>NC_136503.1:47596542-48016542 GCF_053919585.1 Euprymna scolopes
CCCTTCATACCAATTGTCACTATCCAGCTCTCCTACTCCCCGGGGAGTTGATCCCCATTTCCCCTTCACTCCTCACATTAAAAATCGGCCTTGTGCCTAATTTGCTCAGTGGGGGGAGCAAATAAATACCACAAAGTGTAGTATCTTTTCTGGTACTACACTTCACCTTTTCTGTCCTCAGTTAGTGTAGGAGAAGTCCTTCCTGAATGAGATAATTTTTGTTTTTGTTCCTATCTAAAGTGTCCCTTTATGGGGAGCTGGATTTTCCTCACATTAAAAACCGACCTTGTGTCTAACTCTTCCCTCGTGAGGAGGCAACTAAATAGGAACATGTAATACAAGTTTTAAAGACTGGCTCAGAACTGATGACGTCAGAGGAAGATTAAATGTGAATGGTATAGGGAAATGTTGGCAAAACAGGAGTTTCCAATGGCATGGCCGCATTGAAAGAATGGATGAGATGTCGTGGATTAGTAGATATAAGACAGTTGATGTAGCAGGGTCAGCCCACAAGGAGGAACTTTTAGGTAGGTTTTATACGAGAGTGAACAAAACCCTTAATAAAAGATTAAATTGCAACACAAAAGAACAGAATGATTAATCAACACCTCTTTTGAGAACAAAACAACAAAAGGGGTTATTTCGAAAGAAGAACGACTGTGTCCGAGCTGGAAGAAAGAAAAGGAATAAAGAGCCCTAGGATGTTTTTGTGCCAGGAAGTAAAAACTTGAAGTGTCCCAGGTTATCCAATAGAGGTCTTCAGTGAAGTAGTTGCAACATGGCTAGGGGGGGGAATTCAGTGAAAAGAGAGTAATAGGAGAGAGGTCTGTCTTCTTTGTTGGTCTGAGCTTCTCTGCTGATTGTTGGCTAGTTCCTAACAGGGATAATTAGTTCCTCAAAGGACATATACGGTTAATGCACCCTAGTAGCTGAATGATCAGTGTGTGGCCACATCAGTCAGCAAGGGGGCATTAATCCATAAGAGAAAATAGTTTGTTATGGTGACTGCTACAGACTAAAGAAAATATGAGATGAACTGAAAAGGATGGACTTGAGAGAAAGCAGGGTAAATGAAGACTTGGTCAGAGATAATTCAGCTTGGAATTCAATTTCTAAAAGCCATCTAACACATGCCAACATGTAAAATGAACATTAAACTGATGATGATGATGATGATGATGATGATGATGATGATGATGATGACTGTTATTATCACCTAATACATCATTAAAAGAGTGAGAATATGCCAATACGTTCCTGCTGAACCACATACTAATCACTTCACGAGTGAGAACATATTTTGACTGAGCAATGTGGGTTCGTTACACAGTTGGGCCTTCTTGTTGCCAAAGAGATCAAACAGTGCCTGTTAAATAACCTCGTATAAGAGATTGTTTGACCAAGATCAAAGTTCAAAGTGTAGTATCTGTTCCGGCAGATACTGCAATTAAAGACCATATGTGGGGTACATATCAGACCATTGGTCAATGTAGAGGAAACTCTTCATACCAATTGTCACTATGCAGTTCTCCCTCTGGGGAGCTGCCCCTCCCTTCCCCCTCTCTCCACATTAAAAAACGGCCTCGTGCCTAATTTGCTCAGTGGGGAAGCAAATAAATGCAAACTCTTAATCCCATAAGAGAAGACTTCTTGGCCTGAAGGCCAAGATCAAAGTGTTTGTGCCCAAGTCTTTTGTTCATGCTAATTTTTACCTGAATAAAGGATTTAATATCTCAAAGTGTAGTATCTGTTCTTCAGATGCTACAGTTTAAGTTCTTGTTCTCTCTCAGTGGAGGAGAAATCCTTCACGACTGAGACAATTTAAACATTTTTTGTTCCTTTTCACCACGTTAAAAAATGACCCAGGTGTCTAACTCTGTCCCGTGGGGAGGCATTGTAAATAGGAACATCACAACAAAATTGATGTGCTCATCACTGACTCCAAAGAGATAAGTGATAACTCCAAATCGTTCAAGGGAAATAATTCATGATCAACAGGCACCAGGCTTCACTTCTAACGGTGCTATTCTTATTGATCTCCATGGCTACAGCAACAGCTGCCACATGCTGACAATTCCTCTCCTTTACTTTCATCAGATTCATTTGTTTATTTACTCAAAAACCCAGCAGAGATTGACAGGGATATTTATAAATACAACAATATTAACAATATTACAAAAATAAAATAAGAATTACAACTTACTTTGTGGCTGACACTTAAAAAATGGCATATTCAGCTACCAGCTGTCGCCATGATTTGGTTAAGTATTACATAGTATACACAGAGCCCAGCATAATAATATCGTTATTATCCAATCATTATGGTACTCCATAATAGGAGAGTTACCAGAAAGAGAACTAATTTATATTGTAGCCATTTGCTGACAATATTGATGCTGTCATGAATTATAGCATCATATCTGTAATTAATTTACAGAATTATATGAAACAGCTGTTGATAATAAATGCCATTGCTTTAGTGTAGTGTTGGGATGATTAACGGAAATGGAAATTGTAAAAATGGGTACTTTTTGGGGTATGAGAATCAGTATCGGAATTGGAAAAATTTTACCTGTTTTTCTGACGTCAAAAACGATGTATTTTAATTGTTTATTTATTTTTTTGGTTGCTTTTGTTTAAAGCTTAACTTTCATTGCTGGTATTAATGAAAGAATGATAAATATTTATTAATTTATAGCTACCAATTAAATTAAGGTCTGTATATCATCCTCTAAATGTAACTTTACGTTTGCGAAAATATATACCTATATTACCTGTTTTTTACGGTAATCTGAAAAATAATAATAATAAAAACAGTTCTACAATTATATATTTGGAGATTTTAAAAGAATCGGAATCAGAATCAATAATTGTATTGGAATCAGTAATTTAAAACAGAATTGGTAATTTTATCGGAATTGGGAAAAATATTGAAAGTGTCTTATCACTAGTATTATGTGTTAGAGTTATATTTTGATGGACTATTTCCTTTCTATGTTTATGAGTGTTTCTAAAGTGAGTAGTTAATCTGTTATCCAATGAAAACACTTTGCATGGGATTCACTTCTAGTGGACTACTTATTCATTTTTCCCTTTGTTTCTAGTCAATTAGATTAGAAGACGTCAATCATAAAGATCGTATAAATACGCTGTGTCTAAGTCACTGTCACATGGAACCCTATTGTAGTATTTCCTTTTGTTGGTTGAGCAAAATTGTGAAATAAAGTTGATAAATTATGTTAGAAAAACTTTGTCGCTTCATTCACTTGTAATCAGATATCGCTTTTCTATACATGTATATCTTCTCTGCGTAAGAGTGGCCTTAGTTCAGTATGTTTGAAGTAGCGAATATTGTTTTTTACATATCAACTCTTGATTGGACAAAAGTTCAGATCAGCAGTTTCTTTCAATCTATAAAAATACAATAGAAATTCACTTCCAAATCCTGCACGTAGTATAAAATCCCAAAAAGAGCATTTCTGTCCTCTTTCCTCTTGGCTCTTCACAGAAAACACACAATCTTGCAGAGGTCCCTTCGATAAACACAAGAGATACATTGCAAACGTCTATATATCAGCCACATACATATGTCTATTCATAATTTGTATGTGCACTCTCCCACTGGCAAAACAGGCATCCTAATACATACACGCACCTTCATACCTATCTCATTTACTCACACATAAATGCGCTTGGCAAAAGCCAAAATGAACATGTTGGATGAATTTCTCCCTGTAGACACTCACCTTCCTTTAGAATGTTCTTAGTTTCTTTGAATTCTTATTCTTTAATAAACGCATATTTTGCATTACTTTAGCTTTCAATAAAATTAATCATTTTGTATCAATTAACTTTGTCATTCTTTCATCTGATAATGTCCTATCCTCTTCAGCCACTTGCTGACAATAATGATACTCGCATGAATTGTGACATCATATCTGCAATTAATTTATACCCTATTAAGAAATAACTGTTTCCGATATTTATCTGCCTTCCACAACAAATTGATGCGTAAAACAGTGATTATAGCTTTCTCTCAATACTGGTAAGCGGTATAGATAATAATTGTGAACTTTTAATGCTTTTGTAATAATGACAACTTGGTTTTCTCTATGTATGACATAAGAATGAAATGCAACAGTAATCTTTCCTGGTGCCGTGCACAGGTAAATTTCCAGTGAAGAAATATCGTTAAGAAAGAGTTACACACAATGAAATGTGTTTTAATTTAACGACAGGGAAAAACAGATGTGTTTAGATAATGAAAGAAAAAGATAGTGGTGCTGTTCCTGGTTACAGGTAGTGTAATTTAGCGATAGTAGTGTATTTGAAAAGTGGCAAGAACAGTGCTAACAATTAATATACATGTAGTTAAATTAGCAAATGAAAAAGATGGATAAAAACATGAATGTTATGAATGGGTCACCAGTTAGCAAGTGCTAAATTAATAATGAGAATTTTGGAACAAAAGTGAGAAAACATAAATCAACGAACAAAATATATTCATATACCAACAATTTTGCAGAGATGTAAAGTATACCTTGAAAGAACAAAGTTTATGGAGAAGTTTAAAGTTCTTGAATAAGAAATAGACAAGAGCGTGATAAAGTTCGTTTCAAAGTTACGTTGTGTATACGTGTGTGTGGTTGTGTTCACTGGAGATATAGCAGCAAACTTAAAGGAATTTCAACGTGAAGCAATCTAGTCTTCTAGGATCGACGTTGTTGATGCTGGGAATCGAGGGGCATCGCAGGTGTCGCCCAGAAGAACTCTGATTTCAGTTTATCAGGTCCCTGTTTTATAGGAGTTTTTAAGTTAGCATCAGCCTGTTAATCTGACATACACTTGTTTCTTTTGGATTTTGAAACGATTTTATTGGTTGGAAAATATTTTGAGTTAATACGTCCCTGTGAAAACTGACTTGCTTTTGAAGTAATAAAGAAAGCGAATCTCAACGAAGAGAAGAAAGAAAAAGTTACGTTTTTTTTTTTTTAGCATTTGTCCAAATCGAATTTCAATGTAAAAATCCGATGCCAAACTGCCATGAAATAAGTGAAAAGAAAAGAAGAAGAAAGAGTTAGTCGAACGAACAAAGAAAGAAAAGGAGTCTCTCATACCAATTCGGTAACTTTCCACTGCCCGTTCGTCTCGCACAACGAATGTCCTTTTTGTAAAAGGACATTTGAAAAGGAGCAAATACAACACGTTTTAAAAAGAAACTTTAAATTTGCTTAATTATGAAAATCCAAATTAATCTAAAAAAAAAAAATGGTAAGAATAACAAATGAGTTTAATCCCGCCTTTTATTGCTGCGTACAGCGTAAAATACATCTTTTATTATAGTTATATGTTTTATCAAATTTCGAATGGTTTTGTCACGTACAATATTCTGTAAATAGTTAAATAGGCCAATAAAGTTTATGCAAGTGATCCATGGTAATATCCACCCCTTTATTCATTCTTGGGGTGAATGAAAAACACTTAAAATCATTCTCTAACAAGGTGTTTTGGAATATAAATCGTTCAACTACGAAAATAAATAGGGGTGGTGTTGCGGACCAGGATATAAATACCCTAAACTCGCTACAAGAAAAAATAATGAAACGAATTGAATGAAGGAAACAAAAAACTCAAATGCTGGAATAAAATAAACATGTCGTTTATTTTCTGTTGAGAAATGAAAGCCTTTGGTGTACACGTGTTCATTCAGCCGTTTACGGCTACGCGCATGGAAGGAAAGGGGAATGCAATAGAGAAACGCGAAGTGGCAAGCCGGCCTGTAGAAAGAGAGGGTTAAGCTCAGTAGAGCGTCGCGCACATGTCTGTTTTGATGGACCAAAGCCGAAAGGGAAATAGAGTGAGAAAGTCAGTCCAGGTTATAGAAATAGAAATCGTATAAAGTGTACGTACGGTCTGTTGGCTTTTTGTCCCACATAGTAGCAATTGGTGTGAGGTACGCGCGTGCGCGCGCCTGCCGAAACGGGGTGGCTGGTGCGCCGACCAACCACCTCGGAAGGCAGGTTGGAAAAAGGGAGAAGCCGCTTATTGCTCTTTCTTTTGTAGGTGTTTCCTGTGGTCTTTTGCGCATGTGTGGATTTCCTTTGAAAGGGGAAGTGACGTCGTCCATCTGTGCGTGTTAGCGTGTGTGTGTATACACGTGAATGTGAGTGTATGTACGCGAACGTGAATATATGTACGTGTGTGGACGTGGGCGCGTATGTTTGTGTGCGCGTATGTATATGACAAGTAATATAGCTTGTGTGGAAATTATCTTCCACCATCTTTCTTTCCTTTTTCTTTCCTTCTTTTTGCTGCTCTGTTCTTCCTTCCTTTCTTCTTAACCCCTTTCCTACCCCCTTCCCTAGCTTCCCCCTTTTTTTTATGTCACCTGACTCCCTTATGCCCGTTGATTGGATGCAACGTTTTCGCGCTAAATTGAGGCACGTGTGTGATATTTTAAGTTAAAATAGTCAGTTGTGAACAAGGCTTCGAGGGGACCAGAACGGTCGAACAGTCGGCCTCGGATAAAAAGGGACGCCTGGAATTTACTAAGGCGTTGTACAACTCTGTCTTGACGAGACATTAAATTCGTTGAAAAGAAGCACCAAGTTTTCTAAGACACTTGAAAACTAATATTATTATCGAGAAGATAATAGAAGTTGAAAAGAAGAATCTAGTTTTCTAAGACACTTGAAAACTAATACTATTATCGAGAGAAGATAATAGATATTGAAAAGAAGAATCTAGTTTTCTAAGACACTTGAAAACTAATACTATTATCGAGAGAAGATAATAGATATTGAAAAGAAGAATCTAGTTTTCTAAGACACTTGAAAACTAATATTATTATCGAGAAAAGATAATAGATGTTGAAAAGAAGAATCTAGTTTTCTAAGACACTTGAAAACTAATACTATTATCGAGAGAAGATAATAGAAGTTGAAAAGAAGAATCTAGTTTTCTAAGACACTTGAAAACTAATTCTATTATCGAGAAAAGATAATAGATGTTTTGAACAGAATATTCGCCGCAGGGAAGTTTTCGAAGATACCAGAAAACACCAGAATATACAGCCTCAAGAAATTTCGACCTTGCTGAAAGGACTACGAAAAACGAATTTCCAGGAAAAAGAAAGAAAAAGGGAACTTTTAAACAACACAAACTCAAAAAAATAAAACCCACAAGAAAACGAACTTTCTAAATGTTCCTTTCGTAAAAGGGCGCCCAGAAGCTTCCAGTAAGTGATCCCCTCCTTTTTCCCCCCTTCTTCCTCCTTCTGTATCTCTCTTTCCTTCTATTTCCCTTCACTCTCTCTCCCCCGTTTTGGTTACTACTACAAGACAAGACTCTTGTAAGCCAGATGGACATTTTTGGCAGCCCATAGAGGTCATTACTTTTTCTTTAGATATCTTTGTTAATAAATTCTGTTTCTCCTATTTTTTCTCTTTTTGTTTGTAATTTTTTCCTTCAGTTTCAGAGTTAGTAGTAACGATTAATTGTTTAAGAAGAATTAACTTCCACGGGACAAAGTGGATAATAAAATTTCTTCACTCTGCCAAAAATTGGTACTCATAGAGTTAATAACTCTGCCAGTTTAGTAAGCTACTCTCTGCTAAACTGGTCTCGGCTTATTGATGACCGGCTGCTGTCCATCGCGTAGATAGTACCTCCCTCCCTCCTTCCTTCTTCTTTGTTTCTGCGTCGGCCATTTTCGCTTCTTGTTCCTTTTTTTACAGGCATTTTTGGCGCCAAGAAGCGTTGTTGTGGCGCGCGCGCCAAAAGGGTAGTGGTTTAGCATTTAGCCGTTGATAGGTTAGAAGGGGGCGGGGTTTAGTATTCTAAAATGACTACCTCTCCCACTACCTCAATGTTATTTGAAAAAAGAAAGATTATTAGAGATAAAATCTTAACTGTATTTGAATTTTTAGACTCATTAGATGAAATAAATGAAGTAGGTTATACGTTATATAAAAAGCAGATAGATGATTACATTGCTTCAGTGGATTTATTAGACGAGCAAATTATTAATGCCTATTTAATTGAGGGAACAGAAGATGAGGAGATTAAGGCATTTAATAGGGATTGCGCTCTCCATCGGGTGAAGGTGTTGGAAAAATTGTCTAGACTCAAGCCTTCGGTAGAAGTAAGGGATAGTGCAAATCACAAAGTCTCTCTTATTAAGGAAAAACGTCTGGGGATGACGCCCAAAATTGAATGTCCCAAGTTTAGTGAAAAGGACTTAGAAAACGATATATTAGCCTTCCTTAATTTTCAGTGGGAATTCGAAAATAGCGTAGTGGACTTAGAAAATGACGCCCTGAGGTTAGTTGTGTTGAAAAACCATTTGTCTGGCTACGCCTTTCAACTGGTGCGGCACCTCTCTATATCTGAGGAAAACTATCGCATAGCCACCGACATTCTCGCGTCGGAATTTCTAGATAAGGACAACATTGTGGATTCTGTTTTTTCCCATATATTGGGTATAGAGAAGTTAAGCAACAATTTAGTAGCAAAGAAGTTCTTGAATTCTGTTAAGGCTCAGGTTCATGAATTAAATAGTTCCTTCAGTTTAAATTTCTTGGAGATGAACTCTCCCGGAAACAAGTTGTTAAGTCATATTGTTTTTAGTAAGCTGCCCACTCTTTTTAGGTCTGAGTTGATACATAAAATAGGAAATAATTACCCTACCCTGGAAGACATACTAGACCACAGTTCGGAAATATTTCGAACGATTGAGTTTTGTAAAAATAAGGAAACATATCCTCGGAAGGTGGCTAGTATACCTAAGAAAACATTTTCCCCTAGGTTCATGGGCTCTCCAGATGCTAAAAAACCTTCCACACTGGAAAATTTTCATATCCAGTCTACTAAGATTGGATTTAAGTGTAATTTTTGCCGAACCAATAACCATAACGGTTATTCCTGCAAGTTTTTTCCTTCTCATGCTGCCCGGTTGAGGAGGTGTAAGGAGATTGGCTTATGTAGCAAGTGCTCGAGCCCTTCTCATGCAGAAGAGTCATGTATTTGCAAGGGTAAGGAGTATGGAATGTGCTGGCTATGTAATAAGAAGGGTCACTGTAGAGTGCTGTGTCCTTCTGTTGGGGGTGAATCTACTGCTTCTAATGCTTGTTGGCACTTGAATAGCTCTTCGTTACTGCCTGTTGTTGAGGTTGCCGTCGACAATGGATCTGGTGAAAGTGTATCTTTCAACTGCCTTATCGACACTGGTAGTGAGCGATCCTATTTGTCTGGAAAAATGTTGGATGCCTTTTCTGATATTAATACTCCCATGAGAGATCGTAAGTTTCTGATTAAGACCTTTTTGGGAAAAGAAGTTAAACACTTGAAGGAAGTTAATCTTCAAGTGAGGTTTCCAAATTCATACCATTCTGTGTTGTTCTTGGTGGATGATGATATGGACCTTTCGTTTCGTGTTCACGGATTGAATTCTGTGGTAGAAGACCTTAAGAAACATCAGGTCAAATTGGCTGCTAATTTCTCGGAGTTGAGAGATGACACTTTGCCTGTATATGGCTTACTGGGTGTGGACGTGCTTAGGTTTTTGGGACCTATGAATTTAAAGGAGTTTAGAGAGGGCCTTGTGTGGGAATTTCCCCAAGGAATGGTTTTGTTTGGTGATCTGGCGGATTTTGGGTCTCCTCCTCCCAAAGACCTGGAAAGGGGGTTGGAATTGAATTATGCTCAAGTCGTCAAGGAACACTCTGTGTGCGACCTCACTCATGTATATTTTGCGTTGAACCCCAAGTCTGTGTATACTGATCCGTTCAGTTGTTTTGAGGAGTCTTCTGTTGAGAGGACTGTGGAAAAAATGTTTAGTTTGGAAACCATAGGTATTGTTGAGGAGGAATTCAGTGATTTCGATAAGAATATGATTGAGTCCTTTCGCTCCTCCATTCGCTTCATAGATAACTCTTACTATGTCAGTTTGCCTTGGAATGAAGAAAAATTAAAATCGGTGCCTGCTAATCATCAGGTGTCTTTGTCAGTTTTGAATCGCGTATCGAAGAAGCTGACGGAACAGGGGTTGTACGAGGATTATTGTCAGGTCTTCTTAGATCAAGAAAAGGAAGGAATAATTGAAAGGATTGTGGTTACTCCTTCCGATTTTAACAAATATGTATGGATTCCTCATCGACCGGTGATAAAACAGGATTTACAGTGCACGACCAAGATTAGACCGGTCTTCAATTGTTCTTTGAGAACCGGTGGGAAACCTTCTTTAAATGACTGCGCTTATTCTGGTGTCAATATGTGCACTGACATGCTGGATTTGCTTTTGCGGTTTTGGATGAACCAGTATGTTCTACTGGCCGATATTCGGAAGGCCTTTTTAATGATTCGTTCGAATGACGAATGTGACAAAAATAGATTCTGCTTCTTTTTAAGATTGGGTGATGAGTTGATCTGCTTTAGATACAACACTCTTATATTTGGCTTTGTATCCAGTCCTTTCATACTGAGCTACATGGTTCGATATCATGTGGAGAAATACCCTCCTGGTCCTTGCAGGGAGATGCTTTTGGGCCACTTCTATGTGGACAATCTGGTGAAAACTCATAATTCTGCTGAAGTTCTGATGCAGCTGTACTTGGAAGCTGTTTCTGTCATGGGGGAAGGTGGATTTTCCTTGAGGAATTGCTGTAGCAACAATGAAGTGCTTGCTAAGCGAATGAATAACAGTCTCTCCTCCCACGGTTCTGACACTGAGAAGGTATTGGGCTATTTGCATAACCCCTCCTCTGACAAAATGCGAGTAAGTTCTTGCATTGAAGGAAGATCAGTATCCTCTAAGAGGGATATTTTGTCTGTAAATTCCTCTGTATTTGACCCCCTTGGCTTAATGCTCCCTGTTACTATTAAAGGTAGGATCCTTCTTAGTAAATTGTGGAAGTTGAAGGTATCCTGGGACCAGCCGGTCCCACCCGACATTATGGTTGACTGGGAGAAGTTGTATAAGGATCTGGTACGTATTGGGGAGCTTGAATTCGACCGTTACTCCGTGGCTTCCGATTCTTCAGCCACGTTGATAGTGTTTTGTGATGCCTCGAACCTGGCCTATGGAATCGCGGTATATTTACATCAGCATGGAGAAGCCAGACTGATATTCGCTAAAGCCAGGGTTGTTCCCTCTGTTAAGAGAACCTTACCCACCTTGGAGCTGTTAGCGGTATATTTATGCATGAAGCACATTTCTGTTCTGGTGAAAATACTCCCTTTGGAAGTGCTCAGTTCTGTGATTATCGCTGTAGATGCACAGGTAGTACTGTC
The DNA here is from genome assembly GCF_053919585.1 of Euprymna scolopes. Classification (NCBI taxonomy): domain Eukaryota; kingdom Metazoa; phylum Mollusca; class Cephalopoda; order Sepiida; family Sepiolidae; genus Euprymna; species Euprymna scolopes. The sequence continues at coordinate 47,607,832 of NC_136503.1, forward strand.
CTGGGTTTTATCTGACAATGTCCATACGAAATGTCAATTCACTCGTAACCGGTTAAAAGATGTAAAAGCGATGGTAAAAAATCTTAGTGATAAAGGATTGACAGTGAAGTTTAAGTATGTGAAGACTGATGACAATCCTGCTGACTTTGTCACGAGGGGTATGTCCTTGAACAAATTTAAAATGATTTTTACTCGTTGGTTATTCGGGCCTGAATGGTTGAGAGGAGATAACTTGATCTGGCCTAGTTATGACCTGAATTGTCTTAATCCGGCTAGCCAGATGTTGATCAGTACAGTTACTGGTTGTAAACCTGTCTTTCAGGGCAGTTATATAATTGAAGTAGAGAGATTTTCTTCGTTGAAGAAGCTCATTGGAGTTTTGATTGCTGTATTCCGATTTATATCAAAAATGAGAGGTATTGTTCTCGACTCTAGTATTAAGGCGAGATTGTACTTGCTCAGAATGACACAAGGACTGTTCCTTTCTAAGGAAAAGGATTATTTGTCTAAGTCTGATGGCGGTGAAGCCCCCCCTTTGGTTTCTAAATTTAATTTATTTTTGGATGATGAAGGATTGATTCGCTCACGAGGTAGAATTGGTAAATCTACTTATTTTTCTGATGCAGTCCTTCATCCTATTCTGCTTCCTAAGTCTTGTCATGTTACAAGTTTGATAATCATGGATTGTCATTTGAAGTGTAAGCATCTGGGAATTACTGCTACGCTTAGCAAAATCAGAATGTTGGGATTTTGGATACCCAAAGCTAGACAAGCTAACGATGGAGAGGGCAATTCTCTGAGCTCGGGGACTAGTCAGGACAGGGAAAACTTTCAGTCTAGGCCTGTAAGGTCTGTTAAATCTTTAAATGAAAGAAATCCAGAATACGTTTGGTATTAGATTGTTGTTTGAGGATTTTTTCTTTTTGTCTTTTTTCTTTTTAGGGAGAGTGTGGAAATTATCTTCCACCATCTTTCTTTCCTTTTTCTTTCCTTCTTTTTGCTGCTCTGTTCTTCCTTCCTTTCTTCTTAACCCCTTTCCTACCCCCTTCCCTAGCTTCCCCCTTTTTTTTATGTCACCTGACTCCCTTATGCCCGTTGATTGGATGCAACGTTTTCGCGCTAAATTGAGGCACGTGTGTGATATTTTAAGTTAAAATAGTCAGTTGTGAACAAGGCTTCGAGGGGACCAGAACGGTCGAACAGTCGGCCTCGGATAAAAAGGGACGCCTGGAATTTACTAAGGCGTTGTACAACTCTGTCTTGACGAGACATTAAATTCGTTGAAAAGAAGCACCAAGTTTTCTAAGACACTTGAAAACTAATATTATTATCGAGAAGATAATAGAAGTTGAAAAGAAGAATCTAGTTTTCTAAGACACTTGAAAACTAATACTATTATCGAGAGAAGATAATAGATATTGAAAAGAAGAATCTAGTTTTCTAAGACACTTGAAAACTAATACTATTATCGAGAGAAGATAATAGATATTGAAAAGAAGAATCTAGTTTTCTAAGACACTTGAAAACTAATATTATTATCGAGAAAAGATAATAGATGTTGAAAAGAAGAATCTAGTTTTCTAAGACACTTGAAAACTAATACTATTATCGAGAGAAGATAATAGAAGTTGAAAAGAAGAATCTAGTTTTCTAAGACACTTGAAAACTAATTCTATTATCGAGAAAAGATAATAGATGTTTTGAACAGAATATTCGCCGCAGGGAAGTTTTCGAAGATACCAGAAAACACCAGAATATACAGCCTCAAGAAATTTCGACCTTGCTGAAAGGACTACGAAAAACGAATTTCCAGGAAAAAGAAAGAAAAAGGGAACTTTTAAACAACACAAACTCAAAAAAATAAAACCCACAAGAAAACGAACTTTCTAAATGTTCCTTTCGTAAAAGGGCGCCCAGAAGCTTCCAGTAAGTGATCCCCTCCTTTTTCCCCCCTTCTTCCTCCTTCTGTATCTCTCTTTCCTTCTATTTCCCTTCACTCTCTCTCCCCCGTTTTGGTTACTACTACAAGACAAGACTCTTGTAAGCCAGATGGACATTTTTGGCAGCCCATAGAGGTCATTACTTTTTCTTTAGATATCTTTGTTAATAAATTCTGTTTCTCCTATTTTTTCTCTTTTTGTTTGTAATTTTTTCCTTCAGTTTCAGAGTTAGTAGTAACGATTAATTGTTTAAGAAGAATTAACTTCCACGGGACAAAGTGGATAATAAAATTTCTTCACTTGAAATGTGAACGCGTGTTTTTGTGTGAGACTAGAAAAGGCTCGCGCAGGGGTGGGGGCTGTCGATTTTATATTGTTTAATCAGGAATACGTAAATTCGAACAAGCTTACTTTAACGATATTTTAGGGTTGTTATCCAAATCCGTTTTCCATGGTAACAAATGTTGGTTCTTTCTTTCCTGTTTTCTTTTTATTCTACTTTATCCTTCCTTTGAGAGGCACTCTCAGTCTTGTGGAAGCCTGTGATACATTTAAAATTTTTTTTTTTTTTTTTTTTTAACTAACAATGTTCTGAAGTGGAGAATTTCAGTTGAAATGTATTCTTTACTTTCTTGAAAAACACCTGCACTGTTGTCTTCTCGTCATGAAGTATTAGCCACGCCTACAAAACTTGCGTTCTTAACGGAATTTTGGCGTCGTTATCGAAACCCGTTTTTCAATGGTAAAAACTTGCCCCCCCCCCCAAAAAAAAACAGATAAGACAAATTTTCCGGAAATGGGAAACTAAAGAAATAAGCAAATGAAATACAGACCCGAAACGTCATTAAACTGGTTCAAATTTTATTAAGAAAATAAAGGTTATGGATTGCTTTTATTTTTCGAAGATAGGGTTTAAAAATCCTTAAATCAAAACATTTTAAAACCAAAAAGGAATAAATTGCCAAGATAGAAAAAGGAACATACAAAATGAAGGTCACTAAGTGAGAGACTAAATTCAGGAATTAATTACATCGAATGGACGATAAAATTAAACTTATCGTCCAAACGACAGTGACAAATAAAATTGGAAAATATTCAGTGTCCCTTTTAAAATAAAGATAAATAATAAAAAAAAAAACAAACAAAAAAAAAACAGCCTGTCTTACTTGTTAGGTAAAATCTGAAAGAAAAAAAAAGGAATACTAAAAGTGTTTTTTATAAATGTTCGTTCTTTATTTCCTTTTTTCTTTTTTGTCCTTCTTTTGGGGGACACTCAGTCTTTTGGAAGGCTGTAATATTTTATCATTTTTTTTTTTTTTTTTTTAAGTAAAAATGTCCTGGAGTAGAGAATTTCAGCTGAAATGTATTACTTAATTCCTTTCCTGAAAAACACATGCGCCGTAGTCTTCTCGTGTCGGCCGCACAAAATTTCAGTTTTTTACAGAAAAATATCTGAAAACCACCGTCTCTTCCGTGTCCTTGAGACTAAAATTTTCCAGATGATAAAACCTTGTTACTTTTTTAGAATTAACTGGAAATAAAATTAACGTTTTCGAGACTAATATTTTCCCACGTGATAAGGCAGTATCGCCTTTAAAATTAACTGGAACTAAAATTAGCGTTTTCCCTAAAAAAGAAAATACAAAACAATATTTTACGTCAAAACTTTTTCTTGACGGAGCTTCGATATGCCCCACCTTCACAGACAGGTAAAGGCCCTTTCTCCCTCACCCTGCCCCGAATAACAGGAGGGTAACACCACTGAAAAAAAGATGATCCTGGGTCTGATATTTGGTTAGATATATTTGCTTCGTAGCCTCGTAGGAGATGTCCTTTTCTCTTCCTTGCAACCTCTATCTCACAGAAGAGATGTTGCGAGTTTGTCTCTGATGTATCGTTATTTTCATGGAAAGTGTTCGACTGAGCTTCAATCTATGGTCCCCCCTCGCCAAACTTTCACAAGAAACACTCGTCTAGCTGTAAACACTATCAAAAATTCCCCCCACTCTTTATCTGTGCCTAAACTTAAACGTAGATTCCATGAACAGAGCTTCTTTCTTAGAACTGCACGCCTGTGGAATTGTCTTCCGTTTTTCTGCTTTCCGGCTGACTACAATATGGTTGTCTTTAAGTCTAACGTAAATAAGTTCTTGATGAGCCGTTCCATATAAGTTATCAAATTTACCAAATTTTCATTACTAATGATTACTATATTGTCCAATTTCTAATGTACACTCTTTAACCCTTATCCTTGAGTGGCCTCTTGGCCTTGATAATGTGGTGATGCCTATGTAAAAAAAAAAAAAAAAAAGACCTCGACAAGAATACCTTTTCGATCCAACAAGCGCACACCAAGTTTTGCACATGTTGTCGCTGTGTACCAGTTCATGATGATGATGATGGTGATGCCAGGCCACTCTAGGTCCACTTAACAAAGGCGAAAAGGGCCTCGTTTTACCTTGCCTCCTGACAACGTAGGCTGTAGGATCAAAAATAAATTTCCAGCAACTTTTTTCTCTCTCCTTAAGAATTGATCTTCCAGTGGGAAAAGTTACGATAGTGTTTTAAAACACACGCGCGCACACACGCACACGCACACACACACACACACACACACACACACACACACACACACACACACACACACACACGCACACACGCATACACGCGCGCGCATAAAATGTTGGTAGCCTATTTTAACTGAGAACAATCGAGGAGTTTAAAAGTGCCGCGTTGGATATCATAAAAAACCAACAAGAATAACAACTTCGACTAGAAAAGAAATTCCGAAAAAAAGAAGAAAAAAAAAAACAATAGAAGAAAATGGAAATAGAAAAGCTTCGCCTAGAATAGACGCTTCAAAAAAAAAGAAAGAAAGAAAGAAAGAAAAAGAATCACAAGGAAAACAACTGGAACACATGAAATAAAAAAGAATTGAAGACATGTTTCTTCAGACCCCAAAAGAACAGAAAACAAATTATATTATCGATTAGGGATGAAATTAGTATAGATGAAAGTGCATTTTCACAAAAAAGCTGTTTCGAGTACTGTCGATAATTTTAATTACAACTCTGAAAATAAAATTACGTTTGCATACATAGATTTTTTTTATAATGTAAACCGTTTAAATTCTTTTCTTTAACATTTAGCAACAATGTGTATATTTTTCCATTACATTTATCAATACGTAAGGGAAAGAAAATATGCTAAACATAATGCCGTAGAGCACACAGATCAATCCCAAACTTCTCTCTTGCGATTCCTCCTCCTGGATCGTCTGATATTTGATTAGACCTCGACAAGAATACCTCCTCGATTCAACAAGCGCACACCAAGGTTTAAACATGTTGTATCAGTGCCCTCTGAGGTCCAGCCATCTGTTTCAGTGTGCACAGACGCCCAGTTACCCGCACCCTGTTACGATGCTCACTGACGTCCAACTACCTGTTCCAGTGATCACTGACGTCCGGCTATCAGTTCCAGCATCAGACCCCGTCTATACGTCTCTGATCAACCTGAACCACGCAATCCTATCACAGGGATGCAATAATTTTAACACCGCGAGATACCCGTTCTCGTCCCGGATGATCTTGATATCTATTGCTTTTTTTCTTGGTAAAAATAGAACTCGATACACATCGTCTTTAATCGATCATCTGTGTTTATCATTCTTCTTTGCTATTGCCGTAACTGCTTTGTTTTGTGTCTACTATATTAGTTGTACCGTCTATTGGCACCTTCTACCCATCTCGGCCCTTTACACCAATGTCTACAGCTGCACTGACGTGGACTCTCAATGTAACACACACATAGTGCCAACATGCACACATGAACATAGCCTGATTTCAACAGCTGTGCACGTACGGATTTTATAATGCAAGCATTCTCATCATATGAACTCTTCTCATCATTCCTTACTAACGAGACACTATAGCAGTTACCATAGATTTTAACGTTTGAAAAAGAGTCACAATTTCGGTCGGTCCCCTTTTTGGGGGCACCTCCGAACTTAGAGAGAGAACAAGAGTGCTGAAAAAGAATGGTTGTGGAAAAGAAAATATCGGTTATAATTAAGTGCGACGAGACTTTAGGATTGATGATGTTTTATAAAGGTTTCCAAGATGCAGGGGTACAAAGAGGATGGTACATTTCTTTGATAAAAGTCTTTACCCAGGGAAACTGGTCTGTCGCATGTTGATGCTTCTATCGTTCCCACATGTCTGAGAGAGATTTCTTCTTTGTATCTCCCTCCGAGACAGTCCTCTATTCCGATTGGCTGAAACCTCTGGTGACGTTTAGAGAAGAAAGGAAGGGAAAAGTAAAAGAGTAAGGAGAAAGAGAGAAATAAGGGAAGCATACCGTAGCAGCATCATAGTAGTAGTTCACTACAACACTTATTCCACACCGCATGAACTCTCAAACCATTTGTCTTCATCCATTCTTATGGACTTATTCAATTGCTAACATTCTTCTTTTTCATTCATTTTTGTTTACAATACAAAGAACGTGACTCAATAAAGCAGTTTTAAATGTTAGAATGTGACTTTATCTTTTAATTCTACTAATGTAACACCACGTAACCCTATCGACAAGTCGGCGACCCCAAACGTTGTGCGTCGTGATTTTGTTCTCTATCGTTCATAATTCTTGTTCTGTCCGTGTCGTCGTCATTATCTTTTTCACACTGGCGTCCATCGATGGGGACGCGCGGGCCCACAAGTAGAAAAATAAAACAAAATACAACACAAGAAAAAACACAGACGCTGATGCTTCACATATATGGCGATTGGACTCTGAGTGTGTGTTTCCAATCCTATACATGCTAGTCCATATGTACGTTCTGTTGAGGTCGTGTTAGTCTCTTTCCGTCAGTTCATTTCTCTATCTCCTAAATCTTTCCCGACATGGTCTATGCCACGACCTTTCTCCAACTGTAGTCAAGGTCTAACTGTACTCTCAACTCTGTCGCAAAGTCACAACCCCCGACTGTTGTAAAAACTCACTGACTGTCGTTAATTCCAGCCTTGTTGTCCCTATTGTTGTAACAGTAACCTTCTCCCTCAAATGCTTACTGGCCCATTGTTCCCAAACAGTTTCATAAGCAAACAGGTAGGGTATTAAAAGACTTACATTAAGTTTCATGTTAGCTTGGACTTTAGTACGAGACCAGAACATAAACCTCTTGTCATCTTGACAAAGTGCGAGAAAAGTATAATAATAACAAAATAGTTCTACGAAAGTGACTTCCAAATAATTTCATCTATCACTTAGCGACCTGAAATTTCTGACTGAACTCTCTTTCCTTCCAGCATTGCATGAGGTTTTTGTTGCTATCAAGCAAATTTTCTCAGGCAAAAAGTCTGAGAAAGACGCCTTACCTCCTGAGGTTTAAAGTTCGGCGGTCATAAACTGATGAAGAAGCTACATTATCTCTTTGTGAAGATCTGGCAAACTGGAAATGTCCGCCAGGATTTCAAGGATGCATTAATTCAACACCTGTATAAAAACAAAGGCAATAGAAAAATCTGTGACAACCAACGTGGCATCTCACTTTTATGAATTGCAGGGAAGATCTTGGCAAGACTCATTCTCAACAGAATAATCAAACACCTTGTTGACGATGTCTCCCACGAATCTCAGTGCTGTTTCCTTGTATATGGTTTTCATTGACCTTACAAAGGTCTTTGACACAGTCCACCGTGCAGCTCTCTGGAAGGTTTTGAAAAGGCTAGGGATATCTGATAACATGCTGAATGTAATCATGTCTTTTCATGATGAAATGAAGGCATCTGTTGTTTCAAATGGAGAATCTTCAGAATCTTTCAATGTGAAAAATGGTACGAAACAGGGTTGCGTAATGGCATTTGTGCTGTTCGCTTTGTTCTTTACAGTTATGCTGAAATATGCTTTTGCTGATATAGATACAAGCGTAGAATTCAAATTCAGAACAAGTGGTGGCCTCTTTAACAAGCAGCGTTTCAAAGCATTTGACAAACTGTCATTAGGGATCTTTTTTTTTTGCAGATGACGCTGCACTTTGTGCAACCTCTCAGGAGGAAGCGCAACTGCTTGTAGACAATTTTTCCGCTGCTTGCAAGGCTTTTTGTCTGATAATCAGCATCAAGAAAACGAAAGTGATTCACCAACCTCGCCCCGCGCCAAAACAAGTTCAGTGTGTAAAGCGGCGGCCACCAATACACAGCTTTCCCGATATACCAATCCATATGGGTGGTAAAGATCTGAAATATGTAAAAAACAAAAACAAAAAAACTTTACCTATTTTGATAGTAAGATAAATTGGAATGCTTCTCTTGATGATGAAATCATTAATCAAATTGCGAAAGCAACTAGTGCTTTTGGGAAACTGCACCATTGGTTATGGGATGGTTGGTTGTTTTTGTTTTACGGCATATCAACCTTTTTCAGGTTATTTAATGCCGAATCTATTTATTTTGAGGAACGATTTTTAATGGAGTATATTTGTTTTTTTAAGTCGGATTCTATTTAACCCATAGTTGGGACCCTAACAGGTACTACCACTCCGGGTCAGAGTGGACCTGGGAGCAATGGCAATTAAAGGGTGGTTCCACACTCCCCAAAGCCCGCAAGGTGGGGCCTCACCATCGGATATAGTTTTAGGTCATATCCAGGACCGGTTATGGGATGATAAGGTGATTACCTTAAGAACTAAAGAACTTGTATATAAAGTTGCTTTATGGATTGGAATCATGGGCAGTCTATCGCAATCACACTCAGAAGCTTGATGTCTTCAACAAAAACTGCCATAGAACAATTTGTGGCTTCACCCTAAGCATTGACGGAATTGAAAGCAAGTGATATACGGTGAGCTCAACGGTGGACAGCGGATTGTGAATAGACCTCTGCTTCACTTTAAGGACAAGTTGAAAAAGAATTTGACATGTGCAAATATTCCTTTTCGTGATTTTGAACGAATTGCTTCTCAACGAAATGAATGGAGATCTGACTGTCAAAAGAGCATTAGTCAGTTCTCTGAAACTGAAATCAACCAACTGCATGTAAGACGTGAAAGAAGCAAAGCATCTGCAAGTATTCCAGCCGATCATTTGCACAATCTTCATTCTTGCTTCCATTGTGGGCTTGTTTGTAGGTCTCTTGCAGGACTTGGATGTCATTTATGATGGAGTAGATGTAAGCATGCTACATCGAATTAAACATGTTTGAGTTGTCAAGACCTCATACGTCGAAAATCGACGGGAGAGGCCATGACATATATATATATATATATATATATATATATATATATATATATATATATATATATATATATATATATATATATATTCAAGCACCTCTGATTGAACATGACCGAGTTCTTCTATTTTCCGATTTTGTCGGATAGCTTTTCAATTCGCCAGCGGTCATTTTTGTTTTGGCTGGCATGTTGTATATTATGGCACAGTAGTTGTTCTTCGGCCATATTCTTCTCAAGCGCTTTCAATAGGTACATCTGACCGTCGTCAGGAGCGATTGCTGTTGTTATTTTTCTTTTTTGTACATAGGCATAACCACTTATCAAGGACCAGAGACCACTCAAGGATAGGGTTAAGAGTGTACAGTAGTCAATTGGACAATATAGTAATCATTAGTAATGGAAATTCGGTAAATTTGTTAACTAAAGTGGAACGGCTCATCAAGAACTTGTTTACGTTGGACTTAAAGACAACCATATTGTAGTCAGCTAGAAAGCAGGAAAACGGAAGACAATTCCACAGTTTTCTCATTATTGTCATGACAACAGCAACGACATAAAATAAATAAATAAATAAAACGTCTATATCTTCTTCATACGAACACCATGAATATTTATTTATCTTTATTCTATTTTTCCGTATTTGATCAATAGAATTTGTTAAACATTAATTCTTTCTTTATTTTTTTATTTATTTTATTTTTATTTATTTACTAGCAGGCCGCCCGGCGTTGCCTGGTCGTAAAATATGTATAAATATTATATCTTAATTCCTACAGAAACTGAGACATGTGCATGCGAGTATTATGTTTTTTTTTTTTTCTAAACAGTTCACTTCTTGTAAGTAAAAAAATAAAAATAAATAATAATAATAATAATAATAATAATAATAATAATAATAATAATATAAATACACGAGCTGAGATCGAAACCAATGAGTCAAGTACGATAACCATTAGGCCAGCTTGACACGTCTTTAAAAAGTGTTTTCAAACCTAATTATTCTTAACATAAGAAAATTTTCATGTGAACGATTCGTTTATGCGTAGTCGTAAAACAGTTGACAAACAAATAAAAATCCGATGCTCCCTTCAAAAGTGCCATTTTTTCAATTTTGACCCCTTAGCAGCTCTTTTTCCGGATGAAAACTGCTTAAAAAGTTTTCCACATGTCTGAATACCCTATATACCAAATTTAAAGTCTGTAGATAAAAAATTCGTTGAAGTTGAAAGTTATTCTCTCTCTGTCTTTGTCTGTCTGTCTGTCTGTCTGTCTGTCTCTCTCTCTCTCTGTCTTTCTCACAAACATTTTCACTTTTGTAGATATATAGATAGATTCATCATCATCATCATCATCATCATCATCATCATCATCATCATCATCATCATCATCATCATCATCATCATCGGCGGTCACTCGTGTCCGAGTAAGACTGTCCTCCGTTGTGGCTTCTGCGGGTCCTCATGTGAGCATAGAGCCCAATTCTAGACCCAATTTGTCTTGTGCAATTTGGGCAGATAAAGGTAGTGGTGGTGGGGTGGGGTTGGGTGTGTCTGGTTGATAATCTTTCTGTGCTTGCGTTTATCCTCAGCAGCTTGATTTATTACACTTTTTTTTTAGATAGATTACACTTTTGATGGTCCCCTTTTTAGGGTTTTAGCTTTGGGGATTTTGAGGAGAGAAAATTTTAGAGAAACATTCTCAATGGAAACTTTTTTTTAAAATCATACTCAAATGTAAGGGGGTGATAGAAATGTTATATGATAAACGAAAACAAAATAATGAATTCAAAATCATAAATTCACAAAAGAAATATTCTATATATGCTTAACAGTTGAAGTTTATATATATCGGAAAACATAGCGTTTGTTCATATTTTAAGAGTCTATAGAAATGATAGACCATGAAATGGGGTTGCGTGTTCATATCGCGTTGGGATCACCAAATATAGATATGAGGGACAACGCAATGGAGTTTCATTCTACATTAATAAACAAACTTTATTTGTTATTTTCGTTAGTGTCGTTAGTAGACGAGTACAAGAGAGAAATATATTAGTATGAGAGTTCAGTGTTCATACGTAATGATAGAATTAATATATTGCCGGCTTGTTGAAGGAGAGAATAGTTCAGTCCACACGTGTTTATAGCTAGTAATCGCCGGAACAAAGGAAACCTATTAAAAGAGAAAGAAAGGGCAAAGTCTTCAGTGTGTTGACGTGCGTGAGTGTGAGTTGTATGTTCTTTAGCATGACAAAGAATGTTCGTTTGGGTAGTCCTGTAGAATGATAAAGTTTGTGTGAGTACAGCACGTGGAAATAAAGCGTAGTTAGAAGAGAGCCATCGCTAGCTTGTAGTACTCATGTTCTGCTGAGGGTCAAAGTGCAAGACGATGTGTGCTTCAGGGCAAAGCCGCTAGAAAGAAGATTAAAGGTTTGTCATTTCGCCTTTTATATACTCGGTCATATGATTGAGAGCTGGCTTGTGATTGGACAAGCCAAGGAGAAATGAATTTCAAATCTCGAAGTCGTGAGATGTACTTCTGCCTGTATGTAGCGGGTGTTGGCTGTTACAAGTCTTTGCGGAACAAGGTCGGTTATTTAGCTGACATATCAAGGAAGTCTGAGTTGATAATTTAAGAACTATTAATTATTCACAAGTCTGAAATATCGTAATCAAAGTTCCACCCACTTACACAAATTACATTTGTTCAAAAGTTATGGTATTTCCGCATTTACCGATCTGCGGTTTCCACAAAGTTTCTCGGGTGTGCTCGGCCGCTGACGAGAATAATCAGAAGCAGCCGATCGTGAAACGTTAAACTGCTCCGAGATAATTATAATGATAAACAGGAAAAACATAAAAAGACAACTTTCAAACATGTATCTAACCGTGGCCTTCGTTATAAAGATGGCCGGCCAGCTGAAAAAAAATGACGTCATCGCCGAGGTCCCACCAAGCAAGATATGTGGAACTCTTAGATTGTCAATAATGAACAGTAATTTTTACAGACAGCGTTACAAAACTTCAAAATTGGATTAAAATAAAGAAATAGAGAAAGAACACGATGATTTATACTGAAACTCATCTAATATTAATAATAAAAGAATAATAAAAAAACACAAGTTATTTGTTTAAATATATTATAAGCAATTGAATATTTCGTTGTATTATAGATTTTAAAGATTAGAATGCGTTCTTTAATTACTTATAAATTACATTTTAAAAAAGTGAAGGAACACGATTTGATTTGAAATAAACTTGAAGTTTATTTAATATAATTAAATGAAAATTATGCATGTAAGATTATGAATATTTGAAGCAGAACACAAGCAAAACATTTGATATGAGTTAAGACAATAAACAAATATTAAAATTAAACTATTTTTTAAATCAAAATGAACAATATTTTTTAAATCAAAATGAATTTTTTTTTAATGAAAATGAATTTTTTTAAAATCAAAATGAATATTTTTTAATCAAAATGAACAATATTTTTTTAAATCAAAATGAATATTTTTTAATCAAAATGAACAATATTTTTTTAAAATCAAAATGAATATTTTTTAATCAAAACGAACAATATTTTTTAAAATCAAAATGAATATTTTTTAAGCAAAATGAACCACAATATTTTTTCAAAATAAAAAACAATATTTTTAATAAATTCATGAAATATTGCACAGTAAAAAAATAATTAACCTAAAGAAAAAATCATGTTTCTTATTTAAGATTATTTCACCACATAACAAAAATAACATGCAAAATCATTTTTTATATCCATATTTTCAGTTTGTTAAAATACGTGAGTTTGTATTACTGTACACATAGATTCGAAAAAGTTGTCAAAAAACAAATATATAACAAATAAATGTTATCAAAGGCAAGATAAGTTACTTTTCTACCAAACTGGATATATTTTTCGTGTTTTTATTCAATGTAACATGTTTATTCAGCTCGAAAAACATACAGTGTTTACCGATGTATTCGAAAATTCCAGATGGCGTCTGATTCTCTCTTTAACACGGTAAATTTGGGAAAAGGTGTTATAAATACAAAACCGGATAAAATACTGTTAAAAACTCGCTCAATATATGTTACCGTGACATAGGTTGACATATATTCGGCGGGTTTTTAATAGTATTTTGTATAGTTTTTTTTATTTATAACACCTTATCCCAAACTTACCGTGTTAAACAGAGAATCAGACGCCATCTGGAATTTTCGAATACATCGGTAAACACTGTATGTTTTTCGAGCTGAATAAACATGTTACATTGAATAAAAACACGAAAAATATTTGGTAGAAAAGTAACTTATCTTGCCTTTGATAACATTTATTTGTTATATGTTTGTTTTTTGACAACTTTTTCGAATCTATGTGTACAGTAATACAAACCACCCTATTACGTTAATGAAATGAATTGTAAGACCACGAGTGAACGCGCGTTTTTTTTTTTAGTTTAGTTTCATATATATATATATATATATATATATATATATATATATATATATATATATATATAAAAATAAGTATTTTTAAATTTTATCTTTCTAGCTTTAAGAAAAAGTTTAAAAATTTTATCAGCCGGCATAATTTATTTTTAAATATTAAAAAATTTCAGGAAAATTAATTTTTGCTAGATTTTTAAAACATGTGTGTCAACAGCTTAAAAAAATCGTCTCTTCAAAAGAACGTGTTTTAAAGAGTCGATGTTGTCTCGCATTTTCATTAGTTTTGTATACTGTAAAAAAAATTTTTTAATATTAGCAATTTATTTGAAGCTTCTTCTTTTGAATAGTAAAACATTTAGGATGATAATCTTGAATTAAATTATAGTTACATCGTGTTAAATACAGGGGGGGGGGAGCACGTTAAAACTTACTTTGCTGAATGGAGATGGTGTAAAATCTTTTTTTTTTTACTGCATTATAATTCTTTATCTTTCGGAAATGAAAATACTGTCACTTTTTGGTCCTTTATGATAATTTCCTCAGCAATTTGGAACGATGCACCGTGAAGGCATTTTAATAAAAAAAGAAATATTACACTGACTTCAAGACGTTACGAGTGACTACCGGTGTCAAGCAACTAAGGACTATCCGTGATGACGTCAGCAGATTAAATTATTTTTGCCCACCGGCCATCTTGTCTTTTAAGACGGTCTTGATCTAACCCATGTAAGAAATTCTGCAGAAATAAGCAGGCTCTTTATTGGACGGTTTGTCCATCCACGATTTTGTTTTAAACCAATCAGATTGCATGTTATTACTAACTGCCGAGGATGTTCTTGGCGCCAAAATTATTCTTTCAGATCACCAGAATTCAAAAAGACGCAGGCTTGAATAGACACCGAATTCTTATTCGCGGTTCGAAACCTCGAGATTACCTTGTCACTATGAGATGTTTTAATGCCCAAATGTGGGGCAGAATATCATTTGCAAACACCAATGTCCTTATGTCAGGCAAATCATTATGTTGTGCTCTGTGAATTAATTCATTTTCTTCATTACTATCTCTGTCAAAGACGAAATTAAGGTCTACTGTTTGACCTGTCGTTTGTCCACCATTGGACTGAATCAACAGAGGACTCCTAGAGGCTACCGGACTTGCAGTATCCATCTTGGAAGATATCTCCACTCTTCAACCTGCATAGTTCTTTGTCAGCAGAAGTTTTCTACCCAGCTTTTATTGAAGACAAACTATTATTTCTCCGGGGATGTTACCAACCCATATTGGCAGATAGCTGAAGATGAAGCATCTTTTGCAATATGGATCTTTTCGCTTTAATAAAATTTACATTGAAGTTTAAAAGGTGAGCCTGTTGTAATTCTGTTTGGTTTTCTTCCAGTCTGCTAGGGGCAAAAGCCTGTGTGAGGATTTTCTCACACCCAACCCTAACCCTAACCTATGTAATTAAAATTATTATTATTTTTTTTATTCCTTCCAATTTATTAAAAGTAGTCTCCATAGATTCATATTAGCTAAAAACAAACAGCGCATTCGTTAAAAATTTAAGAACGCTCGACCGACCTTCTCCGCTTATTTCCGACAACTGCCGAGTCAACTTCATGGAAACCGCAGGTCGGTAAATGCAGAAGCACTGAAGTTATTAATAAAAGCAATGTTCATTTGATGTGTACGGCTTTCGTTGTGGAAATGTTGAGTTAGAGATGTTAAGAGTATATAAATGAATTAATTTATACATTTGTTTTGAATGAGCACGAACGCTAAAACGCAAATGATTTAAATTAGTTACCCTCCTTTATATTCTCCAGTTCTTTTCGTCACTTTGTGACAAGTTTTAACATGGAGGTATCAACGCAAAATATTTTCAACAAATGGAAATCTTTCCAAACCTCAAAATATAACACGTATATGCGAAAGTAGTAAGCCAATGCGAACTTAGAAATTTCTATAAGAACAGATCAACAAAATCATTTTTTTCAAGACTTCCTCAGTTGCACCTGAAAGACACCAGAACGTACGCTCTTCAACCTCTTTCTGGGAGGGGGAGGGAAGTAAATTACAAAAGAACAGAACTCAGTGATTCAAATACCAACATCTTTCATCTCGCGCGCAAGTGCTTACACACTAATGAGTCAGGCGAACAATAACAAACTACTACTCAGGAATTGTGTTTGATGGCTATGTCAATGCAGTTTGTGAGAAACACCGTGGACACAAATTAGTGTATAAAATAATTACAATATTAGAAGGAATTTGCAATAATTCTCAATTATATTACGTTTATTTACCAACATAATGTGCCGTACATGATGTAGGTGTTAATATCCCTAATTTTCGGGAGTAAAAATCTTTTCCTCAGGGGAGAAAAAAAAACGTCTGCAACTCTTCTTGAGAAAAATACTCTACTCTCTAAAATTCGGGATATGAAAAATCCTACCATCTTGTACAATGCATTAGATTGGTAAATAAACATAATATTAAAAATGATTGAAATTCCTTCTAATATTGTCATTATTATTTTATACATTAACTCATGTCCATAGTGTATTAAATGTCGATGTGTTTTTGACTAACTCAAATGTGCTATTGTCATCCAAGATAGATTCTACAAAGACCATGGACCACACCACAACGGCATTGTGAAAGAGGTAACGGGTTATGTGTGTGCATGTGTGTTCGCGTCGGTGTGCGTATGCTTATGGCTGCGTGTGTGTATATGCGAATAGAGAAATGTACGAGAATTTTCTTATCCCGTCGCCCAATAGGGGGGTGAGGGAAAACTGGCATAAAGCAGATGTAAGCTTTGTTGTGAAGTTCGAGCCAAACTTCTTGTGAAGAAAAAATCTGTCTTTTTTATGCATTCAGGGTGGACCAAAATGGCACATTGGATAAATTCAGAGAAATGCATTTGATTGACTCAAAATGTTTTTTATTTACTTTTTAATTAAAAATTTTTTTTTTTACTTATTCAGACGAATGCATGCATGGAGCCATATGCGCAGTTCAAGCATTTACATTTTGGACACTTGAAGAGTAAACTTCGTCGCTCGCTGTGCCCTTAATGTTATACACTTGGTCCCACAATAGAATTACGTAAATTTCCATTTTGTTTCTTATTCTTATTCTTATTCTTACTGACTTAGTCAAATACACTCCATTGATTTAGTGCGAGAGGTGTTATTTTTCACGTTCTTTTGTTTTACAAAGAAATCACCATTTATCAAGGCCCAGAGACCACTCAAGGATAAGGGTTAAAGAGTGCACAGTGGTCAAAAGGACAATATCATAGCAATTGTTAGAAGGGTAAATTTGGTAAATTGGATTACTTAAGGGGAACGGCTCATCAGGAACATGTTTATATTGGACTTGTTTACATTGGCCATATTGTAGTCAGTTGGAAAGCAAGGGGATACTGTGATATGAATTCGATTTATTAGGGGAGATAACCTTGGTGAGAAGCTGAGAAGCAAGATGTTTGTTCATATTATGGCATGTTGCGATAATCTCTAGCTCTAGTCTGATATTTAAGTATTAAATTAAGAGGACAAGAAATCAGAAAAGAGAATTCTGTGTGTGTGTGTGTGTGTGTGTGTGTGTGTGTGTGTGTGTGTGTGTGTGTGTGTGTGTGGCAGTCATGGACATTTATAGTCATTTTATTTCTTAGAAAACTGTCCCTTTTAAATATTTTGGTCATTTTCGTGTGTTGTCATATGAGGACATTTTCCTCTTAAAATATGAAAAAATTACAATTTCTTACACAAAATAATATAATTAACTAAAAATAATAATTAATAAATAATATATAATGAAGATATTTATTAATATAATTAAATATAATAATAATAATAATAATAATAATAATAATAATAATAATAATAATAATAATAATAATAATAATACTTGAAATATTATATAATAAAATGAAATAAAAATACAATACAAAATTAAATATAAATAAAATTATAAATTAAAATAAAATAAAATATAAGATAGCATAAAAATATTACTTTAATATTAGGAAGTGAAAATATCCTTTTAAGCATTTCTGGAGACTTGTAAAATATAACTGAAAAAATTATTGTTTTTTTCGTTGGTTCCAGAAGGTTCCAAAAACTAAGTTTTCTAAATTATTGGATTCTGGAACATTCTGCAGCGATTACTATAAATAGAAGTGTATGCGTTTGTAAAACCAGTTATTGATTCATACACAAAATTGAGAGGGACGTAAAGTTGGGGCGACCTTCTTGCTAGAATTCTACTCGGGCCAAATAACGAGGAACGAATGAAACCTGGTCGTAAATAAACACACTGAACGTCAAGCCTACTAAACCATTCTTTTAATAAACCACCACGGACAGCATCTTGGTAAATATAGATTTTTCTAAATCTTGATATTGACCAAAGAAAATATATCTTTGACTGTTATTTAAGTACTTTTAACTTATATTGTATTGCTTGAACAAAAACCTTTATTATCACCCTTAGACCATTCTGCTTACTGTAAAATAGTTTTTGTTACATTTACTTTTTGTTTACAATAAATTTATTTTCTTTCAACTCCGTGCTCTGTTTCTTTTCATTCGTTTTTTTCATTTATAATATGCATGTTGCAGTGAATACCACTAGTGATCACAATAACATAACAATATATGTGCGTGTGTGTGTAGGTGTGTGTGTGATCCACAGACAGACAGTTTTGCTGTATCACAGCTTTTCAGTGCCGCTAGAGTAGCAATTAACCCAAGCCGGGGTTGAAACTATTGTTGAATACATTAAATTTGTGCTTATTTTTGCATTAAATACTAATCCCTATTAATCCGTTACTGTGCATTGAATGGATACAAATATACTTAGTTTGCTGCACCCTATTATAAAGGTCAATGCAAAATTTCAGCCAGATCGACCCAGTATTTTCCCAGGAAAAGTAGTACGGATATACATACAGATAGACAAAGAGAAATATATTAGTGGCCTGACAAGGCACAGGGGAGACAACTGAAGCAGCAAAACTAAAGCTGGCCTGCAGGACACTATATATACAAATGTAGGTAAATTTGAGTATATTTTATTGGTTTGAAAATATAGGTTCTTTTTAACTAATTGTCATACAATTTTTAACCATAGAATAGCATTATAATATTCAAAAAGCCTGCAAATTTTCATGTAGTTTAATTCCACAGAACCAAAGATATGAGCATTTCAGTACTCAATTTGACTACCAGTATAGATATATCCATAGATATACCACCTTTTTTGGCAATTTTATAAGTTCCAAATCTCACCGACTATTGATCAGAATTTAATAAAGGAAGGCTCGTTGGAAAAGTAATGATCTGAATTGTGTAGTGGGCTATGTACAATTTGCTCTTAAGGTCGCACATTAAAGGGATCATCTATCATCCAGAGCTTATTTTTGGCATTTTTTTACAGCCATAAAATGTTTCAATCATAATCATTTGTTTTCCTAGTTTTGCGTATGAATTACAAAATATCTGATATTTCCCCAAAACTTCTGGCTTTGATGGAAGAGAGACTAAAACTTGCTGCTATGTTTCAAATGATCTGAAATAACAGCAAGAGGAGACTTGATTCCAAATATTTCGCCCTATTTATTATTATTCCAAATATTTCTCCCTATTTTATTATTTTATATCTCCCCTCTTTGGTTTTCATACATAAAGCAATTTCACAGTATATAAAGATCATTTGATACTGGAGATATTCGTAATCGTACACTATTTCCAAAAGATGGGAGATATAACATATGAGAAATATTTGGAATCAAGTCTTCCCTTGCTGTTATTTCAGATCATTTGAAACCATAGCATATATAGTAGTAAGTTATGAAAATATAGATGCCAATTAAGCTACTCAGAATATTCCGCGTTTCATCCTCATGAGAATTTGTCAATTGTATGCAAAGAGTTGTGGTTATCGTGTATTTTTGTATAAACACGTCATTGAATTTGCTAGTTAACCAATTAGCTTCTTAGTTGTAACCATGCCCATCCTAATCAGGCAATGGTCAGGCACTTACAGGACAAAGGTACAGTTGACGTCAGGTTCAAACAAAAATGACAAACTTTTTTGACTTGGCAATTGATGCTTTAGACTCTTTAGAGGCATCAGATCACCCACCCCCCACCCCATCAATTATAAAACAGATTCCTAACTTTATCATAAGTAGATTTAGCAATAACTCAACTGATGAAAATGTATTTAACAGGTCAATCAACATCTACGACACAGATTTTTAAAAATAGGAGGTACAAAAATATTGATATTAAATATAAGCAACAAAACAGCAGTAGCTATAATAAAATTAAAAATAGATGAAAAAAAATATAATGTGGTTATGCTGCCATACAATCAAATGTTAAAACCCAAACTTGGCAAGAAATTTCTAAACTTCACCGAAAAGCACTTCCCCGTAACCTTCAAATAAAATCATCAATAAAAATAACCTAAAGTTATCCTACAGCTGCTGCAAAAATTTAGAGATGACAATTAAAGCACACAATAACAAAATATTAAATAAGATCAATGAAAACAGTAATAATAAAATACATAACAAAAAAGTGAACAACATGACAAAAATAAACTAACACAAAGGACAAAAAAGTAACTATTAGAAACAATAATAATAATAAACCAAACCCAAACAACAACAACAACAACAACAACAACAACAACAACAACAACAACAACAACAACAACAACAACAACAACAACAACCCTAATAGAAAACAAAATCAAAATACTAATAATGAAAAAGACAAATGCAACTGTAAATCCTGCACACTCTGCCCACTTCAAAATAAAACATAATTTACCAGGCCATAACATTTGCCAAAGAAACCCCGAATAACAGGAAATATTACGTAGGTATGGTCTCCTTAGATTTCAAAACCAGATATTATGACCATAAATCCACGTTCAATAACAAAAAACACAGAATGAAAACAGTACTAGCAAACCAATACTGGGAACTCAAAGAAAGTGGCCGTTCGCCGATAGTCAAATGGAAAATAGTAAGACAAGCAACTGCATGTAGGGACCTAGATGATCCATGTAGACTAGGCCTGAATGAGAAATTCGCAATCCTAAGCTTTAAAGAACCCCAACATCTATTAAACGTTAGGAGAGAAAAAACAAACAATTGTGTACACAGGATAAACTTTACTCTAGGATAGCAATACATAAATAATTTTCAATTAATAATAACTATAAAAAAATTAAAAAATAATATTATTAAATAAAAAAATAAAAAAATAAAATAAAATAAACATATATATTCATATAATAAATAATTTTATAATTAAAACCAACATAATATCCGAAATGTAAACCAAAACACAAAATCACGTATCTAACTACACCTAGGTTTAAAGTAGGTCAACTTTGTATACACAAAAGGATATAACTAACCCTTTGTCCAGTAAGTGCCTAACCACTGTACCTTTGCCCTGTAAGTGCTTAACCACTGCCTGATTAGGATGGGCATAGTTACAACTAAGAAGCTGATTGGCTAACTAGCAAATTCAATACCATGTGTTTATATAAAAAATGCGCGATAACCAGAACTCTTCTCATAAGACGAACGAATTCTCATGAGGATGAAACACGGAATATTCTGCGTAGTTTAATTGCCATATATATTTTCATAACATACTACCTAGCTCTATTTATGTATTGAGCACTGTTGAAGTAAATACTGAAAATTTACACATAAAATTATATGTTCTCATATTAATTTATGTGATTAAATGAAATAGTGATAGTATATATATATATATATATATATATATATATATATATATATATATATATATATATATATATATATGTTCCAGGTAGACAGATATTTAAAAATTAAAAATAATCGAATTTTAACAAGGGTCGTTGATAGTGCTCAATCAAAGAGAGCAAATTATATATTTTTATTATTAATTTTTATGTAAATATAGGGACATTAGAACAATTAAACTTACTTCACCCTGCATTGAGGTTTACTATGGAGAGTGAAGTTAATGACTCATTACCGTTCTTAGATGTTCTTATTGAAAGATCCGGTATGAGTTTTGCTACTAGCATATATTGAAAACCCACATTTACAGCGCAATACATTAGCTGGGTTTCGTTCTCCCCTAAAATCAGAAAATTAAATCTGATTAAAACTTTAGTGCATCGGGCTTTGTTGATCTGCTCTAATACTAAACGAGATGCGAAACTCCAAACCATAACTGAGATCCTTTTGGCTAATGGTTATCCTTTACACATAATCCAAAAATGTATGATGGATAAAATCTTGACGTTTAAAGGTGGAACGTTTGTGGGCCCTCAATTTGAAACTCCCATGGATTGGTGTCAAAAGCCACGAGTTTTTGCATAAAATTGCTACAGCCATTTCACGTTGCTATTTTGCAACGAAGGTCCGAACGGTGTTTAGGACGAGAAATGCTTTCCCCTCCTTTCGAAAGGATGGTATCCCTACCACTCAATATAATATGGTTGTCTATTGATTTAGCAGTCAGTGTGAAGCTGACTATGTGGGTCATACCATTCAATGTTTGGAGGTTAGAATTTCTCAACATGTCGCCCCTTCGATACATAGGCACAAAAAAATGGCCAATATCTGGGCGTTTACCAACTCATAGTTCGGCCATTGGTGAACATTTATTACAGTGCCAAATTTTCACTAAAGGATACACGGATGAAACTTTCTCGGTTTTACACAGAGCGCGCTCGAGAATTCATTTAAAAATTCTCGAGGCTGTATACATTAATTTGTGCCAACCATCTCTGTGTAAGCAAAGAGAGTATACCCATAATTTAGAATTTATGGGTATTTGCTGAGATTCTTTCTCTGTCTCTTTTCTCTTATTCCCTATACATTTTTTTTTACCCTTTTTTTTTACCCTTGCTGTTAATTTATGGTTTTTAAACAATGTTTTCTCCCCTGCTGCCAACGTATATCTTGAAAAAAGGATCGGCTGAAAGACGTCTAGATAGGTTTTTTTTCTTGTCCCACTCTTTATTTAATATAGGCTTAGGAGAAATATACTTTAGAAGTGTATTTTGGTCTTTTTGAAAGTTTCTTTTTAATGGTTTATGTTTAAACTACAAAAAAAAAACCCTCAGTAATTAATTATGGCACTACGTTCGATGTTCTTTAAAGGTATTATAAAATTACTAGCATGGGTGCCCGGCGTTGCCCGGGTGTTTGGAGGTGTATGCTGAGCAAAAAAAAGGGGGTAATTTTTTAAACTTTGACCCCTATTATGACCCCTGAAAATTTATTGTTTTGGGCTCAAATCAAGTTATTAAGTTAGATCCATGTCCACGGAAGCTATATCTAAAATTTAAAGTGTGTAGACCCAAAATTGTCGGAGAAGTTTGGTAGAGTTCTCAAAGCTCAAATCGTTAAACTTTGACCCCTTAATCGCCAAATTTCTGGCTAAAAACCGATCACATAGATTTTTCCAAATCTCAGTACCCTGTATATCAAATTTCGAGTCTGTAGACTAAAAATTGACAGAGTTATTTCGTAGGGAAATGTACACAGACACACACACACACACACACACTTTCACTTTTATAGATATATAGATTTAAAATTTGAGTCTGACAGAATGACAAAATTATATTGCAAACCGATATATTAAGCAAACGAACTTCAAAGAGACAAATGAACACATAAGTAAAAACAATTTGTATTAGAAAACATTTATTATTCCACGTCTTTTTTTACAGACCTGACGACTGAGGTTCGCTCTTAATAAAAATTGTTTTTTATAGTCTTAATTTTGACTTCCTTTTTCATAAAAAACTAAAAAAAAATCAAGAAAGAAAAGAAATTTAATTTTATTTTTTCATTAATTTCTTTCTGTGCAAAGCAATTCTTTCAAACTTACTCTGTTTCCAAAATGTTTTTATTTTATTCCCCTCCCCCTTCATTCATTTTCCTCCGCATCCTGGCAAGTATTAAAATAAACCATTTATAATATTTATTTATGGATTTATTTACTTATCATTTCTTTTGTATCGGTAAATGAATTCCATTTAAAAAAAAACTGTAAAAGTCACGTTAAAGGTGATTAAGTTGGAAAGTAAGTAAAAATTTACCCTTTTTACTTTTATACGATTTCTGATCACTTTGAAAAAGGTGTGTGTGTGTTTTAAAAATGTTTTTTAACTGCTATAATCTCATTTATATAAATATATATATATATATATATATATATATATATATATATATATATATATATATATATATATATATATATATATATATAACAACGTGAGTATTCATATCGTGGGTTTGTATTACTGTACACATAGATTCGAAAAAATAGTCAAAAACAAATATATAAATAAATGTTATCAAAGGCAAGATAAGTTACTTTTCTACCTAACTGGATATATTTTTTGTGTTTTTATTTAATGTAATATATTTATTCAGCTCGAAAAACATACAGTGTTTACCGATGTGTTGGAAAATTGAAGATGGCGTCTCACACCCTCTTTAACACCGTAAGTTTGGGAAAAGGTGTTATAAATAAAAAACTATACAAAATACTATTAAAAACCCGCCGAATATATGTCAACCTATGTCACGGTAACATATATTGAGCGAGTTTTTAACAGTATTTTAACAGGGCACATCGTATAAACTGACTCATTAATTGTCCTGAAGTAAAAACTATATAGTTTTTAAACTTTTAAAACTGTACATTATAAAAAGAAAACTGTTCGAGTGATTTTTTTTTATTTACATGGGTGTCACCACTTATCAAGGCCCAGAGGCCACTCAAGGATAAGGGTTAATAAGTATACATTAGTCATTGTGATTTTAGCATAGTAAACAGTGGGAATTTTGTAACTTGGATTACTTGTAAAAGAAAACTGTTCGAATGATTGAAAATGAAAACAAAATAACAATGTAAATATATTGATAAGAAAAAAAACAAAAACAAACGAAGTTTCCCTTTCAGGAACCCGAGTTTAATTTTATGTCGTAATCATTCAACTTGTTAGCGGTTTTATTCAGCGATTAGGGATAACCATACGACATATCTAATTACCAAAGCGATTTTTTTTTTAATTTTTTTTTTTTATTAAAACTAAACCTGTTTAGTTTTAATGAACCAATTTTTTTAAAGCCAACACTTTAGTTATTTTGAGAGCGTGCAACTGCACCCGAAAGGTTGATTAGGAAACTCCAAATCCTTTTATGACTCGAAAAAAAAAAGGGCTTTTTATCGGCTTAAATGATAAACTAATGTTAAATATTAGTATTTAATATAATGAGATATCAATCTACACAATTTGCCATCGATTCTGAAATAAAATGAAATCCTGACATTGTGATCATTTTTGCAGGTGTTATGTGCCAAATATTGAAATAAGAATGTTTAAATTCAATTATTGTAATTTAAGTCTTTAATTTTAAAGTCGATTTTATTTATAAAATATCTTTTTAGAAATCAATCTCAAAAACAATCTGAACAATAAATCTCTTTTGTTATGGCTAAGTTTTTGTCAAGGGTAGAAATTATAATAGACAAGTATTCATCCATGATGACATTTTACCGATTTCCTGGTTTACAGGTATTCTTGCTAAATTTCTTCGAAAGAATTGACATAAACAATACTTTAACTAAATACGTATATTTCATGCAATAATGACTTTTGTTTCTTCTGACTTTTCCTAAACTAAACATGAAACATCGGTTAGGGTTAGTTTAACATTCTGTAAAAGTACCTTCCGTTTTTTTTTTTTTTTTTTTTTTTTTGTACTTCTGCAGAGAAGGTAAAAAACCGATAAAAACTGGATATATTTTTCGTGTTTTTATTCAATTTAACATGTTTATTCAGCTCGAAAAGAATACAGTGTTTACCGATGTGTTGGAAAATTCAAGATGGCGTCTCACACATTCTTTAACACCGTAAGTTTGGGAAAAGGTGTTATAAATAAACAACTATACAAAATACTATTAAAAACCCGCCGAATATATGTCAACCTATGTCACGGTAACATATATTGAGCGAGTTTTTAACAGTATTTTAACCGGTTTTTTTATTTATTACACCTTTTTCCAAACTTACCGTGTTAAAGAGAGAATCGGCCGCCATCTTGAATTTTCCAATACATCGGTAAACACTGTATGCTTTTCGAGCTGAATAAACATGTTAAATTGAATAAAAACACGAAAAATATATCCAGTTTGGTAGAAAAGTAATTTATCTTGCCTTTGATAACATTTATTTGTTATATATTTGTTTTTTGGCAACTTATTCGAATCTATGTGTACAGTAATACAAACCCGAAATGAATTTAAGACCACGAGTGAAATGAGAAAATGAAGAAAATCACATTTACTATTTGTGTTTACTGTAAGTCAGCGGGTTTGGTTGCCATAACAACGTGACGGTAGTGAACGTGTGTGTGTGCGTGTGTGCGCGTTTCGTGTAGTTTAGTTTCGTATAATAGTTTTGTATTTTTTTAATTTGTAAATAACAAGTTATTAAAAAATTAAACCCTTCCAAGATGGACAATAAATAAAGCCATAATATTTTATGGTAAAGGTAAGAACGTAGAAACGATTGTTTTTTAGGAGATGTGATTATTGGATTAACCAATCAGAAATCGTCTGTGGCACACACATCTCTGTTTTTATAGATATATAGGTCGAGGTAATTAGTTAAAGAGATTTAATATAATGTGATATATAGATAGATAGATTAAATGTTAAATAGATTTTGTAAATAGTACAGTTGAAATGATTAGAATATTTCCAATATGTAATAAGGTCGAGGTAATTAGTTAAAGAGATTTAATATAATGTGATATGCAAATGAGCATAAGTCATTCGATATGGGGGTGGTTTGTAGAATAGTATATAAAGAAATAAGGCAAAGATTCTTATGTCTCCTATAACAGAAACATCCTAAAATGGGTTCTAATGTTTCTCTACCAGGAGAGATCTACCCTCTTACCTCCTTTATATTTCGTTGATGATGGAGAGCTGTACACACAGACAGAAACACACGAACCCTATTACTTTATAAAAATATAGATGTACCCATAAAAATCTTTATATATATATATATATATATATATATATATATATATATATATATATATATGTAGACATACATACATACATATATATATATATATATATATATATATATATATATATATATACATATATATATATATATATATATATATATATATATACATATATATATATATATGTCTACATATATATATATATATATATATATATATATATATATATATATGTCTACATATATATATATGTACAGTACGCAACTAGCAAACAAGGAATTCTACAAATTACTCCCCACTGACCCCACTCTCGCATTCAAATCTGAACTTAGCAATCTAGACCAAAGCACTAGAACCACGATCGAGAAATTAGTGCCAGACCATCCAAACCCAGCTGTCTTCTACACTATCCCCAAACTCCATAAACTCCCCAAAATAGTTAGCGACACACTCACACACCTCTCACTTGGTAACACAGTAAACACTGAGGTATCGATTAAACACCTCAGAAACATACCGCATAGCTAAGGCCCTCAAAATAGTACCACCCGGCCGACCCACCGTTTCGGGTATTGGAACCCTCACAGAATACATCTCGGGGTATATAGACAACATTCTCAACCCACTGTTGTTAAACATCCCCAGTTACCTTAAGGACACCACACACTATCTACAAATTTTAAATAGGATAGGAACGATACCAAACAATGCAATTCTTGTGACTATGGATGTGTCCTCACTCTATTCCAACATCCCACATGAGGAGGGAATATCTGCGTGCAAGAACTTCTTACACACTCAAAATCTACAAGACACAAAAATCAACGACATATGCAACATTATACAATTTATCTTAACACACAACTTCACATTCAACAATTAACACTACCTGCAAATTAAAGGCACAGCCATTGGAACCAAAATGGCTCCCAGTTATGCCAACATATACATGCACATATTTGAACAGAAATACATTCACACTTACCACTTAAAACCACTACACTACTATAGGTACATAGATGACGTCTTTCTCATTTGGCTGCATGGCGAAGAGGTTTTGATGGACATGTATCAACATATAAACAGCTGTCACAACAGCATAAAATTCACGACAGAACACTCCACCACACACATCCCATTTTTAGACGTTTTAGTAAACATCACAAACAATCACATCACCACTTCACTTTACACCAAACACACTGATGGCCACGGTTACCTTAATTTTAATAGTTGCCACCCTATCAACATAAAAACATCTATCATATACAGTCAGTGCCTACGTGTCAAATGAATCTGCTCAGACCCGATTGAGTACGAAAAACA
The DNA here is from genome assembly GCF_053919585.1 of Euprymna scolopes. NCBI lineage: Eukaryota > Metazoa > Mollusca > Cephalopoda > Sepiida > Sepiolidae > Euprymna > Euprymna scolopes. The sequence goes on from NC_136503.1 coordinate 47,635,877, forward strand.
AGTAGGAATTCTGCTCAACTACTTCCTTCAAAGAGATTACCCCCTTAGAATAATTAAAGAATCAATTAGGAAAGCAGAACATAGAAACAGGATAAATTTACTCACATATAAACGTAACACATCATCCCCAAAAATACCAATGGTATTTGATTACAACAATAACACAGACAAACTCCACAAACCACTTAAACAAATATTCAGACAACTGCAGCATGATCCAACCCTCAATACAATATGCAACACGCTTCCACTCAGTGCAAGAAGAAGTCTAAGGTCACTTCTAACATCCACAAAAATACACAGTACTTCTGCACCACTAGGAAACAAATTATGCAACAACAGGTGCAAAATGTGCAAACATATTAATACTAGCTACACATTTACACTCCCAGGCACAAACACTCAATTTAAACTCCCTCCGCTCACTTGCTATAGTCTCAATGTAGTTGAAATAATATATTGCACTAGATGCACAAAGGGTAATTACGTGGGGGAAACAGGCCGAGAGTTCCGTTTAGGTTTCAACAACCACAAACAAACAATTAGGAACAAATCCACACAGCACACAATAGCAATGCACTACACCCTCCCAGACCACAGCATAGACAATATGCAGTGCGTACTTACAACCTCCAACTTCCAGACACAGAGAAAAAGAAGGCAACATAAAAAGAAACTCATTCTGAAACTTAACACCCACATCTTCGGTCTCAATAAAGACTTGGGACCGCTAAATGAGTACTCTTTTCATAAAAAATAGAAACCTACCAAAGACATTTCCCCACAGGGCACGGGGCAGAGTGAATATGCACGGTGGAAGAACGGCTTAGCATCCCCACTAGAAGTTAGTTTTTGTTTACGTTTTTGTTTTGTTAGTTTTCTACTTTATTTTATTTTATTTTTTCAGATCCCACACATTCAAACTTCCGACATATATTTAAGTTCATTTTGTAAGCACGCACAATTGCGCACATAAATGCACAGATGTAGACACGAGTGCGCCCTCCATTCCCCCTTACAAACCCTATATACTATAGTATCCCTCTATCAAGATATACAGGATTAGGTTTACTATTATTATTAATAATAATTATTATTAGTAGTAGTAGTAGTAGTACTGTTGTTATTATCATTACCACTATCATTACTATGATTTTATCATTATTATTATCACTATTATTATTCTTATCCTTCTTCCTATTATAGCTGTTATTATTATTATTATCATTATTATTATTATTATTATTATTATTGTTGTTGTTGTTGTTGTTGTTATTATTATTACTATTATTTTTAATATTATTGTTATTATTATTATTGTTGTTATTATTATTATTATTATTTTTAATATTATTGTTGTTATTATTATTATTATTATTATTATTATTATTATTATTATCGTGATTATGACTATTATTATAACTATTATTATTGTCATTATCACTAATATATGTATATATGTGTGTGCGTGTATGTGGGTATGTATGTATGGATGTATATGTATGTGTATATATATGTATATATATATGTATATATATACATATATTATTATTATTATTATTATTATTATTATTATTATTATTATTATTATTACTATTTCTGCTATTATTGTTGTCATTTTTACTATTGTTCAACACCTCTTTTAAGCATTGCAATATATCTTTCAGTTTCATTTCCAACATTAAACGTTATTAACCTCTGATTTCTCTAAGCGGCATATCGAGCTTCCAATTTTTGTGATGGCTTCTAATTTGGAAACAATGCTTTCACTCTATACCAAGCATTTACTGTATGTATGTATGTATGTATGTATGTATGTATGTATGTATGTATGTATGTATGTATATGTACATATAGGAGTATGAATGGGTGTAAGAGAAGAAAGAAAAAGAACAATCCGAATACTTTAATAAATTTTAATATGTTAGAACAAGAATAGAAAAAGTTAAGTAAATGATCAAAAAATTATTTTCCGTTTATTTAGTTATTTTACTTCATTTTATTTATTTTTTCCAACATTAAATGTTTGTATATATCAATTAACGAAATCTACAGTAGCGTTTCAAAAACAATAAGTAAACGCATGTATGTGTGGGAGGGGGTAGGTGGGTGGGTGAGTGGGTGCGTACGTGCAGACAATCAGACAACCTAGACCCACAATAAATACATAAGTCCGAGCTCTTGGGAGAGACGTTCTAATTCGCATCCACTTTGCTTATCATCTACATCTACTCATCAATCTCCAGCGTCCATAAACGTGAGTGCGCGTATCCTGTGTATGTATATGTACATGAAGAAGTATTTGTGGTAGTGCGCGAGTGTATATCCATGTATGTTCACGTATACGAGTGTGTTCGTGGAGTGGCGTGGAAGGACTTGGTTTTGAATAGAGGCTACACAAGTTGCTGACCATTCCAAGTCGAAAATGCTGGAAGGGTCATATTCAGATAGATCTTTACCTTAATGGCTATACCCGTGCCCCTCCCCCCGCTGCTAACTCTGCCCGCTCACTCATGTTTTCAATCATTCACACTGAAGAAGATCGAAGGATCGGTCGAAAATATGTGCTTTTGAAGGAAACATTCTTGTTTTTTTTCAAAAGACTTTTTGTATTCCTACACGTCAACACACAGGAAATAAATACAGAAAAGGTATAAACATTCATATATTTTTCATATTGATTGTTTATTCATATATATATATATATATATATATATATATATATATATATATATATATATATATATATATATATATGGAATATAATCTGCTTAACAAACAAATCAATAATTCATTTGCTCTTACTATGATGAGGAGGTATCAATCTGAAGCAGGAAAGGTAACTAAATTTGGATCTGTTCTTAAATGGAGTATTGGAAGAATAAGTTAAAACGGGTTGGACCCGATCATATGTGGACCCGTGCACTGAGTGTTACACACACGAAGAGGTTGTGTTGAAGTGGAGATTCGATGAGAACAAACACAAACAGCTACTGGTTTCAATAATCGCCCTCTTTCTTTCTCCATTCGTTTAGCTACCATTTCATCTTCACGTCCCCCCCAAAACAAGTAGGAATTTACAATACACCATTTCGGCCAATGAACATAATTTGAATAATTTGAAATGACAGAATTCGCGAGCAAACACGAAAATTTAAATAAGAATAAAACAGAGCCAAAAAGACTCAGTAGGTTATACCCTGACTGGCAGACATCGGAAGAATAAAATGTATGCTTGGCACTCAACTCCCTGCCCTTTGACTCAAGAAAGCGAGAAAAATACTGAACAACACACCTGAGAGTATCTTGTACCACTACAAGGCCACCATTCGCCCATGCATGTCGTATTGTTGTCACATCTACCACTAGCCGCTCCCTCTTGGATAGGGTCCAAAAAGAGTTTCCAATCTAATAGGTCCCATTTTTCCAACTAAGCTCCAACCCCTGTCCCATCACCGCAATGTCGCATCTTTGTGCCTGTTTTACAAATGTTTTAATGGAATGTGCGCTGATGAACTCATTGCACTCGTGCCCCTTCGACATACATATCTCCGACAAACCCGCTTTGCAACAAAATCTCACCCCTTTACTGTTGAGGTCCCTAAATGCCAGAAAGCTTTCTATTCTAATAGTTTCTTCCCTCAAACAGCTAGACTTTGGAATTCCCTTCCTGCTACCTGCTTCCCTGACTGTACTGATATGCAGGAGTTTTAATGTAACGTAAACATCTTGTTAATCTTTCCTATGCATGGTCCCAGATAGTAGCCCTTTACGTCCAAGTGGCAATATGCCTTGTTAGAGGGTGAACGTGAGTTAAAAAAAACAAACATAATATGAACTACCAACTCCAGTTTATTGTTTTGTGAATTCACACATACACACGCTGACAACGGCCGCAGTAGGAAATCACTACCTACTCACGCAAGTTCTCACATAAACACACACTGACAAAACAAAGGTAAGCCATACATACACAATGCCACACTGTCTATCACTCATACATCCATATTCACACTATATACATATCGACATACACATCTCAACGCATCATGTATAGTTACTGACTGAACCTTTTTCTACCAAGCACACATAATTTTTTTTTCTAAAAGAACAATTATTGGCTGAAAATGGCTTTTATATATTTGTAAAATTATAGATATAAAAATGTTTTGTTGGATAATTTTGTTTTTCTTCATATCTCATTCACAATAGCGTGTATGGTAGATTCAGTTAGCACTTGCTAACTGGTGACCCATTTTTATTTTCCCAACCATTCCTTTCATTTTAAGAGACATTGCTTTCCTTTGCCATTTGTAACCATTCTGTAACATTTATATTAATTGTCAGTATGGTTCTTGGCACACGTCAAAGATGCTACCGTCATCTAAGTAACCCATATTGAAGGCCACGCCACAAGACCACGAAAAAAAAAAAAAAAGAAAAAAGAAGAATTATATTAGGGAAAGAAAACAATGTCAGCTTTTAACAATCGATAATAACTGTTACTTATTGTTGAATTGAAGGCGTTTATTACACCAGTGATGACGTCATAAAAGTAAATGACGCAAGATTGTGAAATACTTCAAACTTCTACAAAGTGTACACTTTTTGCCAGTCCTTATCCAGCTGCACCAAAGCTTCCAGATGGGTTCAAAAGGGACCAGGGCACACACAGCAGACGTGGAAAACCTTTTTCTTTGGGGTGTCTACATCCAATGGCTCATACTTTTATTCAAAACTCTGAAAACTATCTGCTATGTATGCTATCTTCGCAGCTTACAGGCGCCACCAAGCAGAAATGCTTATCCAATGCATCCACACGATATGGAACAATTCAGACAATACCAAACTCATAAAATACTTTTCTACAACGCGCTCAACTTCCTGAAATGCTCTTTGATCACGTGGATTTACCAGTACAGGGTAATGCCCACGATGTGGGCTTACAGCGGTGCCGTATTACGAGAGCTTGAGATTGATAACATTGAAGAAAAAAAGATAGTCATTTTATGCGTGATCATTAGTACAGCCTGCTGGTTGTTTCGTGTTGCCAAGAGAGCTTATATTGCGTATGTTTTGAAGCGAGCGTACAATTTTTCCACTGAGAGTAAACGATCGTTTATAAAGAAATCGCTGAAGCATTGGTTTTACATAACCTTTATTTTACTAATAACTGCATTCGTAGTTGTTTACGGTTACCGTCTATTCGGATTATTCTTCTCGTTTTACGCCTGGTGTTCGGCTTTACCACTTACTGCCATGCTGATTATAATGTTGAATTATGTGTTACCTACCGAGAAACTAGAAAACGAGTGGTTCTTACATACCACGAAGAACTTTGCTCGGTATTATTATATAAACGTCGACAGCCTTCAAATCTGCCCTTTCTTAAGGAAGCCAAATCGACTAATGTTCAACTTGAGCCAGCTCGTCAATTTAGGTTTGTTTCACTGCATCAAACTTGATTACAACATCGTGAGAAAAAACGGCACAATAACCTCAGGTTGCAAATGGAAACAATTGGATGGTGACCACATAATAGCTTTGATATTTCACCAGATCGGTCAGTACTACCACAGTCACAACATAAAGATGCTTATTGCCTGGATGTCCAAGATGTTCTTTTTGGTGGTGAGCGCCTGTCACTTTTTCGGTTATTCGCTTATACTGAAAGAAAGACCTCTGACTGTAATGCTCTTCTACTTTCTGTTCTATGTCGTCGACCCTTACATCAATATTGTTGAACCGCTCCAGATAGCTACCCAGTTCCAGTTCCTACGTGAGGCAGACAAGTTTGTTTCTGATAACGAATCCGGAGCGGACTTCCAAGAAGCCATCGTTAAAATGTTTCACCTAGAAATGGAAGAAGATTACGAGACTTCATACTATTCCTTCCTCTATCATCCTCGAGTAAAGCTTTATGAAGAAACTGTTACTATCTTTAATATCCTTTCGTGCGGAATATAACGACTATTTGACCTATGTTAAACAACAACAACAACAACAACAACAACAACAACAAAAAATTGATCCGAAATGTCATGTCTGTAACGGTTCACAGGTGTTTTCCTTTTTCCTTTCTTTTTTTCTTTCTTTTTTTTTTAATTTTTACTTGTCGACATTAAGGTAGAACCTGTAAGATCTTATTCACAAATGTTCGGACTTTTTTTTTTTTTTTTACCCATCTTAACAAATTTTAGTAAAGTACAGAATAGTTAACGAGCGAAAAACTTGCAAAAAATATATATACGAATAAAAGGTAACGAATAATTTATGGCAAACAAATTAGAATTAAATTCTTGGTGCTTATGTATTTTTGGTACCGCGCTATTTTTCGTTTTTTTTTTTTTTTTTTTTTTTTCACGTTAAATTCAAGTTTCACGATATCTTTTTTTATATTAAAATGTTAGGTGGAAGCACAGAGTAGTTACAAAACACCTTCTCCTCCCCATGTTAAGAATGGCTTTCGGAATAATAACGTTATTATTTCAGCGCGGTACCAAAAATACATAAGTACCAAATTCTCTATCGACCCGTATACTTTTAACATGCGGCAACTGTTTGTAAGAGTTCTTGATTTCAGAATTTTATTCCAATGAAACGCCGTCTTATATCAACACACGAAAATGGATAATGGCTGCCAAGATCTTCACTTCGTTAAACTTAGATGATTACGTGTGATTATACGAGAATTTTTCTTTTGAGGGAGGGGGGCTTGCCACTAAGACTTGACGTAGGGTAAATCATTTTATTTTTACTATCTTTTTACATGCACCTCCTCGAAGTTAAGCGGTTGCATCGGCAGCTATTTTGGTTTTTGAGTGTTGAAATAAAATTCTTAAAAAAAAAAAAAAAAAAAGCCTGCAAACAGTTTTCAGACGTTAAAAGTATACGGGTCGATAGACAATTTAATTCTAATCCGTTTGCTATAAATTATTTGTTGTTTTCATTTTTTTTTTTTTTTTACGTGTTCTCGGTTGTTACTTATTCTGGACTTTTACCGCAAATTTATATCATTGTTCATTTTGTCTATTTTATGTTGTATATTTCATGAAATTTGATTCTATTTAAATCTCTGTATCAATAAAACTACCAGCCAATATTTCGTGTGTCAGTGTATGTGTATGTCTGTGCGTGCGTGTGTGGTTCGTTGCCCATATGTAACTTTAATAAATCCACACTGATTAGACATTTAACCCGTTAAAAACGGACAAGAGATATCGCCCTTTAAAATACGTGTTTTGTGCAAAATTGATGGTTCAATATGGTTAAATTTGTGCTTATTTTTACATTAATTGCTAATCCTTACTAATCCTTATTAATCCCTATTAATCCCTAACTGTGCATCAAACGGATGCCATAATACTTGGCTCGTTGCATGCACCATACCATAACAAAGGCCCATACAGAATTTCAGACAGATCGGCTCACTAGTTTCCGAGAGGAAAAATGAGACGGAGAGACAGACAAACTATGAGAAATATAATATAGATGTTTTTATTTTTATGAATCGGATATTTATTACAAAATAAAATTAAAATCGTGGAAAATTGCAATGAAATTTTTTTAAAAATCCCATCTTATTATATAACTAGCGGGGGTACCCGGCGTTGCCCGAGTGTTTGTTTCCGGGACGGGGGGGGGGTTTAAAAAATGTTATGGTAGGTAAGTAGGAAGAATCAAACCCGGAGTCATGAGTAAAAGTAGGAAAATATTGTGTGAAAAAAAAAACAAAAAAAAAACATCTGCAACGTTAACAGTTCGGCCACCAAGAAAAGTCCATTCCAGTTGTTTAGGAAAAAAAAAAACAAAAAAAAAAAAACGACTACGGTAGGTCGGCGCGAACGTGAAAATATAATGTGAAAAAAAAAAGTTTTGTAAATATATTTAAAAAACATCTTGCTCGCGAACATTCGAATATGTCTGCTTTTTGACCGGTTTACAAGTTTAGAAACAACTAACGGCAATATCAAGGTCGAACAAACGGGGCCCCTTGAATTGTTCGCCTATTTTTGTCGTCTGCTACGGGGTATCAAATCTTTACTTGATCCAGACTAATACAAATGATGTACAAACGCTAACCGACCACAGAGAAACTGTAATAGAAGTAAAACACACAAACAAGAAAAGTATAGAATGCCACAAGGAATCAAGAAAATTGAAACCGTATGACTGCAAGTCTCCCTCCCCCAAATTGTAGTGTCAGCATCAACTGGCATTACACTGAATAATAATAAAAGAAAGCACTAATCAGACCTCCACTGGATGTGTGCGAAGAAGACTAAGATCTTGGGGATGCTTATTATCACTCAAATTCAAATGAAGGCCAATGGTCGGTGCCAACAAGATATCTTAAAAAAAAAAATTTTTTTTACATAGGCGTCACCACTTATCAAGGCCGATAGGCCACTCAAGGATAAGGGTTAAAGAGTGTAGAGTAATCAAAAGGACAATATAGTAATCGATAGTAATGGAAGTTCGGTAAATTTGTTAACTTAAGTGGAACGGCTCATCAAAAACTTGTTCACGTTGGACTTGAAGACAACCATATCTGCGGTAAACGACTGTTATTCATTTGCAAAAGTTGTCGGAAGAGATTAAAAGTACTGGAAATTTGGGGAGACTTGTTGTTATCTAGAGTTCAGGAAACACAACAGTTTGTTGACAGAGAAAAATCTTTGATGATGGCCTGCGTGAAAACTCCAATTAATAAATTATGGAGTTTGATATAGAACTGAAAGGAATACGGTACATGAAAAGAGTCAATATAATACCAATAATTGTAGGAGCACTAGGAACAGTCCTAAAAACTCTGGAAAAGGAACTAAGAGAAATTGGAATTAAAGAGAAGACTACGATTATATAACAGACAGCAACGATGAAAACAGCTGAAATCTTAAGGAAAATCATTGAACGCAGAAACCAACCTACTTTAACCATGAACACTAACCAGCTGCATGGAAATTGCAATAAAAGTAAAATACAAACATGGAAGGAACGTCATACAAAACCAAAGAAATTCAAACTGATAGAAATGTTATAAACGATGTACCCTTCTCCCAAACAAAAAGGCATCAACTGATACCACACAAGATAAAACGAAAACATAAGAAGAAAATCTCGACATGAATTCAAGCGAACTGAAACTACAAAATATTTCATAAACTGCGCCCCCCTTTGCTCCCTGCCAAAGAAGAAGTGATGGCAACTTCGGCTGATACAACACAAAATAGTCGTTAAGAGTCAAGAAGGATGAAAGGACAAAAAAAGAGATAGAACTAACCAGACCTCAATTGGAAGAGTATGGAAAGTACTTGGGCCTTAGAGAAGCTTATTGCCATCATAATCTTCGAGAAGAATAATAGTCGCTGCCAGCAAGAAATCAATGGCAAGCAGCTGTTGCGATAACGTAAAGTCATTTACAATAGTTATTGAAAAAAAATGGAGAGTACCTAAAAATCTGGGAAAACTTGTCACTCAAACTTCAGGAAACATCACAGGTGAATAATCACTGATAATAGTAGTAAAACTAGTGCAACTAAATCTGTTGGATTATCAAATTTGGACTTAAAATAGCGATGTAATTGATAAATCAATATTTGATTCTAACTAGCCAGTCAATTAGGTAACTTATCAACATGTGTTTTTTTGCGAGTAGAAGTTGAAAATTCAAACTTTTCCTTGATCACATACTATATCCTGCTTGATATTTCCTTTTGTAAGACATACTTTCCGATCTACACGTGTATTTTCCATTGGCTAATCTTTTCTGTTAATTTCTATACTATGCTAAATCACTATGAGATTGTCGTGTTTGTGACAAATGAATATGTTCAACTAGTAGGACTATGACTGAGATAATAAAAATCTAAATAGAAAAAATTAAATAGTATATGTAATATTTTTATATCAAAACTTCTAGCTCTTCTCCTCCATCTTTCTAACTATGTATCTTTCTCTATTTTCCTGTCTCCCATTTTTCGCTCCTCTCCAACCCTCTTTATCCCCCGCCCAGCGCATTCATCTCCCTTGTTTTAATGTGTTAAGAAAAATGTAATATATTTACTACAACTATTCTATAGTAAGCAAAGTAAAAAAAAAAAAGCTATAAATTTATTAATAGATTTTTAAAATATAAATATATAAATAGAATTTTTCTTCCAAAAATACGAAATAGTACAAAATGCTAAAATATGCCATAGACGTACGTACGTATGGTTTAACTTAAAGACATAATTCGTGTACACGTGAGTAACAAAAAAGTGTTTGTGATGTAATGAAAAAGCAAAAGTAATCTCCGTTGAAAAATGTCCATTTTTCGTATTCATATAAGAATAAACTGTTATTTAATTAGCGAAAGAGAAAGACACCTTTGAAAACAAGATTTGGCCTGAACCTGCTAGCACATAAACCAGAAGTTACAATAAAATAAATAATAATATAAATTCATAAAATAATAATGAATAAAAAATTCATAAAAAAAAGAAACTACACCGAGAATTAAGTTATGTATATACGCGTCTCTGTGTATGTACCTGGATATTTATTTATACATTTGTATATATATTGTGTGTGTGTGTGTGTGTGTGTGTGTGTGTGTGTGTGTGTGTAATATATATATATATATATATATATATATATATATATATATATATATATATATATGGAGAGAGAGAGAGAGACAGAGAGAGACAGAGAGAGAGACAGATGATAAATGACAAAAAGTTATATTCTCCAAAATTCATGATGTTGACCATCTTATAATTTATTCCTTTAATTCAGTTGACTTATACAATTCTTGACAGTGTCTGTTTCGTAGCGCAAAATCAATCACTTAATTATTATATCAATCAATGAACTATTATGCCCTTAACTCATCAGAAGAAATAGCAACAATCAATTCGTCAAAAGGAATTGAAATTGAATTTGACAGATTGATTGTTGCTATCCCCCCCTATATATATATATATATATATATATATATATATATATATATATATATATATATATATATATTAGTAAAACTAAAAAAAAAAAATACCAGCGATGGTTGACGTTATGTTGTTTTGAGAAAGAAAAACCGAAGACTATAAAATAGTGATCAACGTTTCGTCTCTATTGCAGGATATTAAAAGGAAAACTGCAGAAGAAAAAACGATCATAGACCATATGCAGGTGAAAAGGATATTAAAATCCTACCATTTCATTATGCACTAGGTGTGTCAGAAACCGATCTTAAGAATGCGGGGAAAAATTGAATAATTCGACCTCCTACTTTTACAAGCTTACAACTACTTGAAAAATGTAATTCAAACCCTAATTTTTTTTCAGTCAAAGGAGCAAATATCAATTTAAAAAAAAAAAAAATAACAGGTTTAATAGCCAATTATGCAATATTTGTTTTTTTTTTTTATAAATCGGTTTTCTTTAAAAAAGATTTGAAGAAAATAAAACAAATTTTACTTTCTTCGTTTATAAAAAATCGATATAAATTCGAAAAAATCACTTACCTATAAAAATACTATTGAATGTTTAGTTCCATTCTTCATTGTTCAGAATTTATACATATTTTATTTTAAATTCCATTTATTTTTTAAATAAAATATTTTTTTAAACAACTGTTTTGAAAAAAGCGCGATATTGCAGCATTTTTACGTCGTCATCGAAAACCAGAAGTCGCTGTTTGAACTACGGATGGACAGAGGCAGTAAAACCCACACGTTCACGTTAGCCGTCTAGCCTTGCGCATAAAGAAATTTGTGCTTCCATACCTGAAAACTAGTCACATTTTACTTATAATTTTTTGTCTTTAAAAAATAAAACAGTTGATTTTTTCTTTTCTTAAAGAAATACAGGAGTTTTTGATTTAATATATTTAATTTCCATTTTATGGAGTGATTTTTTTTAATATCTAAAAAAAAACGTTGAATGAAATAGAAATAATTTTCGTAATAAAACGAAAGTTTCTGTGCAATATAAGAAGATTTTAAGTTTTCATTTAAAAAACAACGTGGTTTAAAAAAAAAAAGGTTTTAAACTTTGGACTTTACAGGTAAACTTCTAAAAAACACTTCTTTTTTGTTTTAAAGCGCATTTATACTTTTTTCTTACTTTTCTGCGTGTTAACCGCTATTAAATGACTACTGATCCCCTATGCAAAAGCATATTCTTACCTCTTCCATCCGACACAAATAATGATTTCTCCCTTCTAAATATCCGGCGCCACTGATTGGATGAGAAGTACTCATTCTACAATCTCAACATTCTGTTATTCAGTCATTAAACGAACAGTTCGAAACTAAATCAAGATGCCATTTTTTGTACGTACACAATATTCTTACGTTTTATTTACATATATTGCAGGATATTTTCCCGCTCATATACTCTTACATTTTATTGTTTATTTGTGAAAATATTACACTCCACACCCCCCAAAAAATCCCTCTTCCAAACGCGTAATTCGCCTTCATCGTTGGCTTTTGAGAATCCATTAACGCGTTTTCGAACACAGTAGCGACCCAGAGAGAGAGAGAGAGAGAGAGAGAGAGAGAGAGAGAGAGAGAGAGAGAGAGAGTTAAGGATGGAGGGTGAGAGAGACACACTTATATCTATTTTTGCTTTCATTCTAGCACACTTCTCATTACTTTAAACACGTCTAACAATTATTAAAAAAAAAGCAAATATATTGTAAAACTTCAATGTAACTTGAACATACATAAATAGCGCAGTACGCACCAATTTATTTTACATATTTCATTTCCTAAGAACCGTTTTAATAAATTAACGTACTTTTGCATAATTCAAATAAGACGTAACTCAACGTTCGATCGGCGTTGCTCGGAACACGGTGTTGACCGCCGAGCTCCGCCGATTATGAAAGCGTAACAAAAGCTGCTAAAAAAGAAAAAATTGAAGGCAACTTGTAAACATAATAATTGAAACAGACGATATAAACAAAGCAAATAAGAAACCAAGAAACAACGACCTACAGTAACAAGTTTTTGGTTTATTTTTTGTAATATAATAGGTTTTTTACTGTAATGGTTTTGTTCCTTGGTACAACGAAAAGTTCAAAACAAAACAGATAAGCAAAGTTTTTTTTTTTTTTTTTTTTCATTTTTGTGTAACAATTAACGAAACTATTTTTTTAAATAAATAGATTAATAAATTATATATATATATACATATATATATATATATATATATTTCTGTAGAAATATACCTTTCTTTTTAAATATCAACCTTATATAAGAAGTTCAATGTGAATACAAAGCAATATATATAGAATACATGACAAAAATTTATATCGCAAAATACATGATGTTGACAATTTTATATTTTATTCCTTTACATCAATTGATCCCTACAGTTCTTGACAGTGTCTGGTTCATAGCGCAAATGTTACATGATAAGGGCTGTCCCCTTTTCATGTAAGTATAAAAATGGAGAATTTAGTTTAAAATGAAAATGAAATAGCATAGGCGAAATTCGAACCTCGTAATCTGGGTTTAGAAATAGATTACGTGTGAGAATTTAAAAATGTAAAACAAACATTTGTTTAGAATATAGATAAATATTTCAAGGAAAGAATGTTAACTATCAAGTTTGTTATGAAATTTTAAATTGAAAGAATGCAGCTTATAAGATAATGTTTTTAACATATTGGATAAATAGGTTACTGAGAAATAGGAAAAGTTTTGGGCACGTATGTCCATAACACGTGAAAGAAGGCACATGTTTTAACATGTGTATGACGTCACGGAAAATAGAAAGTTCTAGGAATAGAGAAAAACATTAGTTAGAGTTAGTCAGTCAGTGAGAAAACTCAGAGACAGTCAGACGTCTAGAAGCGAGACGTCACTTCAAGAAAAAAATGTGAAACTTTGAATTCTTGGTGATGGAAACACGGCCGTGTGACGAAATAAACCATCTTGTGTTTTGTAAAGCTCGTCTTGTGTCTTATGATTCTTACAGAAAGGTAAAGTGGAATTGTATTATATATTTGTGTTATATGTCTTTACATACACGTCTCAGCATCATCATGTCCGAACTGTCTGAACACTATGGCCTCACTCAAAGAGCTTTCTTCTTCTTCCATTCAACACAATTAAGGAATGAACATTTAATATATAAGGATTTCTCCTAACATGAACAATATCTATCTTACAACAACATTTCTCTCTCTCTCTCTCTCTCTCTGAGTCTTTCAACATCCCTCACTGTAATAAGACTCTTACTCTCTCTCTAAGACTCTCTTAATAAAAACCGATATGCAACATATACATATTTGGTCCCGTGAACCAGTTTGCATCAGCGATGCAGAAACCGAACCTGGGGTCGATACCACGAAAAAAAAAAATTAAAAACACAACGTTTTAAAAGGGTCCAACATAATTTAAAAAATAAATAAATAAATAATACCACGGAAAAAAAACAAAAAAACTACACGATCATAGAAATGTGAAAAAAAAGAACAAAAAAAATTGAACACACACGCACACAGAGAACAAAAGATACAAGAAATATTAAAAAGAAAAAGAAGAAAAGGCCGATATGCCGTAAAAGAAGTCCGTAGTAATGAATGGAAATATAGTAAACAAGTCACCATGCGTAATTCATTCAACACAATTAAGGAATGAACATTTAATATATAAGGATTTCTCCTAACATGAACAATATCTATCTAAGTCTCTTACAACAACATCTATCTCTCTCTGAGACTTTACAACATTCCTCTCTAGAACTCTTTCTAAGATAAGCATCTCTCTCTAAGACTCTCTCTCAATGAAACCCCTATATATAACAGCAAAATCAATCCCTTAACAATTATATCAATTAGTGAATCTATTTTGCCCTTAACTCATCAGAAAAAATGGCAACAAGCAATCCGCCAAAAGTAATTAAAATGTAATACAACATTGTGAGAATCCGAAAATTTGGAAGAGAAGCTGCAGTTACCTTTATATTTTACTGTTACGCCATCTTGGATTTTAATATACAAAGTCCTTGAACCCCATTCTACTTTGTTTGATTAAAATAGTTCGTTTCGAGCAGTTTAAAGCATACATTCGTAAAGTTTGCCATTTCCTTGTCGTTTTATAGTCAGTATTATTTAATTTGACGGTGTCAAGTCGTTTCTTTTCTTCTCTGTCGTTGTCGGGTGGAAAATTTTCCACGTCTGTTTGACACGACGCCTCAGCGGAAGGTCCCCACTACCAAAATGTCTCTTTTCTTTTTCTTCCCCCCTCTCTCTCTCTCTCTTCTCTATACACTTCTTACCCCTCTCTTTTCTTTCTTTGTTGCTTAGTAAATAATAGGGGCCAGAAAGCGCGTCGCTGACCGGGTGACCCGATCACCTCGCTTGCTGATTCACCCGCTGAACGTCTTTCTCACCTCTCTCTTTCTTCTATACCCCCTCTCTTTCTTCTATGCTCTATCTTTTTCTTCAATGTTCAATTTGCCTCAGCGATAAAATATTAAAAAAAAAACAAAAAGCAAAAAACAAAAAGCGATACACTTCTCGTCAGCCTACAATTAAATTTTTAAATTTTCATTTAAATACATAATCCAATTTAAGGATTATGTCACAATATATATATATATATATATATATATATATATATATATATATATATATATATATATATGTATATATATATATATATATATATATATATATATATATATATATATATATATATATATATATATATATATATATATATATATATATTGGGTGCCCAGCTTTGCTCGAGTGCTTGGAGGTGTGTGTTGAGCAATAAAAAAGTGTTAGTAGGTAGGTAGGTAGGTAGGTAGGTTCGAGCCCATATCGCGAAGGAGGAAAAGAATGCGCAACATAAAACGTGACGTTTTTGCTGTTGTGTCCATCGCCAAACCATAAGTTCTGGACGTTTAAATTAAGGCTACTCAATCGAAAAGAGGGGATTTTCGAAAATAGCGGCGAAAAAATCGACCTCTCCCTGTAGAAAAATGCCCAGTTGAGGGTGTAGGAATTATTATTTTTAGCCAATTCTCCGATATTTGTTGTCCGAAGGGTCGAGCTTAAAAACGATCCCGACCTCATGCAAATCCGTCGCCTGTGTCGAAAGTTTTAGGCATACATACATACATACATACATACATACATACATACATACATTACATAGATTACATACATACATACATACATTTAAACAGGTGAGATTTATATTATAGAAGATGATATATATATATATATATATATATATATATATATATATATATATATATATATATATATATACTAGCATTTCGGCTCGGAGTTGCCCGGCTGTTTGGAGGTGTATGCTGAGCAAAAAAAAAAAAAAAAAAAAAGACAAACCAAAAAACGGTCAATTTTTTTAAATTTTACCCCTATTATGACCCCTTAAAATTTATTGTTTGGGGCTCAAATCAAGTTATTAAGTTAGATCCATGTCCAAGGAACCTATATCTAAAATTTTAAGTGTTTAGACCCAAAATTCTCGGAGGAGTTTGTTAGAGTTCTCAAAAGTCAAATCGTTGAACTTTGACCCCTTAATCGCCAAATTTCTGGCCGAAATCCGGTCACATTGATTTTCCCAAATCTCAGTACACTGTATATCAAATTTCGAGTCTGTAAACTAAAAATTGACAGAATTATTGCGTATAGAAATGTACACACACACACACACACACACACACACACACACACACACACACGTTCACTTTTATAGATATACTAGCAAAAGTACCCGTCGTTGACTGGGTTCAAAAACAGCCTACAGAAAATAGACTGATTTATGAAAGTACTAGCGAGGGGTACCCGGCGTTGCCCGGGTGTTTGGAGGTGTGTGTGGAAACTCCGGTGCTGGGGGGGGGGGGTAAAAAAAGTAAGTATGAGGATCGAACTCGAACCCTTGAGACAAAGTTGTAAATTAAAGTGTGAAAAAAAAAAAAAACGTGCGACGTTAACCATTGCCCCACCGCGAGATGCTTAAGGAAACATGTTTGAATTTATTTAATTACTTGAATTTAGCAGGTACCCGTTTTAATGAGTTAATGAGGTCAAGTTTGACTGCGGGATAGTACCTTCATTTACTGCTGAACGCCCTCCCCCAAGATGTTATAGGAAAAAGACTAACCCACATGCAGCGAGCGACAAATATTGAATATTTATCTTCCCGAAATCAAGCAAATTAAATAGACAGGCGAGATTCGTTGTTAATTCTGAGATATTACGATTTATATGTGATATAAAAAGTTTTAAAAAGTTGTGAAGCGAGCGACCGCTTCTCTGATAGAAACCTTTTGTTGACATACTGAAAAAGCGAACACACACACATACATACATACCTACATACATACATTTTCGCTTTTATCTACATAGATGATAGGTTATGAAAAGAAAGGGTTGTAAATTTGGGTTGGATTTGGGGGTATCAAAACCAAAACAAAATATGATGAAAGTAAAATTAAAATAGATAAACCCCATAATTTATTATACCATACCTGTTCACACTGAAACACTTATCACAATATTCTGTGCATCTATATTAAAAAACATTGTTAAACTTTGTGACATATTTCCATTCTATGGAGGTCAGGTGCGAACGAACAGCCCATAATTTTATTATACCATATTTCTTCAAACACAAACATAATTATCAAAGTATACATACACAGATAGATATGAAAAGTCTTTATTAAAGTTTGTGCCTATTTCCATTCTATGGAGGCCAGGCGCGAACGCAGACCCCACAATTTTATTATACCATCCCTATTTAAGTAAAAACATACTTATCAAAGTATTCTTATGTACATCTATATCAAAAAAACTTGTAACCGTTTTTTTAAATTTTTTAATTTTTTATTGCCATACTTTGTGGACCAGGTGCGAACGCAGACCCCACAATTTTAATGAACCACTGTTCTGCCAGATCAAATATACCCATTCCTGTGTCTCGATACATCTTAAATCATTATATGTAATCAGTTTTTTTTTAAATAGTCAACCATATAGGAGCCTATTCGTGACCACACACACACACACACACACACACACACACACACACACACACACACACACACACACATCCAATCCAGCTTTATATTTTTTTTTTTTTTTTTTACACAGTGATCATCACTTATCAAGGCCCGGAAGCCACTCAGGGATAAGGGTTATTGCAAGTACATTAATTTAGTGAGGAGATTTGCTGAAGTGTTTACTTAAGGGGGCGGTTCATAAGGAATTTGTTAACATTGGACTTGAAGACATCCAAGTTGTAGTCCGGAGGAAAGCAGGCAGACGGAACAGAGTTCCACAGACGTGCAGTTCTAGGAAAGAAGCTTTGTTCATGGAATCCGCGTTTTGATTTAGGCACAGATAAAGAGTGGGGGAAATTTTTCACAGTGGATTCAGCTAGACGGGTGTTTTTCGTGAAAGATTGGCGAGGGGGGACCAGAGAATGGAGTTCAGACGAGCATCTGCCATGGAAATAACGATAAAACAAGGACAGGCTCGCAACGTCTCTTCTGTGGGAGAGAGGTTGCAGGGTAGAGAAAAGGGCATCCCCCACTAAGCCACGAAGTCTATTTTGTACTCTGTCAAGGCAGGATAGGCTGTTTTTAGCAGCTCCTGCCCAGATATGGCAACAGTATTCCATCCTTGGACGTACTTGGCTTTTATATAGATAGAGAATTGCATCAGTAGTGAGATATCTTCTGGAGCGGTAGAAGGATCCCACCATCTTTCCAGCGACCTTGGCAACAGACTTGATGTACGTGTTCCATTTCAGATCAGGAGTAAAGGTCAAACCCAGAAGCTTGTCAAAACACGGAGCCTCACCCAGACGAGAGCCATTCATCACAATTGATGCCAGCTGGGGATCAGAGCGTTGATGATGTAAGAATAGGAGTTTGGTTTTGAATGCATTAAAGGTAACCAGCCATATATATATATATATATATATATATATATATATATATATATATATATATATATATATATATATATATATATATATAAGATAAGACAGTTCTCTCTGTTTTATTTTACTTTATATAAAGTTCTACGAAAAACAAAGGGGCCTCTTTCTTGGGGCGAACACTTGCTTTCTATATGACATACCTAGATATTCAAATATTCCGTCAAAGTTCCCTTTACCTCTCAAACTCTGAGTTAATAAAGAAGTTGAGAACAAAAGTTTTCTCTCCAAATCATGACCTATGACATGAAATATGTTATAGTATATATTTCTTGTGCTATCTTGCTTGTAATGGACTCAAGGACAAAAATACATCTAGTCTAGTGGAGTATCTAGCTTCCTGTTGTTTCTTGAGGTAACATCACTTACAGAAGGTGCACCGATCCTCTTAATAGCCAGTATAATTTTTTCCATACCAGGGAAATCCTATTCTGGCTGTCAATACTATGTGATAAGTAGGGCTATAACAACAGCATATTCTTATGATTGTTTTTACTCTCCAGTATATATCCGACACAATTAGATACAGTTAATCAACCGAGAAAAACATCACTCTGCATAAAAACATAAGCTATCAATGGATATATACTTGAGGATCAAAACCAGGAAAAGAATATGCTGTTGTCATAGTCCTAATGATTAGTAATATTTAGTCAGGGTTTACTTGAAGCGAAAAGTAACCTGATATACCACTATACATGAAAGCCTTACAAATTCGAGGATAGTATCTAGTAAGTAGTCATGTTCACTCCAGTAGGTATTAAAGTTCTTTTACTCGCTCTTTATTTTTCCCACAACGAACCCCCTTTTTTAATTTCCAATGTCTTTTGCCGTTCATAAGAAAATTTTTAAATATTTGTGCTGGTGTTTTTTTTTTTTTTTTTTTTTTTCTTAATTTCATTCATTCAGAGGAAGTCTCAGAATAAAGACGAAACGTTGATGAACACATAATTCGGTTTGTTCATATTTATTTCTCTATTTTGTCGGAATACTATTTTCATTATTCTCATATATATATATATACACTTGTGCCCGATATTATCCATACCCCCCCCCTTGAAAATTGAGTTTATTAGGTGTAACTTTGTAAAAATTTATTTTTTACGTCCATATTGATACATATTCTTAATAAACCTCTTCTGATCATTTTCGTCATTTTAAAATCTCGGGATACTTGTAATAAAAGAAATATACAGCTATTTATAAAATCTGCAATGTTAAAAAATAATCATACCCCCTTATTTTTTCAGTATTAATCGAGTTTCTGACTGTTTGTTTCCTGTTTGATTCTTATTTTTAATGCTTTTATACAACCTTTGATTAATTTCCTTTCGTTTTTTTGCATTTTTCAGAAATTAAAATGATATCAACTGAAAACCAATAAAAGAATAAAAATTATTAGAATGGGGAAGAAAAAAGAGCTTAGTAATGATCTTAGGACTAAAATTGTGAATTCACATAAGGATGGTTTAGGTTACAAGTCAATTTCCAAGAAATCTGAGGTCCCTACAGCAACAGTACAGAGCATCATCAAAAAATTCCAAAGCCACCACACAACAAACAACTTGATTGGTAGAGGAAGGAAAAGGAAACTGTCTGCTAGAGCCACCAGGAAATATTGTAAGAAGTGTTAATGAAAATCCAACCACCACTACTAAGGACATTTTAGAAAATCTGGAGTCTTCTGGCATAAAAATATCAAGGCAAACATTGCAAAGGACTCTCCATGAAAATGGTCTGAAAGGAAGAAGACCAAGAAGGACTCCATTGCACACCGGAAAACACCTTGCAGCACGTCTAAAGTTTGCTAAGACCCATGTAAATTCTCCAGAGTCCGTTTTCTCAAGTATTTTGTGGACTGACGAAACAAAAATTGAATTGTTTGGCCATATGGATGCTTCTTACGTTTGGAGGAAGAAAGGAGAAGCTTACAACCCAAAGAACACCATACCCACGGTGAAACATGGTGGTGGTAGCCTAATGTTTTGGGGCTCCTTTTCGGTTAGTGGTCCAGGTAGTTTGGTCAAGATAGATGGAACCATGAAGAAGGAGCAATATTTGGAGATACTCCAGAAAAACATTAGACAGGATGCGGAGAAGCTCCATTTAGGACCAAACTGGGTCCTTCAACAGGATAATGATCCAAAACATACTGCCAAAATAGTCAAGAAATGGTTTGAGGATAATCAAATTAATGTTTTGGAATGGCCTAGCCAGAGTCCCGACCTGAACCCTATCGAAAACCTCTGGCACATATTGAAAACTGAGGTTTAAAAGCGGAAACCTAGAAATTTGAGGGATTTGGAGAACTACTGCATTGAAGAATGGTCAAAAATCAGTGTTGATGCTTGTAAAAACCTTGTTGATAAATATCCAAAACGGTTACAGGCAGTTATTAAGAATAAAGGGCATGCTATTGACTATTAGTAAGAGAGGTATGAATAATTTTGAACTAGTGCCATTATTGTTTTTCTTTGTATAATGTTTCAAACTTGCATAATTTATTCATTTGTTGAGTTTAAATTAAATGCTTATGCTTGATTTATTGTTTGAAATCCCTTTAATATTGTCTACCTTCTGGTTTGAGCAATATTCTTATAGAAATCTCAAAGATCCGAGGGGTATGAATAATATCGGGCACAAGTATATATATATATATATATATATATATATATATATATATATATATATATATATATATATATATATATATATATATATATATATACCGCAAAGGAGGAAAAGAACGGGGTAAAAACCTAACGTTTATGCTGTTACGACCACCGCCAAACCTGAAGCAACATTTTTTAAAATTAAGGCTAAACAATCTAAAGGAGAGAATAACTTTCAAAAATATCGGCGAAAAAAGTGACCCCCCCCCTCTAGAAAAGTGCCTAGTTGAAGGGGAAGATATTAATATTTTAGCCAATTTTTCGATATTTGTCGTATGAAAGGTCGAACTTAAAAAAAAACGATACTGGTCTTGGTAAAATCCGTTGCCTCTATCGAAAGTTTAAGGCAGACATGCAAACAGACATACATATATTTATATATTGGTAACTAAAAATTTTCGACCCAAACTGATGAAAAAGCTTGCCCTATTTCTGAATACCCT
Source organism: Euprymna scolopes (assembly GCF_053919585.1). Classification (NCBI taxonomy): domain Eukaryota; kingdom Metazoa; phylum Mollusca; class Cephalopoda; order Sepiida; family Sepiolidae; genus Euprymna; species Euprymna scolopes. The sequence goes on from NC_136503.1 coordinate 47,657,975, forward strand.
TTATGTTAAATTTAAAATATTTAAACCAGAAATTGTCTGAGTAATTTGGAAGAGACCGTAGAGGTCAATTTTTTTTAAACTTTGACCCCTTAAAATTTATTGTTTGGGGCTCAAATCAAGTTATTAAGTTAGATCCATGTCCAAGGAACCGATATCTAAAATGTCAAGTGCGTAGACCCAAAACTATCGGAGGAGTTTGGTAGAGTTCTCAAAGGTCAAATCGTTGAACTTTGACCCCCTTAATCGCCAAATTTCTGTCCGAAAACCGATCACATCGATTTTCCGAAATCTCAGTAACCTGTATTTCGAGTCGGTAGACTAAAAATTGACAGAGTTATTGCGTAGGGAAATGTACACAGACACACAGATACACAGACACACACAGACACTTTCACGTTTATATATATACTAGCATGGGCGCTCGGCGTTGCCAGGGTGTTTGGATATGTATGTTGAGCAAAAAAAAAAAAAAGTGGTAGTAGGAAGGCACGTACCGTAAAGGAGGAAAAGAACAGGGTAAAAACCTAACGTTTATGCTGTTACGACCACCGTCAAACCGGAAGCGACATTTTTTAAAATTAAGGCTAGAAAATCTAAAGGAGAGAATAACTTTCAAAAATATCGACGAAAAAAGTGCCCCCCCCCCCGTAGAAAAGTGCCTAGTTGAAGGGGAAGATATTAATGTTTTAGCCAATTTTTCGATATTTGTCGTATGAAAGGTCGAACTTTAAAAAAAAACGATACTGGTCTTGGTAAAATCTTTCGCCTCTATCGAAAGTTTAAGGCAGACATGCAAACAGACATACATACATACATACATACATACATTTATATATTGGTAACTAAAAATTTTCGACCCAAACTGATGAAAAAGCTTGCCCTATTTCTGAATACCCTTTATGTAAAATTTCAAATATTTAGACCAGCGCGTACTTCGCAAGTTTTATCATAAGTTAATGAGCAACCCATAAAAATCTGGTGACTGAGTGTCAAATCTGCTATAAATATTGTAAAAAAAAAAAATAGAACGTCTCCCTAACATACTGGCAATAATTTGGTTCCGTCCTTCCCTTGAGTGTTCTAATAAGAGGGATTGATTTACTAGGATCTGTATTAGAAGCTGAGCAAAATGATTTCATTGTTGAATTTTTTGCATTTTGGTTAAATTTGTTATTTTGCAATCGCTAAAAGCCCACACAAAAATTGAACAAAAAGATAAAATTAAAAAGAATAGTACTCATGCAGAATTTACCCCCCCCCCACACACACCGGATTCCAATTAGTTTAGGGTTCGACCAGCCATCGTGGTGACCGAATTCATCCGAGCGTTGTCCAAATGTTTAAACACTAAACCAACATTTTATTTTATTTTTTTGCAAAATTAATTAATGATGGGAGTATTTTTTCTGTTTATTTTCTTAACATCTGTTGACCAAAAAAATAATTTGTACAGTCTCTTGAAAAAAAATCCAACTTTTCTCTACTTTCACCTAACTATTTACAGTGTTCATATAAAGCATTCATCTTTTTATAATAAACATTTGGGGTACTCCTTGGGCGTTGAGTTCCATGACGACCAGTATAAAAAGCACGCGTCGCTCCCTTCCTGACACAAGCGCACGTAACACTTTTTTATTTACTAACGTTGTCGTAGTAACTAAACGATTATCTGTCAAATTATTTTGAAAAAAGTTTTACTCTTTATGAATATTAAAAGAAAAATTACTAAACATTTATTAATTATGCTTCACTTTTACAGACATTTGTTTTTAAATTTCTTAAATGACGACTTTTATCGACTTTTTTTTAAATAGCATTTGCAGATGGGTATGCTGGCATTTGTTTTAATCTCTTTTTAGATGACTTTTTATCGATTTTCTTTTTCTTAATAGCATTTGCGGATGGGTAAGAAACGAAAAAAAAAAAAAACTAAACCATTTACTGATAATTCTCACTTTTACAAATACTTTAACAAATAAATGTTATCAAAGTCAAGAGACCGAGAAATTGTCAGTAAATGACTTTATTTTTTCGTTTTTTACCCATCCGCAAATACTATTAAAATAAAAGTCGATAAAAAGTCCTTTAAAAAATAATTAAAAAAAACAAAAAACAAATGTCAGCATACCCATCCGCAAATGATATTTAAAAAAAAGTCGATAAAAGTCGTCATTTAAAAAAAGTCGATAAAAGTCGTCATTTAAAAAAAAAATATGCTCTGTCCAATAAACCAAATATAATATTTTAGACAAACTTTTTTTTCAAATTCACACCCCCATTTTGAAATGTTTATTAAAATTTTAATAATTAATTTACGTGTCAAAGTTTTATATTTCACAAATTGAAGATAAAAGATCAATAAAGAAAATATTCCAATTCAAAACAAAAAAAGAATAGTTTTTTGGAAATTTACCTGTAAAGTTCAAAGTGTAAAACCTTTTTATTTTTTAAACACGTTGATTTTTTTTTTTTAAATGAAAGCTCATGTTATGCTTACATCGTCAAATAAATACCAGACACTGACGGCAAATTTTTCTATCTCATTGAATATTTTCTTTTTTTAAATATAAAAAAAATAGTCGATGAAGAAGTATTAAAATATATCAATCAAAAACTCGTGTATTTCATTAAAAGAATTTTTTAAAAATCGATGAAGCTGATTTTTTGTTCTAGGGGAAAAACTTATAAGTGAATGTGCGTTTCTTTTTTAACTACGGAGGATGAAAATACTAATTTTGGTTAACACACGCAATAAAAAAGAGACATTATTTATGCCCTTGGACGAAACCATACTTCATAAATTTCATTTTAGCAGCAGCAGCAGCAGCTATTTAACGCTTCGCGCAAAACATGTTACAAAAATGCGATTTTCTAGGACCCTCGTTTTAAAAAATCCGTTTATTTAAAAAATACATGGAATTTAAAATATAAATATGGATAACTTCTTAACAATGAAGAATGGAACTACTCATTTAATAATATTTTTTTTAGGTAAGTGATTTTTTGGCATTTATATATATACATATATTTATAAGCAAGTAAAAATATGTTGATTTTCTTTATATTTTTTTTACAATAAAACTGCTTTAAAGAAACAAATATTGCATAATTTGCTATTAAACCTGTTATTTTTTTTTTTAATTTGGTCTTTTCTCCTTTAATTGAAAAAAAAATTAGGGTTTGAAGTATATTTTCGAGTAGTTATAAGCTTCAAAAAAATAGTAAGTTGAATTATTAAGGTTCTGATCATCATTTTTAATGGCCACTTTCTGATACACCTATAGAACCTCTCCCAAACATACTGGCAATAATTTGGTTTCGTCCTTCCTTTCAGTGTTTCCAATAAGGGGGGTTGATTTACTAGGATTTGTATTAGGAGCTGGGCACTTATTAAAATTATTTAATTGTTGAATTTTTTGCATTTTGGCTAAATTTGTTAGTTTGCTAGCGCTAAAAGCCCACAAAAAAAAAAAAAATGAACAAAAGACAAAATTAAAAAGAATGGTACGCATTCTATCCGGCTCATTCTATAAATTTCTACCCCATTACAAAACACAAGTCAAACCTCCAAACTGGCGTGAACATATCCCTAAAAATTGATAACCGCCTCCGTAAAACGGGTGATTAAAATGACATATTTCTTTGCAAGTTTTAAACATTTTTCTCCCCTTCTTTACTCGTGGGTAACGTAATTCCGACAGTATTATTAATATTCATATAGTTATTTATTCTGAAATACTTCGTAAGTAAGTTGATAAAAAAAAACAACAGCATATTACGTTACAGGAATATCGAAACTAATTTCCTACTATAAATTTTAAAATAAGTGTGTATTTGTGTTTTTTGTCTGGGTGCTTCTATAGAATTTGAACTGTACTCTTTAAAAGTCTTTTTTTTTTTCGCCGAGAATGCATTCGTATTTTTTTAAAAATTCAAGATGAAAAATAATTCCGTTTTGCGTTTATATTGATTCAGGAAATTCCGAGTCCCAATATTTAACTATGGAAGTGAGTCTAAAATTGTTTAAAGAAAAAGGGGGAAAAAAACACGAAAATGTTTATTAAGAAACGAAGTACGTGTACTGATTAGCCACATAATAAAATAAAGTAAGATACTTATGCACTTATGTTACCATTGTAACATAGTGCATATGAGTGCGTATAGAAAATATCAGCAGCAGCGAAGGATGGCTGGTTTGCGAAGAGATTAGCAGCAGCAGTAGCCGAGAAAAGCGCATATGCAAATTAGGAAGTGTGCAAGAAGAAAAAGGAAAAAAGGAGAAAAATGCGTCACGTGGTCGGAGGAGCAAAGTGCTCGTCGAAGAAAATGGACGTCTAAAGTCGAAGACGAGAATGGACTGGCTGTGACCGGCATGCGGTCCGAGGAAGGAGAAACGCGAATCAAGTTAGATGGACATATGGCAGTGCGATACCTTTTAAGTGGTGTTCGAGACTGGAGAATAACGGTAATCAAAACTTTTGTTAAAAAAGAAAAAAATGCCGACCCGGATTTTTATTTATTTATTTCCAGTTTTATTTTTATGAATTACTAAAGTAAAGTGTAACGCCACGCGACGCGCTGAAATAATAATGCTATTATTTAGAAAGCCACTCTTAACATGATGAGGGGTGTGTGCTTTGTAATTATTCTGTACTTTCACCTTACAATGTAATAATAAAAAGGATATTGCAAAACTTGAATTTAACTTGGAAATACTATTTTTAAAAAATAGCACGGTAGCATAAGTGCATAAGTACCAAAAGATCTTTTCCTCGTGATTCTAAAATGATCATTACGTACATCTTTTCTCTTCTTCTTGGTTATGTCCCCGACTTTGGCCATTCTTGGGTTCTGGGTGGTCACTTGGTATCTGCTCGCAAAAAGGTAGCCACCCTAATAAAGACTGCAGATGTCGAATAGTTTCGTTCTGTCAGATTATCGCTCAACCCACGTTGTCTAGATTGTGAGTGTTGTGGACTGGTGGTATAGAAGGAAATGCGTGTTCATCTCACGTTCGGGTGTCACCAATTTGTAGGGGACTGGTGGGTGGTATATTGTATATATCCCCACAAAATAGGAAAAATGAATTGAATTGAGAAAGAAACGAAAACGCGTTTATTGAAATAAACGAACTAGAATTTATTTTGTGAAGAAACAAATTAAATGAAAAGGTACATCTCATGTTTAGTTTGGCGTGCGTCTCTCGCTGTTAGCTGGTGAGAGGGAAAGTCTATTATTGTAGTGAGAGAGTGAGAAAGTCAATCCAGGCCATGGAGAGAGAAAGTGTGTAAGGTGTACCTACTGTCTGTTGACTCTTGCCTCACACATAGTAGCAGGGGACGTGAAGCGCGTAGGCGCGCACCCCGAAAGAGAGCGGTTGGTCCGTCGACCGTCTAGGTCGGGAGCCGAATCGAAAAGGAGGAAACAGCTCAGGTTTCTTGCTTTTGTGGTTGTTTCCGGTGTTCTTTGCGCATGTGTAGATTTTCTTTAAGGGGAAGAGACGTTGCCCATATGTGCGTACATGTGCGCGTATATGTGCGTACCTGTGTGTACGTTAGCGTGTGTGTGTATGCACATGAACGTGAGTGTATGTACGTGAACGTGAATATATGTACGTGTGTGTACGTGCACACGTATGTTTGTGTGCACGTATGTGTATGGCAAGAAAAATGGCTTGAGATTGAACGCGTTTTTGTGTGAGACTAGCAAAGGCTCGCACAATGTAATTGTCGGTGTTGGTCATCAAAATTGTATCATTGAGAAGCAGAGGTCATTTTTAAGCAAGAACAATAAATAACAATTCGACTGTTCTTTTTTTTTGCATAAAAATATTTGGCGCTTCTACATTATTGGGACGAGATTTCGTAGTCGATAAATTGAGTTTTCAGATAAAAAAAAAATAAAATAAACAATGGTTTCAACTGATGTTTTTATCAATTCTAATTAGTTACAATCATAACTTCCAAATTGTACAGTCAAAATTACCTGAATATTACTGAATTATTAAAAAAAAACTTTAAGCGTGTTAGCAGGTGAAAAATTGCCGCCATCTTGTTCGAATGAAAACGGAAAATTACCTCCCTTTTGAACTTTCCTGTGTTTTACGATCGTTTTCATCAAATTCTATTTTTTATTTTCTTTAATAAATAATTTCCTACCTTACCGAATTTCCGTAATTTTTGATATAATCATCTTAAAAATACAAGGGATATGTAGATGCCATTGTTTTCATGTGAAACTCGGAATTACGATTTCCGAAATTTCTTCTCAATAGTGTAGAAGCGGCAACTATTCATTTGAATAAATGTTACAATATTGAGCTAGCAAAATCAAAATGTGTAATTGTACTTTCTATTTAGAGTGTTTTTTTTGGGGGGGGGCTTTGTAAGTTAAGTTCTCAAGTTCTGAACGATTTTAGTTGACAACAGCGACCCAAAATCCGGGGGATATTTCACAACAGCGTGGATTCCTCGGGCGAGCAAAAGCAAATTGCTAACTTGCGTTTTTCCTTGATGGTGTTTGCGGCTCGCTTCTACCCATCGCACACAGAAATTCTAAATTAATAACCCATTTTCTTCTTTTCTTTTCTTTCTCATTTTCCCTATTTCCCAAAGCAGTAAGAATTCTAAACTAATAACTTTTCTTCCTTTTTCGTCTCTTTCGCAAATCAGAGAGATGTCTGCTTATCCAGACTCTAGAAAATACCTTTCGACAGCTTCATTCATAGCACTGCTCAGTGACCTTGGCGACCCCAACTGCAAACAGTGTCACAGTGTCACACCTGTTATTCGAATATCTTTATTCTTGTGAGCAATTATATTTGCATTTCTTGCTACATTTAATCAATTTGTAGATTTCGTTTTTTTTGTTTTTTTTTCCTTCTCAATTTGACGATATCACATACCAGCAAGGCCACCCGGCATTATCCCTGACACAAATATCATTCTGATAAATCCGGATAATCTTTGTTACGGTGGTTTATTTCCTAGTTTAGTCCACTGAAATACTTCTTAAGTAAAAAAAACAAGGAGGAAAAAAATTCAAATAATATGAACGAACAACTATTTAATTCTGTCTAGCACTTTTTTGGGCAATAATTGAAAATTCTAGAGAATAAGAGACAACGCAATGGAGTGTCATTCTATATGAATAAACAAACTTTATTTGTCATTTTCATTAGTAGCGTTAGTAGAAGAGTACACGAGAGAGACGGGTTAGTAGGTTGAAGTGTTCTAGTGTAGAGATAGAATTAATATCATGCCGGCTGGTTGAAGAGAACAAGTTCAGTTGCGTTTACACGTGTTTATAGGTAGTAGTCGCCGGGACAAAGGAAACCAATTAAAAGAGAAAGAAAGGGCAAAGTCTTCAGTGTGTTGACGTGTTGTCGTGCGTGAGTGTGAGTTGTATGTTCATTAACATGACAAAGAATGTTCGTTTGGGTACAGCACGAGGTGTATCAGAATTTTGGGGGAATTTTTGACACCCCTAACACAAAACTGCGAATAAAATACAAAAAACTAGTAATTTCTCTTTAACAGTGGGTTGTTTATTTTCTTTATGGAATATACGTCCAAAATAAACTATCAAATTTGTTTAAAAAATAATAGAAATATTATTTTTTAGTTTTTAAAAAACAGTGTTTACAAAGTGCCGGCGCACGTTCAACCAGAAATTTTTTTTACGTATGAAATCAATTGAATTTTACGAGTTAAATATTTTTCAATTTTTAATCTTTAAAAATCTATCAAAATGTTTCTATTGGTTCAATTTTTACGATATTTTCAGGGTCAATGTTGAATTTTATGCTCTTTCCAATAAACTGAATATAATATTTTAGACAAAGTTTTTTTTTAATTCACCACCCCATTTTGAAATGTCTATTAAAATTTAAATAATTTACTCGCCAAAGTTTTATATATCACAAATTTTTTACCACACGTAATTTTTACTTTCTATAACTAATGAGAAAGTTGAAAAAATTATAAGAATTTATTTGAGTAAAATCTTAGTTACATTAAAAGATCAATCAATAAAATATTATAATTTAAAACAAAAAAAGAAGTGGTATTTGGAAATTTCCCTGTAAAGATTTAAAAAAAAAACACGTTGATTTTTTTTTAAGTGGAAGCTCATGTTATGCATAGATTGTCTGTAAATATCGGATGCTGACGACAATTTTTTCTATTTCATTCAATGTTTTCTTTTTTTTTTTAAATATTTAAAAAAAATTCACTCGATAAAGAAGAAATAATATATATTAAATCAAAAATTCATGTATTTCTTTAAGAGAATAAAATAAATGGAAATTTGGTAGAGCGAATTTTTTGTAATCGGTCAAAATCGATGAATGAAATGTTATTATTTTTCAAATATGGTGGCACATACTACGAATTGTTGTAGTTGTCAAAAATACAAAATGGAAATAAGGAAGCATGGCATAAAGACAACCGAAAATGATTACCGCCGTTCTGTCACACACAAACGGTCGACTGTCGCAAACGTACGTACGTGCAAACTCCTGTGTTTTGAATTTCATTCTCTGCTTTTCCTCTTACAATCATTACAAGTTATATATATATATATATATATATATATATATATATATATATATATATATATATATATATATATATCAGTATTTTCATTTAATATATTTTGATTCCTGTCACGACGACGTCGACAACGACGCAACTGTTTCCTTTTTTTTTATATTTAATCCTTTGGCTCCTTTTGGCTTACCCGGACTCGAACTCGTCTTTAAGGAATTCTGCTAAAATGGTGAGTTCATTTTTCTTTTTTTTTACCACACGTGATTTTTACTTTCTATAACTGATGAGAAAGTTGAAAAATTATAAGAATTTATTTGAGTAAAATCTTAGTTACATTGAAAATTAGGAAATGTCAATCCTAAAGTTTTCTTTTAATATTTTTGGTATATACATAAACATTCATTTATTTTATACAAAACTGAATAAAATATGCTTATAGTAAAAACAAAACAAAAAAAAACGTGTTTTTCGTTATTATTGCATTAAATGTTTGTTTCTTCATATAGTTACTATCGGGATTACTAATGTGTTGTTTTTACGTTTTTGAAATAATTATTTTTGTCCCTTTGATGCTTCCGTATTTAACAACTCGACAAATCGAGGAAAATCCGCTTTCGCTAATGGCGGATGACAATTGTCGAAAATGAGGTTTTCTGGGAGACTTGGTTTAAAAAATCCTTTTATTTAAAAAATACACGGAATGTAATATATAAATATGGACAAATTATTATAAATGAAGAATGGAAACACCCATTGTTTAGTAATTTTGTACAGGTAAGTGATTTTTTGGCAGTTATGTATATTTATTAGATTTCGATTAAGTTAAATTTGTTGATTTTCGTGAAATCTTTTTTTTAAAGAAAACCGATGAAAAAAAATATTGTATATTTTTTTATTAAACCTTTTATGATTTTAAAATTTGGTCTTTGCTTATTTTATTGAAATAAAAATTAGGGTTTGCAATTACATTTTTATATTGTTATAAGCTTGTAGACATGGAGAGTCTATTTAATCAAATGTTTGCAATGGTGACTTGCCCAAAAAATTCTGATACACCTAGTACAGCACGTGGAAATAAATGGTAGTTAGAAGAGAGCCATTGTTAGCTCGTAGTACTCACGTTCTGCCGGGGGTCAAAGCCCCAGGCGATATTTGCTGTAGGGCAGTGCAGGGAGAAAGAGGATTAAAGATTCGTGATTTCGCCTTTTTATACTCGGTCACGTGATTGAGAGCTGGCTTGTGATTGAACAAACCAAGAAGAAAATGAATTTTAAATCTCGAAGTCGTAATGCCTGTGATGTAGTGGGTGTCGGTTGCTACAGTTCCATTATAACATAACCGAATGTATAAAATCAATCGAGAACATGAATTATGGACGCATTTTTTTTTTTTTTTTTTTTTACTTTATCTCACCGGACAATAGAACTTGAATTTTCAATGGTAAACGTTTAATTAAATTTCAATTTGTGAAATATCATATTAACACGGGTGGCACCCAGTTAATGTGCTATTTCAAACTATGTGTGCGCTTTGAGAGCTTTGTCGCCCATGATGAACAAACAAGCAATTTAAGTAAGCAAGCAAGCAGACAAGCAAGGTTATCAGAGTTTGAATATTGTATTATACGACTCCTGACCTATTGGGTAAACGTTGGTACATTCTACATTGCTTAATACATTTAGTGCTTTGACTGGCTTCTGCTACTATTACTATTTTAGTGGTTTCCTTTTTTCCCTAATTTACATTGTTTATTTATTGACGCTATTCTCTTGCTATCCTTTACTTATGCAACTACTACTACTACTACTACTACTACTACTAACACTTTCTTCTTTACAATAAGAACGTCAATAAAAGGTGACGTCATCCATTAAAACAGATGCGAGGAGAATCGGACACATGACGTCATTTACTTAATAAGAAAGAGAGAGAAAATAAATGATTCTTTATCGGTACAATCTGTGATCATGGGCCGTTCATAGATGAACTTCTAGAGTCTAATATATTATTAAACTGTTGATCTCGTTTGTTTGCTTGTTTGCTTGTTTGCTTGTTTCCGTGCACAATGGATGAAAATACAAAGGGATTACGTTATAAATGGATGACATCATTTATTAAAAACCGGTTGAAGCCACTGAAGAGAAATCCATCACTCCTCCAAAATGAGAATATAGATGATTCGTGACCCAGGCCCAATATATATATATATATATATATATATATATATATATATATATATATATATATATATATATATATTTTTATTACATTTTCACCCCAAACAAGGCAAATTGCCACTTTGGTGTAGGGGGCTACTATCAGGGGCAACAACTACTGGGGCACTATGTAGGGATTTGGGCAGCAAGATGTCGGTTCACGTTACACTTGAACTTCTGCACGTCAGTACTGTTGGGGAAGCAGGGACCTGGAATGTAATTCCAGAGTCTAGCGGTTCTGGGGAAGAAACTATTGGAGTAAAAAGATCTTTTACATCTAGGGATCTCTACAGTGTGGGGGTGGGATTTAGCAGCCTGTCGGGTTTGTCGAGGGTGCTCATGTCGTGGGAGCACAATTGATTGCAGTTCGTCAGAGCATTCACCACTAAAATACTTGTAGAAAAGGCAGAGGGATGCAACATTTCGTCGATAGGACAGGCTGAAGCTTAGATGCCAGTTCAGGGCCTATCAGGTTTGCGACTCTCTTTTGAACCTTGTTGAGGAGCGAGAGACTAGTAGCAGATGCACCAGCCCAGATGTGGCAGCAATACTCCATACATGGGCGAATGGTGGCCTTATAGAGGTACAGGATACTTTCGGGTGTTAGTAGTTTTCTAGCACGGTAGAGAGAGCCCACCTTTCTTGCAGCGGCCCTGGCAATGCCTTCAATGTAATTGTTCCAACTCATGTTTCCTGTGAACGTTAGGCCAAGGAGTTTGAAAGATGGACTCTCAGATAAAGAGTTGTTGGCCATTGCTATGGGTGGTAGAGAGGGTTTCTTGTAATTATTGAATGAAACTAGTTTAGTCTTGGCAGCATTGAACGCGACCAACCACTTTTGTCCCCATTCCACTGCATATATATGCATATATATAAACTGCGTCAATCTCTTTATTGAAGATTAGTAAAATATCAATATTTCACTAAATATACGTCACAAAAAATGAAAATTGTACCATCAAATGACTGTTTCAAGGTTAGTTATTTTCCAAAATTTTATTCAAATCCATGCGATATTCACGAAGTTATGACATTTTATTTATCATCAAGTAATTTATACAGTCCATCGCTTTATTGCAGGTCTTTTAGATGCCAAAAAAAAGGGGGGGGCGATTAACGGTTATCGAAAAGGAAAGAATTGTTGCTGGACTCGCAGGAGGATTGTTCATCAAAGGTTTAGCTATGTGGCTGGAAAGGTATCCAAGAACATTGGCTTCATTCGTGAACAACCTCAATACCAAACCCAGAAAGGATAATGGCACCAGGAGAAACCTTTCACATCGTGATATTCGGAAAATTCGTAGAGAAGTCAACCGAAACTCAAATAGTACCAGTGCTTCCATTTTTGAAGAGCTGGAATCGCTCCAAGATCCATGCAGACCCGATGTAATGTGTTGAATGAGATAGCAAAAAACATCAAAACTATTCCAAGGCCTCCTCTGATCAAACAACATAGGAAAAAACCAATGGCTTGGGTATAGAATTACATGAAAATGGATTTCCAATGTGTCCTATTTACAGATGAGACCCGTGATACTCTTGACGGTCCGGGTGGATGAGCTAAAGTTTGGAACTCGAACGGAACTCCAACCCCTTACAGAGTTCATCGCAACAAGGAGATGGAGGCATAATGTTTTGGGCAGGAATCATTGTGGATAAGTTGGTTGGACCATTCCATGTTCCAGAGGGTGTAAAACTTACCAGCAATGTGTACACGGCATTTTTTGTTAAACATTTGTCACCATGGCTAAATGACCTACCATTGTCACGTCACTTTCAGATGATTTTTATGCATGACAATGCACCATCCAATTTTGCTAGGGCGACTGCAGTCTTCCTTGAATCTATGGGCTTCTTTGGAGAAACCCTTATGAGCTTGCCACCGTGTTCTCCAGATCTTAACGCCATTGAACAGCTGGTCAATATTGAAAAGAGGTGTTTATAAGGAAAGAGAGCAGTTTACTTCAAAGGATGCTCTGTAGAGGAAAGCAGTTGATGTCGCCAGAACCATAACTCCTTTTCAGATTCAACGTCTCTATCAACTGTACCACCTAAAGAAGGCCAGAAGAATAGTTGGCCGAAACGTCATGAAACAACAACTAATAAAAGATGAGAATAATAGTCCGCAATGAATAAATTAATATAAATAATACTTGTCTCAATAATGAATTCCAATTAAAATAATATATATACCATTCGGCATGGACCCGACCATGTAATAAATAAACGTGAATTTATAGGATAAAAAAATCCAACCTTGATCGCCCTTCAGGGCCCATGGCGCTGTTGATAGAATCGTTGAATCTCTATGGCTCCAGATGAGCATTGTCTGAAGATAGCGGTTTCAATCCTACCCAAAGCTGGTCAGAGGCTTACTTGGCCAAAAACGTGGTGAGATGACAATAACTACGAATGGCAGTGATTGCTAAGAATACAGTTAGGAGATTCAAAGTTCCTAGCCATCGCGGTTACCAACTGACGAAAACCAGAGGAATAGTTGGCTGAAACATCGTGAAACAACAACTAATAAAGATGAGAATAATAGTCCACAATAAATAAATTAATATAAATAATACTCATCTCAATAATGAATTCCAATTAAAATATATATATATACGGACCCGACCATGGAATATCAGATAATAAATAAACGTGGATTTATAAGATCAAAAAATCCAACCTTGATCGCCCTTCGGGGCCCGTGGCGCCGTTGATAGAGACGTTGAATCCCTATGGTTCCAGATGAGAATTGTCTAAAGATAATGGTTTCAATCAATCCTACCCAAAGCCGGCCAGAGGCTTACTTGACCAAAAACGTGGTGAGATGACAACAACTAGGGATGGCAGTGATTGCTGAGAATGCAGTTAGGAGATTCGAAGTTCCTATACGTCACGGTTACAACCTGACGAAGGCAAGAGGAATAGTTGGCTGAAATGTCGTGAAACAACAACTAATAAAGATGAGAATAATAGTCCGCAATAAATAAATTAAGATAAGAAACGAGTTTGTTAAAGGGGCTGGCATAATTATTTTTTTTACTATAATAATCAAATACCTACAGACGCTAGTGTTCCATCCTTTCGTGAATCTTCAGTGAAGAGTGTCACGATTAACACCAGTCAACAGATTAGAACGTGGCAACATGAGCCACCTCTGACTCGATTAGCAAAGACCGTATACAATTGGCTACCATTAACCGTGAGAAATAACGTTGAATTTAAAAATTTTAATTTTAAATGTTCTTTAAGTCAGTCACAGTGATCTAATCGTTATATGATGATCTATGGATAAGAGCTACATTGAACGATTTAATTCAACTGAAAGTACTCAATGATAAGAAACGAGTTTCTTAAAGCGGCTGACATAATCATTTTTTGTCATAACGGCTGGGGTGTACGATCAGCCTTATAAAAATTATACACAGAGTCTCTCTTCCTTCACGACGAATAAATGCTTTTGTTGAATTATATATTTCTTGTTACTTCTTAGGTATTCTTGTATATTGAACACACACACATTTATATATATATACTAGCAGTACACGCTAACCGGCGTTTCCCGGTGGAACCATTATCTCCCACCTCGAATAAATTAAATTGCAGTTGTTGTTGTTGTTGCTTCTGCTACTGCTGCCACTGCCCAACCCTCAACCTCCTTATGTTAAGAACGGCTTTGGAAATAGACACCCCAAGTTTTTCATGGTAAGAACAGCTATCGGATACCCCCAGTGTAACAATTTAGTGTAATGCTTGTTTTGCAGACGTCATGTTGTACAGTACGCGTGCGTTCGTTTTTGTTGAAGGTTTAAATTCTGGGATAAGAGAATTATAGCTGGGATCTAATTAGAAAGAGTGGAATTCGTGTAGGGAGAAATCATCAATTTCTGAATCTCCAAATTGGAAGTGAAGGTTATTCCTATGAGTTTATGATTCAGTTAATAAAGATCATGGGCAATACAAGTCTACTGTGTGTAATTTTATGTGGTGTAAAGTGGGAGCGGTGAGAGCAGTTAGAAATTAGATAATGATAATGGCGATAGTGATGATTTCTCTGCTAGGATGAATTGTAGGACTTGATTATAAGGTCTAAATCTGTCTATAATGAAGTTTTAAAGTTACATAATATACATAAGTTTTATGTGACACCTGTTGTTGCAAACCTACGGTAATTTATATATATATATATATATACTAGCATGGGTGCCCGACGTTGCCCGGGTGTTTTGAGGTGTATGCTGAGCAAAAAAAAGAATAAAAATAAAAAATGGTCAATTTTTTAAACTTTGATCCCTATTATGACCCCCTAAAATTGATTGCTTTGGTCTCAAATCAAGTTATTAAGTTAGATCCATGTCCAAGGAATCTATATCTAAAATTTCAAGTGTTTAGATCCAAAATTGTAGGAGGAGTTTGGTAGAGTTCTCAAAAGTCAAATCGTTGAAGTTTGACTCCTTACTCGCAAAATTTCTGCCCGAAAACCAATCACATAGATTTTCCCAAATCTCAGTACCCTGTATATCAAATTTCGAGTCTGTAGGCTAAAAATTGACAATTGCGTAGGGAAATGTACACAGACACATACACACAGACACTTTCACGTTTATATATATATATATATATATATATATATATATATATATATATATATATATATATATATATATATAATATAAAGCTGAATGTGTGTGCACGCGCGTGCGCGTGTGTGTGTGTGCAGTCACGAATAGGCTCCTATATGGTTGACTAATTTAAAAAACTGATTACATATAATGATAGAAGATGTATCGAGACACAGGAATGGGTATGTTTGATCCTGCAGAACGGTGGTTCATAACAATTGTGGGGTCTGTGTTCGCGCCTGGTCCACAAAGTATGGAAATAAAAAATTAAAAAATTAAAAAAAACGTTTATAAGTGTTTTTGATATAAATGTACATAATAATACTTTGATAAGTATGTTTTACTTTAAATAGGGATGGTATAATAAAATTGTGAGGTCTGCATTCGCGCCTGGCCTCCATAGAATGGAAATAGGCACAAACTTTAATAAAGACTTTTCATATCTATCTGCGTAAGTATACTTTGATAATCATGTTTCAGTTTGAAGAAATATGGTATAATAAAATTATAAGGTGTTCATTCGCGCCTGACCTCCATAGAATGGAAATATGTCACAAACTTTAACAATGTTTTTTAATATATATCCACAGAATATTGTGATAAGTGTTTCAGTGTGAACAGGTATGGTATGATAAATTATGGGATCTATCTATTTTATTATTACTTTCATCATATTTTGCTTGGGTTTTGATACCCCCGAATTTAAAGCTATCTCTTTACAACGCTTCCTTATCATTACCTATCATACTTTAATAAATCAGAGTCCATTTTCTGTAGGCTGTTTTTGAACCCAGTCAACGATGGGTACTTTTGCAACTATATATATATATATATATATATATATATATATATATATATATATATATATATATATATTGTTACCTGCTTAGTCCAGGGTATTACATGCAACAAATTTAAAAAGAAAATCACACCAATCGACTCTAAGTTATGTACCTATTTACTATGCCTCCCCACGGGACAGAGTTAGACACCAGGGTCGTTTTTTAACATGGAGAAAAGGTACAAAAATAAAAATTGTCTCAGTCGTGAAGAATTTCTCCTCCACCGAAAGAGAACAAGAAAATGAAGTGCAGCATCTGAAGAACAGATACTACAATGTAAAGAATTTTTTATTTTACAAACGCAAAACAAAAACAATTAAGTAATATTATAAACTAACAGGACCCGTTAACCAGCGTTGCCCAATGGAAGCATTTCCCTCATAAGAAATTAAACTACAATTGTTATTGGTGGCCAATCCTCAACGTCCTAATGTTAAAGAACGGCTTTTGGAATAGATACATCCAACCTCCTCATGTTAAGAACGACTTATGGAATAGAAACCGTAACCTTGTCATGGTAAAAACGGCTTTCGAAATAGACACCCCATTTTATGAGGTGAAGGTTGTCAAGGTATTTGCCCCAAATTCAACCTTGATATTTGTTGTCAGAATACCCACCCACAAAGACTATAAACCAAAAACGAATTGGGGTGGCAGTGTCAGCCGAAGAGAAGTAGATTTGTTTATTGCGCATGCGTACAAATTTGAATCTGAATTACAGTGAATAATGTATGTGTTTATATATTGAAAACTACTTGTCTCCATCAAATTTAAAAGAGATTGTCATATTCAGCATAGTCGAAAATTTAAAGGAAATTGTGGGGGCGGAGTTAAGGTAAAAATTTATTTAAAAAAAAAGAAAGTTAATATCTGAGCAGTGTCGATAATGAGTCCAGACAAGAAACGTAAACAATAAACAAATATATAACAAATAAGTGTTTCCGTAGTCAATGTAATTCAGAGTAAGTTTGTAGTTTAGCATAGTCGAAAACTTCTAAAAGTCGTAATCTTAAAGGAGACTGTGGAGGTGGAGCTACGGTAAAAATTTACCTAAAAAAAGAAAGTTAATGTCTAGGCAATGTCTATAATGAATCTGGAAAAGAGAAGTGCACAAAAAAACAAATATATAACAAATGTGTTTCCGTAGGCAATGTAATTTATGGTAAGTCTGTAGTTTAGCAGCGCAAGGTATTTGATAGACACAAAAATTATAAAAAGTGTTTATTTTTATATAAAACACATTATTAGACCCAAAGGCTGTAATAAAGCCAGAAAAAATGTCATTGTTATTATTTTTTTCATAATTTATATGAGACTGAATGCACGACATTGGGGCCGCCGAATTTGACTTGTCTAAGGACTGACATTGACCTTTTTAAGGCCAAATTTGGCTTTTTTACGTTCTTTCATAGAGTTTTAATAGAGCATAAAAATGCCAAATTCGATTATAAAAAGGCCAATTTGTCAAACTTTAGAAAGGTCAAATTATAAAAGCAATATGGCGACCTTGACTGGCGTAAATTTAATCAAATAAAAAATTATGAAAAAATATAAAAATGAAATTTTTTCTGTTTTTTTTTCCAGCCTTTGAATTTAATAATGTGTTTTATATAAAATAAAAAGTTTTTATAATTTGTTTGTCTGTCTACAAACGAAAACAAAACGAAAAAATAGCATCGTGTACGGGTTGTAAGCAGTTGACATGATAAGTAACATGATTGAAGCGTGGGAAAATATATAAGTAAATATATATCGTCCAGAGTAATAGTAAATATTAAAAAAAGAAAAATATAATAAAAACGCCCCCTTACCAACAAACGAAACAAAAATAAAAAAAAGAAAAATAGGATCGTGTAAGAGTTGAAAAGACGCTCCAAAATCGAAAAATAAAAAAATAGTATCCATGCGTTCGTTTATGTATGAAGAAGTGGATTTTGGAATAATAGAATTGGCTGGTCTCAGCCAATCAGATGGGGTGGATTTTGAGAAGGGAGAATTTATTAGTTTTTAATTTAATGGAAAGATTATGTTATGTGTATGTAGTAGCTAATAACCAGTTATTATGGATGCAATGTAAGTATCGTAGGAAAATGTAGAATAAGTCCCGATGTCAACTAGTAGCAGTAAGAGGACTAAATATTTATAGAGAAAAATAGGGACTCCTTCTTCTATAGATGTCACGATTGTGATGGTGTTGCTCCTAAGATGTAATGCAGCATTTTATCATACGACTTAATGTGTCTACAATTGTGTTCGAAAATTGCATGAGATAGTGGCTAATAGTATAGACCTAATGAATTAGTATGTGCCATCTGTTATTGCAAACCTACGATACTTTGGTGCAAAGGAGAATTTCTGCAGTCAAAATATTATATAAGAGAAATGAGATAAGCACTCTGTTGGTACTAATATTACAATACACGTAATGGTGTAAGAGGAGTAACTCTTCTTAACTTTAAGTCAACTATTCAAACAGTATATCAGATGAATTCGAAAACACATACAACCCTTGATCAATAAGAAATTAAGAGAAATTTTTATTTACCTGAAACTCAAACCTTTAACTGAATGTTGGAAATGCGTTTTGTGGAGTTTTTTTTTTTTTTTTTTTTTTTTCGGCTGGAGCAAGGTCCGTAAACAGGCCAGAATTAGAAACATGAAGTTCACTGTATAGGTCAATAGCCATTAGTATAACTGCCGATTTTGTAAGTGCGGCGTCTTTAATACAAAAGTTTTGGATTGTTCTAGAATATGCTTTTTGAGTTGAAAAAAAATACCTTTTTTGTTCTCTTGAAGATGTTCTGGATTGTTTTAAATTAAAAGAACATTTATGTATTTTCTTTATTTTCTTTATTAAATATTAATAATTATTTATTGATTATCATGTTGCACATTCTATATTATTAATTATTATATTATTCTATATTTATTATAAAATTAATAATTATTATTTATTAATTATCAATTATTTAAATATGTATATTATATAATTAATTATTATATTATTATTAATTATTATATTATTAATATAAAATAAATATTTTAATGTAAGGGGTATGCCTTCTCGTGACATGATATATATATATATATATATATATATATATATATATATATATATATATATATATATATATATATTTATATATATAAAATATTTTTGCAAAAATCAAGACAACGGAATATAAAATAAGAACATCATATGGTGTATTTCCTTATGCGTTACAGTTGTTTCATAACCATTTGGACAAATTTAAACATTATATCATTTTAAAATATTAAAAACTTGCCACTCTTCAGACCAATATGCAATCGTCATACATATGTGAATATATTCATAATCCCTTTTTAAGGGATCAAGCAGTTTGGACTCACCTCGTTCCTCGTCATTTTATTTTATTTTTTTATTTCTTTATTTTTTCGATTACCTTCGAATTGAATAAGTTTTCCACTATTGTATTTCTTAATTTTAGTTGATACTTCTACAATTTTCTATTTTATATTCGCTCAATTTTTTAATCTTTTTTCTAATTTTTATCATTATTTTTTCTCTGATTTATTCATGTTCTTGATTTTCTCCCCAAATACTAAACTACACCTTTCAAATTTTGGTCTATATTTATGTGTCCAACTATACATGTCTCAATTTGCCTTAGTTTCGTATAAATCTTTGTTTACATGTAACGATATATTTGTTTACATTTTTCCTTTTACATGCTTTTTTAAGAAAAACTATAATTAAAAGTTTATTTAAATAATATAAATTAATATTTATTGTTATCTCATACTGGTTATGTAATTAATTTGAATGTTAAATCTATCATTTTTAGTCTCATCCTAATCTACACATGTTATCTTTGTTTTTTCACTTTTACTATTCCCGTATCATTCAGTATATCAAGACTGTATGGGACATAACTCGATTTTGCCCACATTTATCGATTCATAATTTTAGCGAAATTCCTTTTATATTCTTAATTCAATATTTTGATTTTTGTCTTCTATGCTTAAGTTTGAACTTGTAGTTCTCACATTATTCACTTTATAACAATCTAAGTTAAATTTCTCATTTATTCTACTTCAAACCAATATTCTGATTTTGTCTATTTTAATCCATCATAATCTATCCATATCAATAAGTTTAAATAACAGCAAAATTTAAAAAAAATAGTAAATAATAGTAGGATTTAATCAAGTGAATTAAATATTGAGAAAAATGTAACTTTGGAATACCTACCGAATGCCCATTGGAGAGCAATTGCTTAATTTCTGAAATTGTATACAAATGTGAAGTTAAGGTGGATAATAGTAAAAAGATATACCTAGGGGTAACTAAATGTAATTTTAAGAACAGATACCAAAACCATATTGCATCATTTAACATTGGACCAGAAAAGGAACCAAATTGGAATGATAATAATGATAGAAATAAGGATAGGACAAGAATAAATATTGAAAATAAGAAGAGAAATATGACTACATTAATTAACTGAGTCAATTAATATTGACTTTGATTTTATTGGGATATAAACATTATTTTGGATGCAAGCCAGTTCGCAGTAAGTCTCCGTTTTAAAACAACTGAACCAGACTATACTGATTCTTCGCCGTCATCTTCTTAAGAATTACTCAACGTTCGAGATCGTGACTGCATTGATTCTTCGCCGATTCGATTTACTACCACCATCTTTGTTCAACACAGCAGGTTATGTGCCCGGCCACCGACTTTGCTTTGACGGATCGGAATCTAAATTTCGAATTGTGGCAGGCGAAATTTCTGGGGTATTTAAGGATATGAAAACGACACAAAGTTATTCAATCTACACCAGAGTATCCTAACGACCCCGAATTTATCGAAAAAAGCCCAATCGTTTTTACAAACTGATTCAATGCTTTAACGATAGAAGTATGTCTCTGATTATAAGAGATGCCCCTTATGATTGATGTAAAACGTTAAAACATATTAAGAGAACATTATTTATCAAAAAGGAAACCTAAAATTATATAACTTTTCTAAAACTTAACGAAGATGAGATTATAAGGGCAGAAATGCATTAAAACTCTCAGGTGAAATAATAAGCGATGGCCTATTAATGAAGCTCAAAAATGCTTTTCGAAAACCGACACAGCCAAATTACACATCTCACCACAATGTTATCCCCAAAAGTAATTTTCCCAAGAAAAAGAAAAAGAATTATCATTATAATTGTGGATAACTCAATCACAAAAGTTTCCAATGTCGATATAAAAGTTCAAAAGTGGACTCCATAAAAAACGTTGAGAACTTTCATGAAGAACATACATTTCTATTCACATGTAACTTTTGCAATACGACAAACGATAAACATCTTCTTGTAGACTGTGGCGCTACAGCACACGTTATCGCAAAGGAATCTGATTTTATTAATTTTGATTCGCACTTAAATCCACAGAGTTATTTTGTCAAACTGGCCGACGGTAGTCAAATAAATGATATAGTCTTAAAAAGTAGCGATGCTAAAACATCACTAAAAACTAATAAAGGCGAAATTTGTAACTATTCTTAAAAATGCTTTTTTCATACCTACATTTAAGCAGGACATATTTTCCGTACAGGCCGCCATCAAACGAGGTGCGAATATAAAGTTTGCCCATAACAAATCAAAATAGAAATGTATTTGATATTAAAGAAATTGCCGATTATATAATTTAAAAAATATAGTTCCCTCAAAAACCGCCTGTTACGACTTGGAAACCTGGCATAAAATTCTGGGACACTGCAATACAGCTGATATTAAAAAGTTACCAAATGTAGTCAAAGGCATGAAAATAATACCTTCAGACCAGTGGCCTAGCATCAGTTTTTGCCGCCCGGGGCGGTCGTAATATTTGCCGCCCCCCCCCCCTTCCCGCTGACATACAATTACCTGTTCCCCCCCCCTCCCGCTAACATATAATTACTTGTTTTGCGCCTCACAACTGGCATACAAGAACCTGTTTTGCCCCCCCCCCGTTGGCATATATTTACAGCCCCCCCCCCCCCCGCTGACAAATGATTACCTGTTTTGCCGACCCCTACCCTCACTGCTGGCATATGACAAACTGTTAAAACCTTCAAAATTTCAAAAAGCCCTCAAAATATTTATTTTCATTGAACTAATGTTTACACAATTCCCTTCAGATTAATGTTTACACAATTCCCCCTTTTTTTAATTTTAATTTAATTTAACAATTTCTTTTCAATAAGTTGAATAGTAAGTATGCAAACATTAACGTCAATGGGCGTGAGTTCCATATAGTAACGTTGATTTCATTTGAATAAAATAAGGTACACATCAAATGCGCTTGAAACCCAATCACAACGTAATATTAGGAAATAAACAAATATTTTACTTGTTTGAAATTTATAACAAATATATTTCGGAACTACACCAAGTGTGTTGTTTTCTTTCTTTCTTCTTCTTCTTCTTCTTCTTCTTCTTTTCTTCTTCTTCTTCTTCTCCTTCTTCTTCTTCTTCTTCTTCTTCTTCTTCTTCCTTACCATGTTGCAAAGTTGGAGAAAGAAAAGTCTGTTTGTAAAAAGTCGCGCGTTGTATCTGATCGGTTGTATTTTGAAATGTTGGAACAGTGCATAGGTAACGCGAGAATAACGTTAAGGTTGTGAGTTCCATATAGAAACGTTGACTTAAGTTGAATAAAATAAAATACGCATAAAATGCGCTTGAAACCAAATCACAATTTAATATTAGGAAAACAACATACTGAGGATGGAGTGTAGCTCTGAAATATATTTGTTATAAATTTCAAATAAGTAAAATATTTGTTTATTTCCTAATATTACGTTGTGAATTGGTTTCAAGCACATTTGATACGTATTTTATCTTATGTAAACATTAATCTGAAAGGAATTATGTAAACGTTAATATGAAACAAAAGGAACCAAATGTATTTTCAAAACACTAACGTATACTTCAAATTATACAAAAACATGTTAAATTAAATTAATTGGCTACACAAACAAATATAATTATAAATTTAAATGAGAACATTTGGGCACCTGAAAATGTTATGAAATGATGAAATCATTTTTTATTGACTTTTTGTTGTTAAAGTCCGAATTTTCGCCAAATAACATGGCTGTATCAAAGAGAGGATAGTCCGATGTAGTTTTCTTTTCTTTTTCTCCATAATGTTATTATCAAGAGGTCGAGCCACTCGAAGAGAAAAAAACGTCTGGTATCGGCGCTTTTTGAAATCCTTGTGTGTAATCGCTCGGTTTAAGCGCAAAATTTAAGAAATGGAATGTCACACATTTTAGAAAACATTTTTTTATAAATTTAAATGAGAATATTGGAAATTTGAATTCATAAATTTCAATGAGAACATTTGAAAACATGAAAAAGTTAAGAAATGATAAAATGATTTTCATTTACTTTTTTTATTGTTTTTATTTCCAAATTTTCACACAAAAACAACTTGGCTGTATCAAGGAGAGGATAGTCCGATGTAGTTTTCTTTTCTTTTTCTTCATAATGTTATTATTAAGAGGTCAACCTTCCTGAAGAGAAAAATAAAACATCTTGTATCCGTGCTTTTTGAAATCCGTGTGTGTAATCGCTCGGTTTAAGCGCGAAATTTAAGAAATTTGTTGTTGTTAATAATGTTTCAATCCTTTTAAAATAGTTTTTTTTCAATAAATGTATTTATGAATTGAAAATAAGGCTATGATGTTTTTGTTTTTTTTGCGAGAAAACTATCACATAGCATCAAATCAGTTGGAAATTTACAAACATACTTTTCGCGCTTTTTTTCGGCAAAGTTATCAATAACTCTATCAAAATTCACTCCATCGACAAGTTCCCTCTCTATGGAGAGGATTGCCAAGTTTGTAAGCCTTGTCTGGCTCATTTTTGATCGAAGATAGTTTTTTATGAGCTTGTGTTTTGAGAAAGAGCGCTCAAAGCTGGCAACGCTAATAGCTCGGGTAAGGAAAATACGCAGCAAGATCACAATATTAGAGACGGAATCTCTGTATAAAGTTCCAAAGTTCAAGAGGGCCATTAATTTTTTCTTTTTCTGAAGCTTTCACAAAATACTGTAATCTCTCCCTTTCAGCAAAGAATTTATCTTTTTCTATATCTTCGTCAACTTCACCAAGCTGACAATCATAATTATCATCAAGCAGATTTGACGGTGTAAGAAAAGTGTATTTACTTACAAGATTGTTGTGGTGTAAATGAAGAAAAAGAGAAACAAGAACGACCGACCGCGTTTTTGTGTGGCTTACCTCGTGTTCATAATGAAGAAGAAAGAAACAAAAATGGCTGCCCTGTTTCTTTATATGCCTACAGGGTGACCACGAGGTATGCAAATGAGATGCTCCTGATTGGAAATAAAAGAGGAGTGATTTGGGGAAGGAGGGCATTCTGAAGTTTGATTGCGAGCAGAGAAGGTGTATTTGAAGAAGAGAAAAGCTAAAGTTGCAGAAGTTCGTTTTGGAGTGGAGAGAAGACGCGTCAAGTGGGAACGGGAAGGTGAAAGTTCGGACAGCAGTGTCACGCAAGCGACAAGCTATTTCGGCATATCAAGCAATTAACATGGCTGAGTGGAGACTGAGCACTCAGATGTTGAGACCCTTTACTGGGGAGGGCGACCTGATTAAGTGGCTGGAGAAATTAAAAATGGTGGCGAAGCTGCAAAAGATAGAAGATGTGGTCACCCTACTGCCGCTATACTTAGAGGGGGAAGCCCTCACGATTTACCAGCAGATGCGAGATGAAGACAAGGAAGACCTTGCCTTAGTGGAGCAAAGGCTGAAATTGGCCTTCGCAGAGGGCCCATTTGAAGCACTTGGCAAGCTGTCAAGTTTGAGGTGGACCGGCGAGTCCGTTGACGTCTTTGCGGCAGAGATCAGGAGACTGGCAGGGTTGGCTGGTTACGTGGGGAGGAGCCTGGAGATGACGGTAAAGCTGTACCTAGTGAACAGCTTCCCAGAGGAAATCTCTGCGAACATGCAGAGAATCACGGGGATCCATTCTATGGAAGTGGACGATCTCTTGGTCCACGCCAGAGTCCTAGTGAAAAATGTTAAAAGCCCAATCGTGGCTGCAGCTGTGAGTGGAAATATGTGCATGAGGCCTCACTTGAATGAGAGGCAGCCGGCGAGGCGACAGGAGGGGAGACCTGCCATCAAGTGTTTCCGGTGCCAGGGTCCTCATCTGATCAAGGACTGCAAAGAGCCGAGACCGGGGATCACGTGCTACCGATGTGGACAAGTGGGGCATATTAGCCGCTATTGTGTTGCTGCACGGGACCAGGGAAACGAGTGAAGGGGAGCTATTGCGCCAGTGGTTACCCCTTCTGTGTGGAAATGGCGCATGATGGAACATTGCCTCGGTTACCGGTGGTAGTCAATGGGAAGAGAGCCATAGCCCTTGTCGACACAGGCTGCACTACAACGCTGTTAGCAAGGAATGTCGCGAGGTCATGGAGCGGAACCAGGATTATTAGGACCGTGGATGGCAGGGATGTGAAATGCCTAGGAGAGACGACAGCGGAAGTAATGGTGCAAGGGGTGCCCATTGAACTGCAAGCCCTAGTGTTGAATCATCTGGTCGGTGGTGTCGACGTGATTATAGGTATGAGTGCAATTAACCGACTGGGGGGCGCTACGTTAAGAGGGGGCCAAGTGACGTTTGGACGTCTTAGCGCAGTGGGGATGGCAGGAGTGGAAGGTGATAGAACTGTCAGAACCCCAAAACCAGAGGTTTGCTGCATTGAGGACAAAGATTTCCTGGCGAAGTTTGATGGCGTGAGGTGGACGGTGGAATGGAAATGGATCTCCGGGCCCCCAGAACTACAGAATAAGGTGGGCTGCTACGAAAACACCCTGCGAGGAGAAATAAGAAAAGGATTCGAGGAAGAAGTGGAGAGGTGGATAAAAGAAGGAATTCTGAAACCGTGGACAGGGGAAGAAAAAGGAGTGTTGCCACTACTGGCGGTTGTTCAGCCTACCAAAAACAAGATTAGGCCCGTGCTGGATTTTAGGGAATTGAACAGACACGTAGCCTGCCACACTGGAACGGGGATCGACGTATGTGAGGATGTCATGAGGAAATGGAGAAGAATGGGGCGGGCCACTAAGATTGTCGATCTGAAATCGGCATATCTGCAGATCCATGTAGATGAAAAACTCTGGCAGTACCAACTGGTCCGGTACAAGGGGCGGGTGTATTGTCTGACGAGGTTAGGCTTTGGGCTGAGTTCAACCCCCAAAATTATGACTGCCGTACTGAAGACAGTGCTGAGCAAAGAGGTGACAGCAGAGAAAGTAAGAAGCCATGTCGAGAAGTATGGGTTAACCGCAAAACTGGCGGAGGCCCTAGATGGAGGAGCGGTGCTGGGGTTGAAACTAAGGCGAGATGGAAAAGACAGCCTTGTCTTCGAACGAGGGAATGCAATACCCGAAGTCGGATCTGAGCTGACGAGGCGAGAACTCTTCTCAGTCTGCGGGAGGCTGGTCGGGCACTATCCTATCCCTGGCTGGCTCAGGATAGCATGCAGCTTTATTAAACGACAAACAGGCACTGATGACTGGGAAGGCTGTGTGACGAAGGAGGTCATGAACATGCTGCAAGAAGTCATTGCGAGAGTGAGGAATGAGGACCCAGTGAAAGGGAAATGGTATGTCAGCGGCGAAGATGCGGGTGTGGTTTGGTGCGATGCCAGTAACCTGGCGTTGGGCGTCGTACTAGAGATAGGAGGTGTAACTGTGGAGGATGCGGCGTGGCTAAGAAAAAACAACGACTTCTCCCATATCAACGTAGCAGAACTAGATGCCACTATAAAAGGAATCAATCTGGCCCTGAAATGGGGATTGAAAATAATTGAAGTCAAAACCGATTCGGCAACGGTAGCGTCGTGGATTCGGTCGGCAATAACTGGTGATAAGAGAGTTAAGACAAGGGGTGCTGCAGAAATGCTGATCAAGCGCAGACTCGGAGCGCTCACCGACCTGATAGCGGAATTCCAGTTGAGAGTATCTGTTGTGTTGGTCCCGTCAGAAAAAAACAAGGCGGATTCGATGACGCGTGAAGAAGGCCTGGCTGCAGGAGGGAAAGGAGGTCTCCTCGGTATGCTGTGCAGGGGAAGAAGTCAAAGAGTCACACGAAATGCACCACTTTGGTCAAGAACGAACGTTATTTCTAGCCAGAGAGGTTTACCCGGAGACCACCGAGGAGGAGAATAGGGAGGTGGTGGAGAACTGTCGAGAGTGTCAATCAATTGACCCTGGACCGTCCAGACATGAAGCAGGAGAGCTACACGTTGCGGAGGACTGGAAGCGATTGGCCATTGACGTGACACACTATCGCCACAAATTGTATCTGTCGATGGTCGACTGTGGACCGGGAAGGTTTGCCATCTGGAGAGAGATCAGGGCAGAAGCTGCATGGGCGATCGGAGGGGTCATCGAGGAGATATTTTTGGAGAGAGGGCCGATTGAGGAACTCTTAATGGACAATGGCCCCGCTTTCCGATCAGAAACCTTAAAAGGGGTGTGCGATAAGTGGGGAGTAAGGCAATTTTTCAGAGCAGCGTATCGGCCGAGTGGCAACGGAATAGTGGAGAGGAATCATCGCACCATTAAAGCCGCTGCGGAAAAAAGCAACGTATCACCCATAGAGGCGGTGTTTTGGTATAACATCTCGCCGAAGACCAAACAAGATGAGACAACTGTGCCTCATAGGGCCGTTTTCACATATAAGTGGCGGCATCCATGCAACAAAGCAGCAGGAATTGAGAGTGAAGAAGCCACTATCAAAGTAGGTGAAGAGGTGTGGGTGAAACCCCCCAATGCACAGTGTACCACTCGTTGGAAAAGAGGGGTCATAACAGGATTGCAGTCGAAGAACAATGTGATGGTGAATGGCGTTCCCCGGCATATCTTAGACCTGCGTCGTGTGACATTGCCGGTATGCAGTGAGGGCAGTGAAGAAGAAGAAATCGAGGGCCACCGAGAAGCAAATGATGCTGCTCAACCTGACTTAGGCCCGCGTTGTAGTGAACCTGAAAACGTTAACCCCCGAGAAGTTGTCCCCCAGAGGCCTCGACATGAGAGGAGGCGGCCTGCTTGGATGGAGGATTACGAAGTATCCTATTGATCTCGAAGATCAGGGGGGCGTGTGGTGTAAATGAAGAAAAAGAGAAACAAGAACGACCGACCGCGTTTTTGTGTGGCTTACCTCGTGTTCATAATAAAGAAGAAAGAAACAAAAATGGCTGCCCTGTTTCTTTATATGCCTACAGGGTGACCACGAGGTATGCAAATGAGATGCTCCTGATTGGAAATAAAAGAGGAGTGATTTGGGGAAGGAGGGCATTCTGAAGTTTGATTGCGAGCAGAGAAGGTGTATTCGAAGAAGAGAAAAGCTAAAGTTGCAGAAGTTCGTTTTGGAGTGGAGAGAAGACGCGACAAGTGGGAACGGGAAGGTGAAAGTTCGGACAGCAGTGTCACGCAAGCGACAATTGTGACTTGTTGAAATCTGCAAGATATTTCTTCAGTACACCTGTCTATGACAGACAGCATTTCCCGTCTCAACTCAGTATCAAACCGCATTGCTGCATCAGTCAATTGTTCACCACCCATTCGTTTCTTTTTGGGGATACGATGCTCCATGCTTATCCCCATTTTAGAGCAGAGTTTTTTTGTTTTTTTTACTCGTTTATTACAGAATCCACCATCTTTTCTCTATTTGAAAAAGGCAATCTCAAAGCCGTCAGCCTGACAGAACTTTGTTGCAGATCCAGCCCTTTTCTTGAAGATACTTCTGGGCATCATTGATTTCTAGGAGAATAGTTTTCCAAAGGCTCAAAAATAAAAGAAATGGAAACGACAATACTCAGTCGAGAATTAAAGATGCATCTGATCTTATGGTTGCAGTTTCCCCTTCTTCTGTGAGCTGTTCCAGGGCAATGACGACTTCCAATAATTCACAACATTTAAAGCATCTGCTCGACTACTCCATCTAGTTTCCACAGTCCGCTTGATACTTGTATCGGTCAACTGAATCAAGACGTCCCAGCGAGATGCAGGAAAGAACAAGAATAACCGACCCAGTGTGCCAAAAAATTGTAACAGAGTGAATCGCTACAGAAGCGGCATGTACACAAGCCATATTTAATGAATGGTTGGTGCATGGCACAAATAGAGCTTTTGGGTTGATTTTGGAGATTCGTTTCTGCACACCCGATCGGTGGCCTGCCAAAATAGCAGTATTGTCAAATGCCTGGCCAATAGAGTCACCAATCTGAATCCTATCGTTGACAGATAAGAAGTAGCGATTTTCTTTCCCGGGTTAACTTTCACCAAATGTTCACGGAGCACAGAGTCATACTTGGCCAATAAATTTACCAATTCTAAAAAATTCCCTTTGTTTTCTTAATCTCTTTCATCATTATGGCTGTCTTCCTGGTGATCCCGTAGTGCCAGATTTTGCTTGGCGAGAAACCTGATGATGTCCAGCAATCTAGCTAGAATTTCCCGCCACTTCTTAATTTCCTTCTCAATAAGATGTTGCTCTATTTTGTCAACTTCCTTTCCTTCAGCAAGTCGGATCTCTAGATCCTTCCACTTGAGAAACACTTGAGTATGAGATGTGCTAGCTTCATGTTCATATACTTTTGGGTTTAATTTCTAGCAATTCGTAAAACTCACATCAGCAGAAAAACTCGACAGTCCACTTGAAAACAGTCTACAGCAGAAGCAAAATAAAGCTTCTCTGGAAGGAGAATACACCATCCATGTTCTCAAAATTTTCTCATCGTTGCACAATTCCTGATAGAACCATTTTTAGTTAGCTTTCTAACGTCGCCTTTTGTTTTTGTTCCCGGTCGGATTACTTCCTTGAATTCATGATCAAGGTGCTGCACAGCGGCAGGTCCTTGCCGAACAAGCATAGCGTGAATTTTGCGATTAATCTCAACTGGCCATAAACCAACATCTGCAAAATCGATTGCAGTGTATGTTTTCGCGCCATGATTGCCTTTCCAATTCTTCAACTTAAGGCGCATCATCATCATTGGCAGTTTTTGATGTATCAACACTGTTAATGTCGACTTCCGAATAACAGTATCAACGTTAGTAATATTAACTTCATCTTCAGTTTCAGCATGATTTTCGACTTTCGTTTCGGCCATTTCGGCCACAGAAGTCTTTTCCATGAATTTCAACAGCCTTTATTCTTTTTTGCTTCCTCTTCTTTTGTTTTTCGCTTTTTACAAAATGCCCCATCACTCTCCTTCATTCTCTTCATTGCGGTACCTTATTTGAAAATTCACGGAAATATTCTGAAAAAATTTTAAATTCTATTTTTTAAAATAGCAAGGCATTTCTCTGCATAAGCACCTTCTTGTATTGTTCCGAACTAGCACCACAAGAGGTGAGATGCCCCCCCCCACATAAAATAATTTTTCTGAGATACCTAACCCTATATATATATATATATATATATATATATATATATATATATATATATATATATATATATATATATAGAGAGAGAGAGAGAGAGAGAGAGAGAGGCGTCACTACTCCCATCCCTAAAACAAGAAACTTACGGGGAAAGAGTCTTTCATTTTATTTTCTATTTTAAATATTATATATGTTTTTGGCCACTTTTCCAGTCTGTTGAGTATTTTATTTTCTATTTTGGAGCGGTTCCTTTTTCAACCGTGCGTGAAAACAAATCTGAAAATGAAGTTCTTCGCTCCTATCTCACGAAGACGAAGAGGGGGGGGGCATGTTTCGCCTTTTTGAAGTCTTACGACTCTTAAAAAGTTAATATTTAAAGTGAAATAAAGAGCGTTTAAAACTACTTTAAAACACCAATAAATGATTCAGGTAGGTTGCAAAGTAACTTTTATAGCCATTTATTTGCTGTATATTTGATTTTTTTACTACTTTTTCGAATCTCTCTTGATTGTAAAGCAAACCCCCCAAAATAAATAAAATCCTATTATCAGAATTAATTCATCATAATAAATTTTGGTTTAATCATAAATACGTCAGTGATTATAAAATTTGTTAATAATTTGAAAAAATCAATTACTCCGTGATTGTTTGAAACTTGACAGAAAATTCGGCAGTATTTGAACTATCAAATAGAAAGCCACTTAAATAGTATTTGAGGTGTAGCGCTTAGCTCTTATTTAAAATTATATCCCCTGATATGACGATCATAAAATCTGTTTACAGTCGATTTTTTTATTCCGTACTTGCTTAATGTTTCAACAATTCCAAAATTAAGTAATTCCCTCTTGCTAATATTCCGTTGTATCATTTAATTATTAGTGACGTTTGAAAGTATTTTTCTTGACAAAAATGTTTTGTTTAATTTTTGAACATTTTTTGGAGCATGTAAATCAACTGCTTTCTTTGAAAGGTTACCTAGAGAATTTATGCAACCTTTTTTAAAACTTTATTTTACAAATAAAATAAATTTACATCGTATTTTGATGTTATTATCATTTTAGTTTTAGTGATAATTTAAAAACAATAAATATTTATAACTAGTACAAATAATGAAAAATTAAATTAAAAATGTTAAACAATTGGTTTTGGAATCGTAAATTATGGACACATTTTTTCGATTCCAATATCTCCAAAAGTTCCGATGTTTTACAACATTTTCGATACAAAAGTTCAGATTTTCTGTTAGCTTTTATTCATTTTTTCTATTTTCTATTTTTCTCCTCACAAAATGCCGCCACCTGATATGTGCCGCTCGCAAAATATGGACACATTTTTCCGATTCCGATACCTCCAAAAGTTCCGATTTTTAAAAAACTTTTCGGTAAAAATTTTTATATATTTTGTTAGCTTTTATTTATTTTTTCTATTTTTACCCTCTCAAAATGCCGCCCCCTGACATGGGCCGCTCGTAAAATAGGGACACATTTTTCTCACTCCGATACTTCCAAAAGTTCTGATTTTTAAAAAAACTTTTCGGTAAAAAATTTAAGATATTTTGTTAGCTTTTATTTATTTATTTTTTTTCTATTTTCTATTTTTACCCTCTCAGAATGCCGCCCCAAGATGGGCCGCTCGTAAAATAGGGGCACATTTTTCTGATTACGATACCTCCAAAAGTTCAGATTTTTTACATTTTCGGTAAAAATTCCCATTTTTTGTTAGCTTTTATTTATTTTTTCTATTTTCTTTTTTTAACCTTTCCAAATGCCACCCCTAACGTGTTCCGCTCAAAAATTAGGGACATATTTTTCTGATTCCGATATCTCTAAAAGTCCCCATGTTTTACAACCTTTGCGGTATAAAATTTCAGATTTTGTGTCAGCTTTCATTTATTTTTATTTACTTTTTTACCCTTTGAAAATGCCCCCCCCCCCCCCGTTGCTACACCACTGCTTCAGACGATATCTCAAATTGTGATGTTTGTGCACAGGGAAAAATGGCGAAATATATAAGCAAAACACCAAACAAAAAGGCCACGAAAATTCTCTCACTTGTGCACTGTGACTTGGCAGGCCCGATAAGCCTTATGGAAAGAGATAATTTCAGGTATGCATCAAATTTTGTTGCTGATTATTCAGGTTTAATTATCGTTTATTTCTTCAAAAGAAATCCGATACTATCCTCGCCACTAAGAAATATTTAACTGACATCGCCCCATTCGGCTCGGTAAATGTATTCGTTCGGACAATGGAGCTGAATTTAATCGTAAAGACTTTGAACTTCTATTAATTAACCATCGTATTAAACACGAGAAATCGGCGCCGCATTCCTCATTTCAAAATGGCACCGATTAAAGAGCATGGCGGACCCTTTTCGAGAGCGCAAGATGTCTACTTATCGAATCGAAATTAGCCCAAAATTTATAGACATACTCTTTAATGGTGGCGGCATATATCAGAAATAGATCGTTCAGTAAAAGATTAGGCAAAACCCCGTATAAAGCGTTTCGCGGTGTAAAACCCAAATTGAATCGAAGGCATATATTTGGTTCAAATTGCTTTGTATTCATAGAAAATACCCGTAAACTATATATTAAAAGCGAAAAGGGTATTTTCATAGGTTACAATAAAGGTAGCTCGGCTTACTTCATCTATTTTCCAGACAAAAATGCCATAAAAAAGTTAGATATGTAAAATTTGATAACACATTTAATTTAAAAAATGAATAACCAGTGGACGAAAAACTTAGTATTTTTGTTGATCACAAGGAACATATTAATGATGAAAATTGCAGTAAGTCTACTGACGTAAATGTTAACCCGACACGTCACTAGTCGCCAAGGAATCGAAAAAGACCAGACCTTAAAAATTGAAAAGCTGCAAGACTATGCAATAGATTACTGTTACTCGTTGAAAAGCGCACCAGAAAGTTATATTGAGGCGATTAATTCAGAAAATCAACAAGAATGGAAAAAGGCAATGCAATCTGAATTGGAAGCTTTATCTGAAAATAATACATATGAAATGGTACCGAAACCAGAGGATAAGAATATAATTTCTTCTCACTGGGGTTTTACCAAAAAAATCACAGCCAAGATTTGTTGCGAAAGGTTTTTCCCAAATTTCTGGGGTCGAATATTTTGACACATTCTCACCAACGACAAATTTAACGACAATTAGAATTTTATTGCAACTTGCCGCTCAATACAATGTAAAAAATATATGAAATGGATGTAAAAAAAAAATGCTTATTTAAATACTCCGATTTACTGTGAGATTTATATTTACAACCCTCACCCCGAGGGATTTAAAATGAAAAATAAAAATCTAGTATGGAAACCGAATAAATCACTGTACGGTCGGTCTAAAATAAAGCGCTGACAATTGGAATCTAACGCTCCATAATTATTTAATAGAACAAAAATTCAGCCAGTGTCCCGTAGACGCGTGCATGTATACCAAAAATATAGGTAATAAATTGTTAATTTTGGTTTTTGGGTTTGATACTATATTACTCGTCTCAAATTGTGACCATACTTTAAAAGATGTCAAAAATAAATAAAAAATTTAAAATGGTCGATCTTGGACAGTTATCATGGTTTCTTGGTATAAAATTTACTTGCGAAAATGTGACTATAACAATGAACCAATCACGGCACATTCACAAAATCCTGCTGAAGTTTGGAATCTTCCATTCCAAACTACGTATAACTCCCGTTGAGATTGATATAAATAAAAATACAAAGACTGAAACTAAATTAATAGACGATCCATTATACAGAGAAATGATTGGAAGTCTAACCTATCTGATGACCGCCACTAGGCCTGATATATGTTACACTGTAACAAAGCTATCTCAAAAATTATCAAAACCGACAATTAAGGACTTAACTCGCGCAAAACAAGTCTTTCGTCATCTAAAAAGAACCAAGGAACAATCTTTAGTATTTAAAAAGTTGACATATCCCCTAAATTTAGAAGGATTTTCAAATTCAGATTAGGATAACTCTGAGAATTGACAAAATATAAAGGGATACTTTTAGACTGTCAAAGACTGGACCTATGATTTCCTGGAAAACTAAAAAACAAAAGATTGTGGCCATTTCTACATGTGAGACAGAGTTTGTTGCACTTACGCACTCAGCACAGGAGGCAATTTTTCTAAACACCCTTCTAAAGTCTATTTTAAAACCAGATCTAAATAAAAAACCAATAGTAATTCATTGTGATAACCAGAGTAGTATCATTAGCAAATAACTCTAATTCATCAAAGGCCGAAGCATATTGATATATGATATCATTTCATAAGAAATGAAATCAGTAAAAAAAAATCTATTACTTTTACTTATGTAGAATCTGAAAATAATATAGTCGACATTTTTACTAAACCTGTAACAAAGATAAGATTAAAACATTTTATCGCTGAACTTTTTGGAATTTAATTTTGAATAAATCTATTTTCAGAAACCCAAAATAAGAAGTCGAAACCAAAAAAAAAAAAAAAATGTAAATTGTCCCGGGTGCGATGCAAAACTACAACCATTTTTTTCTTGTTTTCCTAACCAAATTAACAAACTAAAAATATCGAACAGAATGTTTCCAGTTTTTTTGGGGTTTTTTTTTAAGTGATCTCCTCCTCCTCCTCTTCCTCCTCCTCCTTTAGAAACAAACAGAAAAAAATTGTATGCATATTTGAACAATGTGTATATCTGTATTTGTATATATATATATTTAAAAAGCATGTATATCTGTATTTTTGTATACATGTTTGAAAGTATGTATATCTGCATGTATTTATATATATATATATATATATATATATATATATATATATATATATATATATATATATATAGCTTAGAGCGTTAGAGGAAAAGAGCAAGCTAAATTCTATGAGAGGAGACTTATCTGAATATTATAAAGCTCAACAAGTATCAATGGAGCTTATATATGAAGACAATAGGAGTTGAAAATGAAGACACATTGGTGAATATAGATTGGTTCATTTATTCAATAAGGAAATACAATGGATTAGTTGGGGAATAGAAGGGACTCTTTATGCCAAGGCATTTCGAAGCCTAATGCTTCTCATCAGAAGAGTAGAGAAGATGCTAGGTAGCATAGTGGGGATGCGGCGTCTAGCGTTGGATTCATTAGGAACGAGATAGATCAAAACAAATTAAAATTATAGATGATGTTGGGGGGGGGTCGAATTCTAAATAAAGGAGGAGCGTATTATATATAGTGTAATGCAGAAAGGTGTATAGAGTCTTTATCATAGTCTTAAGTGTATTTAGTATATGATTTAGGGTTAAAGTTGGGACTTAAATGGATGTGTGGGTGTTCTAATTTAACGGCATGTAAGGTGTCTATTATCTATGGAGGGGCATTTTTTAACATATGCAAGCGAGATGACATCACTATGAATTAGTGTATACTTTTGGGAGGGATATTATGGTGGTGATTTAAGACGAAAGGTGTGGGTCTAGGTGGGTAGTTATAAGGCTATAATACTGGATTTTCAAAGTATACTATATGCTAGGTAATATATGGCAATATTTCTGTTTTCTTTTTTATAAGGAAAAGGTAGAAATGCCTTGGCATAAAGAGTCCCTTATATCCCCCAACTAATCGATTGTATTCCCTTATTGAATAAATGAATCAATTTATATCCACCAATATATAGTTCTGTGTCTTCATTTCCAACTCCTATTGTCTTTATATATATATATATATATATATATATATATATATATATATATATATATATATATATATATATATATATACTAGCAGGTCGATCACATTGCCTAGCCGCAAAATGTGCTTAAATATGGTATTTTAATTTATGCAGATTGCGTATTCATTATTATAGAGCAAATTCTTTATTGGACCCTAGAACCGAAACCAAAATATTTATTTCTCTAGCGGGATTTACTACCATCTACACATGCATATAAAAACTTTACAAATTAACGTAATTTAATGTATAAATGTATATTTGATCATGCATATAGCATACGCATTACATCGAACTATGGCGGCAAAGTTCAAGTTTTTAAATTTTGACGGCTTAGCAACTATTTTTTTTCGATTTTGTTCCACATAGAGCAATAATTCACAAAATAAATTTGCCCCCCTCCCAAATAAAGTGCCTCTTATACCGTGCTTTGTTTGCAAGCAATTGCATTGATACAAATGCTGTCCATATAAAATGAAACGCGGTTTAATCGCGATTGCAAGGGATACAAAAGTGCATAACGTAGAGTTAAAAACAAAATAAACTAAACTTTATTATAACTACTAAATTACTAAAAGTGACTAAGCTTAAAATATAAAATTTGTGCAAGTGGAAATATTAAACGAAATTAAATTGCAATTTGGTCCCAGGTCAGATATGTCAATAATAAATTTTCAAACATGGGAAAAAAGGCAAAATTAACTTTGATGAGGACAAGAAAAATAGCTAAATGTCTCACTGATGAACAAATAAAGTTTGAAGGCGAGCTAATATCTAACGTTATATTAGAAAGTTTTTGAAATTAAGAATGTTCGCATTGAACAACTATTAAACTATCCTGGCCAAGGACTGGATTGAGAAATTTCAATTATGGAATATGTCCATAAACTTATGTGGGAGGCGGTCATTTAGTTTTTGGTAGCTTCCTTCGGTCTTGACTGACTATGGATACCCACTGTAAGGGTACTTGCATGTGAAATTTTTGTGGCAAGAGTTGCGCAATCTTCAACTGCATCTCTCCTGAGTCGCATTGTAAAATACCAATGGCAAGTGGAGGTTCTGGACGAATGGAAATAATGCCAAGATAAGCAGAGCACACATACAGTGCCTAAAATTCCCAAATGGTCACCCATCTGGCACTAGCCAGACTCAACGTTGCTTAACTTCGGTAATCTGATGAGAACTGGTGTGTTAACATGATTATGCCGTACAGTATTTACATTTTAGAGGTGTGTTTACAACAGGTTTTACTTTAGTGTGATTTGTAAGGAGATAAGTATTTTTAGAATGAACTGGATTCAGAGAAATATTTTCAGTGAAAAATTAATAGCCGATGTTCAAAATGTATAAACATTTTGACCCTTCCCTTTACTTAAAAAATCATCCAAAATCAGGAAATCAACCAATTTTAATGAAATTTTCAGTATTTATCAAATAATGATCACAGAATATAATGAACCCATTATTTTTATTTGAATCTCAGTGGAAATGTATTAGTTTGTTTGAGCAAAAAACACCTTTACTAAAGTTATGGTTTTCAGTAGTAAAAAAAAAATGAATTAATTTATTTTTGCTTTATTTTTATGGAAATAAAGCATCGTAAATTGTAACAATAAAAAGAATAATTTTTTCAGAAACATTACAAAACAAATCCCCTAAAGTCTGTATTAACGAAATCGATATAACTTAAAGTAAAATTAATTTTTTGAACAATGCATTGTTTATTTAATATTTTTACACACAAAAAATTATAAATTGCAAAATATTGCATATTATAAAAAATCATATTGCAAAAAATATTTCCTTTTTTCTGAAGATTACATTTTTAGCATAATTTTTGTATGTAAGATTCTCATATTTTCCTTGCATGAATGAACGTGGAATCTTCAGCGTAACATATTTTTTATATAATCTTGAAAAAAAAAAAAAAAATTTAAAAACAGGAAAACAAAAATAATATAATTAAAAAATGGTGAAAATCATACAAACGTTCACGATAGGAATGTACGGATGCACAGCTGAAAAAAAAAAAGAGTACCAGTAAGTTGTGCACCCGATACCTCCCTTCAACCACCTGACGTCATTTTCAGATAGCCTTTTGACTTTCTCATATTTTGGGCTTCTGTAGAACTCATACTACAAGACTTCATTTGTTTTGATTGTGCGAAGCCAGAATCTCTTGCTTTTTAGATCTAATTAAGCTAGTTTTGTACACACAAGGTGTTTTTGTTTTTTGATTCAATATCTTAGGACTTTACTAATTATCTTTAAAATAGTCCCAGACAACTAATGTTTATCTTTCAATGGATTTTTACAATGAATTTATTTAACTTCAAAATTTAGCTGAACTAATAATAATAATAATAATAATAATAATAATAATAATAATAATAATAATTTAAATAATATTAATAATGAAATAAAAAATAAAGAGAATAATAATACTAATGGCAATAATATTAATAGTAATAAAAATTATAATATCAATAATAATAATGACAACAACAATGTCAATGTCACTAATTTATAAGTAGCCGTGAAGATAGCCCACCAGTTGGCACTACTACTACTACTACTACTACTACTACTACTTCGATTACTACTCTTATTGCTACTGCCAGTACTGCCTGTACAAGTAAGAAGAAGAAGAAGAAGAAGAAGAAGAAAAAGAAGAAGAAGAAGTGACGCCCAGAATAATTGAGAATAAGGGTTAATGAGTGTAAAGTGGTCAGTGGAACAATAGCATAGTGGTTAGTAATGGATGGAAATTGGGTAGAATTAAATTATTTACGTTTAACTTGAATACAATCATGTTGTAGTCAGCTGGAAAGCAGGCTAGCAGAACAGAGTTTCACGGGCAAGCTGTTCTAGGAAAGAAACTTTGTTCATGGAATTTGTGTTTAGATTTAGGCACAGAGAGAAAGCGGGGGGAAATTGTTAACAGTGGTTATAGTTAGGCGAATGTTGTGAATGTTTTACAAGGGGAACCGTAGATTGGAGCTGAGTCGAGTAAAAAAATTATTTGCCACGAAAATAATGATAGAATAGAGATAGACTAACAACGACTCTTCTGTGAGAAAGAGGTTACAGGGAAAAGAAAAGAACATCACCTCCTAGTTTATTCATTTATTGCGGACTATTATCCTCATTTTTTAGTTGTTGTTTTATGTCGTTTCAGCCAACTATTTCTCTGGCCTTTGTCAGGTGGTAACCGCAACAGGATAGGGACTCCGAATCCCCTAACTGCATTCCCAGCAATTACTGCCTTCCATAGTTGTTTTTCGTCTCACCACTTTTTGGCCAACTAAGCCTCTGGGCGGCTTTGGGTAGGATTGAAACCGCTATTTTCAGACAATGCTCACCTGGAACTGTAGATCTAAAAGTGTAAGCCATGTTTAGTTTCAGAACAGTTTCCGATGGTTCGTTCTTCTACACAAGTCCTGGAGGTGACTGGTTCACAGTAGACGTTGGAATCCACAGAGCAAAAGATTCTTCCCATGTTGACACGAAGAAAACATGCGAAATTCCTACAGAAATGTCTTAATATTTATGAAGCAATTCTGGCTTCTGATTGATTGGTAGCAGAAGGTGAATTAATTTGATTCGTCAGTTTCTAGCAGCATCGTTTATAAATAGAATCTCCTAATTGTGCGGGATCATACCCCATTATGAAACTCTCATGATGGGATGTGTCTCTAGCGGCTTCGGCTGCAGGGAGACAGGGTAGTAGTACACGTCAAGGATCCAAACTTAACATTCAGCCCGACAGATGAAGGGCCGGGAACTGGCCAAGCACCTGTTGGACTGAGGTGCACCGCCTGGGTATCACACAGGAGGTCCACCCTCCCAGGCCTTGCCACCCGGCTTATGGGTGGGGCAAGTTTATTGCTTGTCGCCTGAGGCACCACGATCGGGGAATGCCGACGGAGTTAGCCAATTTTTGCAATTGCAAGAAGGCCCCTTCTTTAGGAGAGCTTGCTTTAGATCCCCACTTTCTTGGCCTTGTGCCAAACATTGCTGATGTGGGCAACAATTAAAATAACTACCTCATTATGAAACTCTTATGTGTCTCCTACCAGCTTCGGCTGCAGGGAGACAGGGTGGAGTACTTGTCAAGGATCCGTTCTTGATATTCAGCCCGACAGGTGAGGGACTGGAAACTGGCCCAGCACCTATTGGACTGAGGTAAACTGTTTATATTTCACCTAGGAGGTTCACCCTCCAAGGCCTTGCCACCCGGCTCAGGTAGGGCAAGTTTATTGCATGTTGCCTGAGGTGCCTCTACCGAGGTATGTCGGCGGGGGTGTCCAGGCAATTTTTGTTGAGGCAAGAGTGTCCCTCCTTTAGGGGAGCTGTCCTACTCTCCACCTTCCGGCCTTGTGCCACATTTTGCTGCATCCATCATGAGAGTTTCATAATAGGGTAGTTATTTAAATTTCTGCCCACATCAGCAATATTTGGCACAAGGCCAAGAAAGTGGGGATCTAAAGCAAGCTTCCCAAAAGCCAGGTGGCAAGGCCTGGGAGAGTGGACCTCCTGGTGATACCCAGGCGGCATACCTCAGACTGTCAGCCTGAGTTTCAAGAACTGGTCCTTGACGTGTACTACTACTCCATCTCCCTGCAGCCAGAGCCGCTAGGAGACACATCCCATCATGAGAGTTTCCTAATGGGTTAGATATTTATCTGCTGTCTACTGCAGCAAAATGTGGCAGAAGGCTGGAAAGTGGAGAGTAGACATGCTCCTCTAAAGGAGGGGCACTCTTGTCCCAACAAAAATTGGCTGCACACACCGATCGGCATTCCCTAGTCGGGGCACCACAGGCAACAAGCAATAAACTTGCCCCACCCAAAAGCCTGGTGGCAAGGCCTGAGAGGGCGAACCTCCTGTGTGATACCCAGGCAGTATACCTCAGTCTGACTGGTGCTTGGCTGGTTCTGGGCACCCCACCAGTCGGGCTGAGTGTCAAGAACGAATCCTTGACGAGTACTCTAACCTGTTTCCCTGCAGCCAAAGCCACTAGGAGACACATCCCATCATGAGTTTCATAATGGGGTAGATATTTTTCTGCTGTCCACTGCAGCAAAATGTGGTACAAGGCTAGAAAGTGGAGAATAGGTAAGCTCCCCTTGAAGGAGGGGCCCTCTTGCCTCATCAAAAATTGCCTAGGCACCCCCGTTGTAATTCCCTGGTAAAGGCGCATCAGGCGACAAGCAATAAACTTGCCCTACCTGAAAGCTGGGTGGCAAGGCCTGGGAGGGTGTACCTCCTAAGTGATACCCAAGTGGTGTACCTCAGTCCGAGAGGTGCTGGGCCACTTCCCAGCCCCTCACCTGTCGAACTGAGTTTCAAGAACTGGTCCTTGACATGTACTCTTACTCCATCTCCCTGAAGCCGATGCCGCTAGGAGACACATCCCATCATGAGAGTTTCATAATGGGGTAGATATTTACTTGCTGTCCACCGCAGCAAAATGTGGCACAAGGCCAGAAAAGTGAATGTAGGCAAGCTCCGCTAAAGGAGGGGCACTCTTGCCTCAATAAAAATTCCCTGGGCACCTCCCTGCAGCTGAAGCCGCTAGGAGACACATCTCATTATGAGAGTTTTATAACGGGGTAATGATTTAATTGCTGCCCACATCAGCAATATTTGGCACAAGGCCTAGAAAGTGGGGATCCAAAACAAGCTCTCCTAAAAGCGGGGCACTCTTGCAATTGCAAAAATTACCTGAGTAACCCCGTCAGCATTCCCCGGTTGGGGCGCCTCAGGCGACAAGCAATAAACTTGCCCAACCTGAAAGCTGGGTGGCAAGGCCTGGGAGGGTGGACCTCCTGTGTGATACTTCGGCTGCAGGGAGACAGGGTGGAGTCAAGGATCCGTTCTTGACATTCAGCCCAATGGGTGAGGGGCTGGGAACCGGCCCAGCACCTGTTGGACTGAGG
Organism: Euprymna scolopes; assembly: GCF_053919585.1. Lineage (NCBI taxonomy): Eukaryota > Metazoa > Mollusca > Cephalopoda > Sepiida > Sepiolidae > Euprymna > Euprymna scolopes. Next base: position 47,700,328 of record NC_136503.1, read on the forward strand.
TACACTGCTTGAGTATCATCCAGGAGGTCCACCTTCCAAGACCTTGGTACTTCTACGTTAAAAAACGACCCTGGTGTCTAACTCTGTCCCGTGGGGAGGCATAGTAAATAGGTACCTGGCTTTTAGGTGGGGCAAGTTTATTGCATGTCACCTGAGGCGCCCCTACCAGAGAACGCCGACAGAGGTGCGCAGGCAATTTTTATGGAGGCAAGAGTGCCCCTTCTTTTAGAGGAATTTGCCTACTCACCACTTTCCGACATTGTGTCACCTTTTGCTGCGATCGACAGCAGATAAATATCTAACCCATTATTGAATATTGCAACAGTAGAGATTCCACGTCTCTGTCCACTGCGCCAACCATGGCAGGCAGTAATTGCTGAGAATGCAGTTAGAAGATCTTGAGTTCCCATCCTGTTGTGGTTACCACCTGATGGAGGCTAGAGGAATAGTTGGCCGAAACGCTGTGAAACAACTACTAAAAGATGAGGATAATAGTCCATAATAAATAAATGAATAAATAATACTCATCTCAATAAGCATTCTAATTAATTAAATAATATATCACCTTCTAGGTTTCAAAGCCGGTTTTGAACTCAATCAAGTCAGGAAAGTGTGCATTTAGTATAATTATCAATTAAGTGAAATTGTTGTTTTAAATAAAATAAATTAGCAAATAAATAAACGATTTTATTTTATGTTTCCTTATCACTGATTAATTCACTATACAAAAATTGATATTCAAATTTTTTCGAAATTTTATAACTAAATATAATAACCTTAATAGTGAAAACAACTACTGAATTAGATAATTGATTAATTACAATGAAAACAATGAAAACGTAATATTAGTTTCGTAAATAATCATACGCCATGGAGCAGCCTTGGTCATTCTACAGACGTCAAACAGTTCAAGGTGACACTGAATGCATCCTAATTGTTGATTTGGGGGTAATTACTCCTGATATTCCCCAGAGAAAAGTAAAATTATGTGACCAAATATTTACGATAAACTAAGCACAAATAGACGGAAAAATCCATCACGAGGACCATGTTATATATATGGTGATCTACACTGGATGCAGTTTTGCCCAGCGAAAAAGAAAACCTATAAAAACTGTGGTAAAGTTGGCCATGAAGTAGCATGTTGTTGGTATGCAAAAAATTGACGAAACTCAGAAATAAAATAAGACAAACACAGTCAGGTGATAATGAAGACAGAAATTTATGCAAATTCGTAAATGTTAAAATTTTCAACAAGACAGTAAAAAAATCTGATAATAATTAGCAAGATTTAAAAAACTTTGAAGTTGAGTAGTATTTCTGGGCGGCAGCATGTCCCTCATAGCAGCGGCCATATCGGGAACTGGATGTCTGCCATTCCTATCTATTATGTGTCCAAAATGTTTAGTTTTTTTGTAAGAAGAATTTGCATTTGTTTCTTTAATTTTGAAATCAAACTCTTGTAATCATCTGGTAATGGTCTTTGTGTTGTTTCATGTTCTTGCTGGCTATAATAATGTTGTCAAGATATGCGATGGTAAAGTTAAGGTTGCCTAGCATAGTGTCCATGATCTGTGGAAAGATGACAGGCACCACCTTGATCCCAATTGCTAGTCTTTCATACCTGTAAAGATCCTGATGGGTATTTATACAGAGAAATATTGCATTCTCATTTTCAATCGGGATTTGGAGATATGCGTTGCTTAAGTTGATTTCCCAAAAAAACAAAGTTTGTGTTATGAGTAAGTTGCTGAAATCTGTGATAAATAAAGAAGTAGGCAACCACCTCGGCAGAAATAACCTACTCAGTAACATGCAATATGGTTTCCATTCTGCTAGATCTTTAACTGATATGCTCACTGTAATGTCACACAAGATTAACACATTTATTGACGGGGGCTCTGTTTCCAGAGCAATAGCTCTTGACATATTCAAGGCTTTTGATAGGGTATGGCACAAAGGTATTTGATAGAGCATAGCATAAAGGTCTATTTCACAAAATAGCTGGAATTCTCCTCTCAATTATTAAATCATTTCTCTCTGATAGACTTATAAGAGTAGTCATCGAGGGACAGAAATCAGAAGCTCATATCATCAACGCTGGTGTCGCTCAGGGTCCAACTTTTTTTTATCTTCATCAATGATCTCCCAAATCACATTCTTAGATCACTTGTAGGCATTTATACAGATGATACCACAACCTATGGCAACACTTCAAATGCCAGTAATGACCAAGATCTTTCCGATACTCTCTCTTTTGATCTTGAGCATATGGTGCAATGGAGAAAATGGTGACTGGTTGATTTTAATGCATTTAAAACCAAGTTTTGCTCTTTTCATCATAATCACTCTGACCCCAATCTAGCTCCAATTAAAATGAATGGCTCTGACTTGGGGAAGCATCATGTCTTGACAAGCTTCTGGGACTGACCTCCACTCCTGATCAGAAGTGGAACACATACATCAAATAGGCTGCCCAGATCGTTGGAAAAATGGTTGGATTAATCCACCACTGCAGGAAGTATCTCACTGCCAATGCAATCGTCTATCTGTATACAAGCCGAGTATGCCCTAAAATGCCACATCTGGGCAGGAGCTGTTTGGTGTTTCTATCCTGCCATGATAGAGTTCAAAACCAATTTCGAAACCTAGTAGGTGATGCCCTTTTTTCTTCCCTGCAACTTCTTTCCCACAGAAGAGATATTGCGAGCTTGTCTCTGCTCTATCGTTATTTTCATGGCAAGTACTCATCTGAGCTCCAGTCTATGTTTCCCCTTTGCCAAACTTTCTCAAAAACACTCGACTAGTTAGAACCACTATCAACAATTTCCCCCACTCTCTATCTGTACCTAAATAGGTTCATAAGAGTAGTAGTTGAGGGGCAAAAACCAGAAGCTCACAGTATTAATGCTGGTGTCCCTCAGGGGTCCATCCTGGGGCCAACTCTTTTCCTGATCTACATTAATGATCTTCCAAATCACATCCTTACATCATTTGTAGACATTTATGCTGATGACACTACCATTTATGGTAGAAAATTTAAGACAGTAAACGACCAAGTTCTCTCCGATTCTCTCTCTTCTGATATTGAGCACGTGTTACAATGGGAAAGAAGTGGCTGGTTACTTTTAATGCATCTATAACCAAGCTTCTCTCTTTACATCATCAACATTCTGATCCACATCTGGCATCAATTGAAATGAATGGCTCTCGTCTTTAGGAAGCCTCAAGTTTTGACAAGCTTCTGGGCTTGGCCGTTACTCCTTTTTTTTTTTTTTTTTTTTTTTTTTTAATTCAATTTTCACCCCAAACAAGGCACAGTGCCACTTTGAAGCAGGGGGCTACTATTAGGGAATTAATTAGCGGGGTCATTATGAAGGGAGAAGAGTAGAAAGATGTTTGTTAACATTACACTTGAACTTCTGCATATCATTGCAGTTGGGAAAGCAGAATCCCGGAAGGGAGTTCCAAAGACCCGCAGTTCTGGGGAAGAAACTATTGGAGTAAAAGGCTTTCTTGCACCTAGGGATCTCCACTGTAAAGGGATGAGACTTAGTAGCTTGTCGGGTTTGTCGGGGGTAGTTACGTCGGGGAGGTACAAGTGTTTGCAGTTCGCCAGAGCATTCACCATTAAAGTATTTGTAGAACAGGCAGAGGGATGCAACATCTCGTCGATGGGACAGAGGCTGAAGCCCAGATGACAGTTCAGGACCTATCAGGTTTGCGACTCTTTTTTGAACCCTGTCCAGGAGCGAGAGACAAGCAGCAGATGCACCAGCCCAGATGTGACAACAGTACTCCATACATGGGCGAATGGTTGCCTTATAGAGGTATAGGATACTGGCAGGCGTAAGTAGTTTTCTAGCACGGTAGAGGGAGCCAACCTTCCTTGCAGCAGCCTTGGCAATGCTCTCAATGTATCTATTCCAGTTCATATTCCCTGTAAACGTTAGGCCGAGGAGTTTAAAAGAAGTACTTTCAGGCAATGTGTTCTTGGCCATTGCTATTGGTGGTAGAGAAGGTTTCTTGTAGTTATTGAAGGAAACAAGCTTAGTCTTAGCAGCATTGAATGAGACCAACCATTTTTGTCCCCATTCCACTACGGATTGGAGGTCATCCTCTAGTGTTTCTGCCATTTTCTTGGATATGTGTTCATTTGTTTTCCCCTCATATCTGTTATAGAGAGTGGTGTCATCGGCAAATATACTCATCTCCGAAACAATATTATCAGGGAGGTCGTTTATGAATATCAGGAACAATAGAGGTCCAAGGATAGACCCCTGAGGCACTCCCGCATTTATGTCATATTGTTTGGATGTACGTCCGTCGAGGACAACTTTGATTTTTCTATTACTTAAGAAGGATTTAATTACGTTATGAATTCTTCCAGTGATTCCATATGATCTAATTTTCCTTAGAAGACCATCGTGCCATACCCTGTCAAAAGCCTTAGATATATCAAGGGCCACCGCTCTACCCTCCCCTGTTTTATCCAATGAACGGTATATACGTTCAGAAACTACAGTTAAGATATCTGCTGTTGAACGGGCTTGCCTGAATCCATATTGTTTGTCAGTCAAGAGTTTAGCAGCTGTTAGGTGCTGGACTAGGGCTTTATTAACTAAGGACTCAAATATTTTGGCGAAAAGCGGGAGGAGGCTAATGGGGCGATAATTTAGTGGGTCAGTTCTTTCACCAGAATTCTTGAAGACTGGTACCACAGAGGCGGTTTTCCAGCAGTCGGGAAAACAAGATTCGTTAAGGCATTTATTGTAAAGTTTGGACAGAACTGGAGCAACCTCGGCAGAGCATTTTTTTAATAGCACAGCCGGGATGAGATCTGGTCCACATGCTTTAGAGGTGTCTAGGTTTTTTATAATAGCATGTACCTGAGAAGGGGTGATTTTCAAGTCGTCAAGTGTGGCGTCTGTTCGCAGAGGAAAATCAGGGAGTGATCTTAAATGAAACACGTACATCAAATCTGTTGCCAAGGCCGCTGGAAAAATTGTGGGATCTTTCTATCGATCCAGTAGATATCTCACTGCTGATGCAATTCTCTATCTATATAAGAGTCAGGTACATCCAAGGATGGAGTACTGTTGCCACATCTGGGCAGGAGCTGCTAGAAAGGACTTGTCTTGCCTTGATAGAGTTCAAAATAGACTTCGTAGCCTCGTAGGAGATGTCCTTTTCTCTTCCTTGCAACTTCTATCTCACAGAAGAGATGTTGCGAGTTTGTCTCTGATGTATCGTTATTTTCATGGAAAGTGTTCGACTGAGCTTCAATCTATGGTCCCCCCTCGCCAAACTTTCACAAGAAACACTCGTCTAGCTGAAAACACTATCAATAATTCCCCCCACTCTTTATCTGTGCCTAAACTTAAACGTAGATTCCATGAACAAAGCTTCTTTCTTAGAACTGCTTACCTGTGGAATTCTTCCGTTTTCCTGTTTTCCGGCTGACTACAATATGGTTGTCTTCAAGTCTAACGTAAATAAGTTCTTGATTAGCTGTTCCATATGAGTTAACAAATTTACCGAATTTTAATTACTAATGATTACTATATTGTCCAATTTCTACTGTACACTCTCTAACCCTTATCCTTGAGTGGCCTCTTGGCCTTGATAATGTGGTGATGCCTGTGTAAAAAAAAAAAATTCTAAACACAGATTCCATGAACAAAACTTACTTTACTAGAATTGCCTGCTTGTGGAACCTTGCTGCATTGGCCTGCTTCCCGATCTGTTACAATATGGTAACCTTCAAGTCCAATATAAACAAGTTTTTGTTGAGCCATCCTCTTAAATAATCCAAATTCTACCCAATCTACACTATTAGCGATTACTACACTACCACCTTACATTCAATAACTCTTATTCTCGAGTGGCCTTCAGACCTTGATTTAAAAAAAAATACTGCCATTCAGTTTTGTAAAAACTTCTTCTGGACTTTGTCGAGGGTAATGGAAGTCCTCTAATGACACATTCAAACTGGTTGAAAAATCTGTAGTAATATGGATATCATCTAATCTCTTTTTAATGTAAAAAGTGGGAGCAGCCTTCTGACTGTATTCTATTTTTGATAGAATACCGACACTTTCCAGTCTATCAAGCTCCTGGTTGATTATTTCTAAGGACGCAAATGGCATGTTACGTTTTCTTTTGAATACTGGTTGACTATTTTGCTTTAACCTTAGTTCTGCAGCTATTTTTGTACATTTCCCGAGACCAGATGCAAACATTTCTGTGAATTCTTTTTTAAATCTGAGATTAAGATTTCTGTTTTTGATGAAACTGATTCTGCTTTTTTTTGCAGAATGTTGATATTGGTAGGCCCTATAAGTTGAACTCATGCATTCAGTTTGAACCGAATAAATTCCCAGTATTCTTTAGAATGTATGTAAACTTTTAATTTTTTAGTTTTGCTCAGCAGTGTAACAGTTTTCAGAAATTCTCCCTCAAAGTTGATTTGTATGCCATTAATATCTTTCGCTGTCTTGTGAGATCTCAACCTTATGGGTCTATTCAATTTTTTCCATGTATTTAAATTTAGTATTGACGGGTCTGAGTGTGACATAACCGACCCAAAGGGCGATTGGGCTCCTCAAGGGAGGGAGCAAAAATTTAAAATTCACTAGAAAAAACGGGCAAACATAATTCTTTATTAAATATAGTCTGCCAGGGCGACAGCAAAAATCCTTGCTGAGAGAAAATAATAAAATAATAAATGATTGTGTTTATTTCATCTTGGTTTTATCTGTCAACAACAATTTCATTTTAAAGGTTGAGTGAAAACATATGCGGTGAATCGGTACAAATAATGCCAATTCATATATTGGACAATAAATTTTTCCACCTTGAGGACAGTCATTTGACCTATGGATCATGAGTGTGACCCTGAAGATCTGGTAAGCAGCTCGCAACCTTTGCAGGTGCGATTGTGTGGGAATTCTAAAAGGGGACCAATCTAGACAGGGCGGAAGTGACACTGTCGTGGTTGATTGATTGGAGGGAACACCCCCCCACGTTACCGTGTCCTGCACTATATAATCATGTGTAGAGCCGAAAAAGTCAGTAAAAGAAAAAGAAAAAAAATTCAGTGAGTCATTCAGTTGAGAATTCGATTTTGAAGCTAGTTGAAAGCGATCACATATCTCCCCCTCTTCACGACACCCCATATTACCAATGGCGCACTACTAAGAAAGAAAGAGAGAGAGAAGGCATAAAGACTAATTGTTGACTTGTATAAACTCAATACTTGTGAACTGTAACAGCATTTGTGTGTGTGTATATATATATATATATATATATATATATATATATATATATATTTTAAATTAATCAGAAGACTAGAGAAGCTGAGTTTATTTTCTTTTCTCTGTGCATTGAGTTGCCTTCCTACTAGAGGGCGAATTTGTGATTTACTGTTCTTTTTCCTTAGCAGGCGACCGACCAGCAAGGTTATGGCATATCAACCCTGACGTGAGAGGAACTAACAAGCACTGGCCGCGAATGGAAGACTAACCAGCGCAGCCAACGTGTCCTACTGCATTGAAAAGGTCACATCTAGTCATTGCCGATCAGAATAGTGACTTAGATGAGATCAAAGGTCACATGAACCTGAATCTAATTGTAATTTAATTTCTTTGTCAATGATTTTTATTGTTACATATTTACACACACTTTCTTTGTGGTTTTTTTATGGGTTTTGTTAGGCACACCCGACTTTTAATTCTTTTTTTATTTCTGCAATAGGAACTTTTGTGTCCTAGTTTTTTCACACCAAACATCTTTTAGACAGATATGGACAGTTTCTGACCCAATGCAGACCTCCACATAGTTTATAGAGGATAGGAATTTTCCTTTTTGTAAATTCTTTTTCAGCTGTATTGGAATATACATAAAAATTTCTCACTCCATTTATTATGTGCGCTTTAGGTTGTTTGGCTACTTCTTTTATATACACAATGCCGAAGCCAACCAAAAGAAGATCATGTTTTACTTAGTTTTACTTACACTTTAGCTTCCCTGCTTAATCTGTAATCCTCTGGAAATAATACTTTTCCTCCATTTTTTTTCTAAAAAAAAAAAGTGTTCGCGATCCCAAAACTGTTCTGGAATATTTATTTTTTATGATAGACATAGACTAAAAAGAAAAAAGAAGAAGATATCTTTGGAGTCTTTTTTTAGTGATTCCTATCTTCTGACAGTCCTCTGTTAATTTTTTAATGATTTCTATCTTCTGACAGTCCTCTGTTAATTTTTTAATAATTTCTATCTTCTGACAGTCCTCTGTTAATTTTTTTAATAATTTCTATCTTCTGTCAGTCCTCTGTTAATTTTTTTTTAATGATTTCTATCTTCTGACAGTCCTCTGTTAATTTTTTAATGATTTCTATCTTCTGACAGTCCTCTGTTAATTTTTTTTTAATGATTTCTATCTTCTGACAGTCCTCTGTTAATTTTTTTTAATAATTTCTATCTTCTGACAGTCCTCTGTTAATTTTTTTTTAATGATTTCTATCTTCTGACAGTCCTCTGTTAATTTTTTAATGATTTCTATCTTCTGACAGTCCTCTGTTAATTTTTTAATAATTTCTATCTTCTGACAGTCCTCTGTTAATTTTTTAATAATTTCTATCTTCTGACAGTCCTCTGTTAATTTTTTAATAATTCCTATCTTCTGGCAGTCCTTTGTTAATTTTTTAATGATTTCTATCTTGTGACAGTCCTCTGTTAATTTTTTAATGATTTCTATCTTCTGACAGTCCTCTGTTAATTTTTTTAATAATTTCTATCTTCTGACAGTCCTCTGTTAATTTTTGTAGAGTTAAACTTGGTTCGTTTTCTAATTTTGTTAAAACACACCTTCTAATTTCTGCATCTCGACCAAATGTAAGTCCCATGCAAATATTAGACTTTTAAAATTGGCCACACTGAGATTTGCTAATTTAAATTCATCGCAGTGTTTATTGACCACAGCCACATAAGTTACAAAATCATCTTCATCGTTTTTTACCATATTTAAACATTTTCATCTTTTATGGAATAGAGAAACTTTCAAGCTGAAAAGTTCTGTAAGGATTTTCACTGTATTGGCATAAAATAGTGTAGTAGTAATTCTTCTAATGCACTCACCTCCAAAAGACAGAAGATCTGTTCTGTTTGCTGTCAATACACAGGGGCTAGAAGAAGAAGAAGAAGGCATGGCTGGTTTTATGGGAAAGAGAGCGAGACTAACAACGAGAATTCCTGAGATTTGAGAGCAATAAAAGACTGAACTCGAATGCATAGGCGACTGTGCTTTTATTGAAGAAGAGAAAACGGTGAGAGGAGAGGAAAGTCCCTCCCTAAAAAAAGTTCCGGCTCAAAGTGAGAAAGAAAGTGAGGCTGAAGGACCCAGCAGTTTTCAGATAGTTTAGAAGATGTCTGTGGTAAAATAAACTCCCCAAATTTATTATGTTCAGCAGTCTCCAATTTGGGTAATAGCAAACAAACTCATTTTCTGATTTGACCAATGCTTGCAGTCTCTATTAAAGAAGTCTTTGTACCTTCTATAGTATGCTGCAAATGACTTATCTTCTCCCAGTACATAGCACAAATTGCCAATGCATTCGGAGCAGTCCATATTGAATCTTGTGAAAATGCAGTATTCTTATCCACGCACACATTGTTTTTTATGAATTAAGAAAGTAATACGAATTTGTTGTTCTTTGATGATCGAGTAATAGTTGTTCTGTGCATTCGAATAGTTCTTCTTGTTGAATCTGTAGTTTTACCAGTTGTGTCATGACTGCCTGGAGTTCATCCATTTTTGTATAATTGGGAAAAATAAAGAATGTACAGATTAAAAATAAATAAATAACCGCGTTTGGTTTGACAAAGTTTTCAATGTTTAGAACAACTTGGGGGTGGGTGGAGGGTGAACAATAATTTTGCACTAAAAATCCCTACTGTACTTAGTTGTACTTACACTTTAGCTTCCCTGCTTAATTTGTAATCCTCTGGAAATAATACTTTTTCCTCCAAAACAGTTGTCTCCATTTTTTTTTTTTTTTTCTAAAAAGAAAAAAGCGTTCGCGAACACAAAACTGTTCTGGAATATTTACTATTTGTGATAGACAGAGACGAAAAAGAAAAAAAAGAAAATTCTTTCTCTTTCTTTTTTTTTTTTTTTTAGAGTGACAAACTTGCTGAAGGTTTAACCATAGATGAGAAAAGCAATAAAAAAAAGATCTTCTTCATTACCTATTTCCAATATTTTGTGAATATTGACTTAGTCACGATTTGTTGATTTGTTGTTAGCATTTTTTGAGAATATATAGATTTGATTTTTTTTTTTTTGTTTTTTTTTTTGTCAGTGTTGTAGACACTGTATTGGTATTTTATGAAGGTTCACTCCATGTTATAGTTGAAAGAAAAAATACTGTGTTTGGACTCCACATTGAGTTTGTAATTAGTCACCAAATATTATAGGTGTGCTAGATCTTTGTTTGCTAATGTCATAAGAAAGTTAACTGGGCTTATTGAGATGGAGTATCTTTTGACATGTACACCAGTGTTATAACGAATTTTTGTGAGCACATACTTTTGAATCCTCGTCCACCAGTGTTATAACTCTAATTATAGGGTTACAAGGAAAACAGGACATGGGAATAGAGTAGAAAATTGTATTAACAAGAACATACAAAAGTATGAGTTGTTTGTCTAGCCAACAAACAGGCTCTGCTGGTTCTCTGGATCTAGATCTTGCATTAATGCCTTGTCTTCCCATATTTATTGTCTATGGATCAATTCATATGTAGATAATTCTGCCACAAAAAAGTCAAAGAGAAGTTGTGTGTCTATAATGATGTGTATTGTTAGATTCCCAATAATGAAGAAAAAACTTGTCTGTATTTCAATATATAAAGGCTTAAATATTTGACTTATATAATTATTTTCATTCATTGAAAACATATAACGCTATTGGTGTAACAGAGCATATATGGGTGCATTTGAGAAAATATTAGTAGCAGCAGCTGCTAAAGCACGTATGCAATTTAGCAAGTGTGTGCAAGCTTGCATCAAAAGAAGAGAAAAATACACAACATGGTTGAGGGGAGAAGTAAGTCGCATACAGGACAAGATGGACATATGAATACAAGGCTGAGAAAGTGCTGGGTTATAGCCAGCGCAAGGTGGCAGAGAGAAATACTTTTAAAAAGCACATGTGTGTGTGAAAAGACTTGCAACATAATGAAATGCATTGTTTTGGAAGAACCACAGATAAATGCTTTTCATTTGCACTTGAAAAAAAATGCCCAGTTGAATTTTTATTTATATATTTTTTTGTTTGTACCAGATAACGTGTAGATCTGAGAGGTTTGAAGTGTGACAACACAGTTAAAAGTAACTGCCATGTCATATTTTATATTTATTTTGGGTGCCACGACCAGGTCTTTTACCAAAAAAGGGTCAAAATGAATAAAAAAAGAAAGAAAAATAAATGTTACCACGGAAAAATGCAGTTGTAAAAGAGGGACTAAAAACAAACCTGGCCGAGGAAGAGAATTAACAAAAAAGAAAGTCGGTGAGTGCATTGTTTGCTTCTTTTCTTCTTGTCTGCTCAATTTTGAATTTTCTTCAGTCCTTTCAGTAATATTTTCTTTCTGCTCAAGGATGTTTTATGGAGACTGTGGTTTACTGTCAATGTCATTTTAGTGTTAAAGATGAATGTTCTAGTCTTATGGGTCGGTTATGCATTTATGATAAAGGATATTGTTTGATACTCATTTTAACATAGCAAATAGCTTGTTTTGTTTTAGAGAGGAATTTAAAATAAACCGTTTTGACTTGAACATACTCCTATAAGCTTGTGTTTGAACTGTTTAAGTAATATCTTTTTATGGATTACTAAAGTTTTAAAATTTGAAAAACTTGGCTGGAGTATTTACAATTATAATGGGTGAAAAAGTAAATATTAGTACTAAAGTAAGTACTAAAAAACGTAAGTAATAAAAAAATAAAAATAACTTTGACTTTATTTTTATAAAGAGTAGCAATTTTGTTCTAAACTTATGGCTCGTTTATAATTGACTATTCATCTTGCCATTGTGAAAAAGGATTATTAAATATAATAAATACAAATTATTAAATATTAGCTGTACCCGGCCACACGTTGCTGTGGCTGAAAACAAACAAAACATAATAGGCAAAATGTATGATTCTTATGTGCATGTTCTTAATACCCGTGTACATTGCTTTTGCTGAAATATCCAAAATGCACACAGAACGATAATGTATAAGTTAATAATTAAAGGGAATAGTTTTCACAGAAAATAGAAATGTAAGCTATTTCTCATGTATTTACGGCAAATGTCATGTGACAAAACAGAAATGGCCGCCAAAAGCATTTGTTTTGTTGAATCATGGAATGCATAAATTGACAATAAATGTAACTTGTTATAATCGTATTTCTAAATACAAATCAGCTTTTGCAATAACGAAGAAGCCCAATATTTTATCGGGTCAAGACTTAAATAGATAAAAAATGTAAGTAGGTATAATTGTGTTTTTAAATATAATCAATCTTTTGGCTGTATGATATCGCTACATTAATGAAGAAAGACCCTTTTGTATCGGTCGACCTGTACAATGAATGCCCCACATAATTTGACCGGAAAATAACGGGAAAAGAATAGCAAGACAGAAAGTGAAAACAAAAAAACATAAATAAATACTGAAAATTTACTGATTAGATATATATTAATTATGTAAATAGAACTTGCAGTTTGTAATGTTTATTAACATCTGATAAATGTTTTTGCAAAGTATTTAAAAGCAGAAGTTGTGTTTTTCTTTGGTAATGCACACTGACAGGAACACATGTAAATGTAAACAAAGTAATGGGCGAGAAATATAAAAAAAATTTTTTTAATGTAAATATATATATATATATATATAATTTTCTCTGGAGAAGTTGCAGTTTATATATAATTCAAATACTTCCAACAGCAAAGTATGTAAAAACAGAAGTTTTGTTTTTTGAATTTTTCTCCATAGAAGTTGGTTTTTGTAATATTTATTTATGTATAATACTGATTAGATATTTAATTATCTAAAAAGGATTTGCAGTTGGTAAAGCAAAAAATCTTTGGTAATGTATGCTCACTGGAACACATTTACACATGCACACAGAAACACATATAAATGTAAACAAAGTGATGGGCTAGAAATATATATATTAAAAAAATGTAAATATATTGTAAGTTTACCAAATATCTCTATATATTTAATTTTCTCCAGAGAAGTTGCAGTTTGTATAAAATTTTATATATCTGATTGCAAAGCATGTAAAAACAGAAGTTGTGTTTTTTTATTTACAAACGCAAGCTGGAGCGAACACAAGAATGGAAGTGTAAATTTACTGAAGATCTAAATATGTATATTTTTCTCCATAAAAGTTGTTTTGTGAAATGTTTATATACATTTAATATGTTTTCTGTGTTGCAATAGTTATAAAAACAAATGTTGTGTTTTTTTTTTTATCAGGCCCGTCACCGGGCCAAATAGTGTTTCTTAGTGATGTGATTTTTTTTTTTTTAATTTTAATAAGTGTTCATTTATATAGAAAAGAATAGAATTCCATAATATGAGAATATTCAGAGCTCAGCCAATGAGAATTGCCGGAATTTTAATAGAGAGAAATTATTATTTTTGAATTGGAAATGGAAAGGTAATGGTATGTCTATGAGTTTATAATTCAGTTATGAAGGGTGCCAGGAAAATATAGTTATAATGTGTATGTTTCTTCCCAGTGACGACTGGTGAGCAGTAAGAGGACTTTAGATTTAGAAGAAAAAATAAGAATTAATTAATCTAAAAATGGCAAGATTGTGATGATGTTGCTCCTAGGATGAAACATAGGATCTTATCATAATAAATAAATGTGTCTATAATATCGTTCTAAAGTTACATAAGATAGTGGCTAATAGCCTAGACATAATCTGTTGTTGCAAACCTACAGTACTTTGATCCAGAAGAGAATTTCTGCAATCAAAATATTATACAAGAGATGAAAACATTGTATTTTTTATTTTCACTTTTTTAATAAGAAACTGTAAAACAAAATACATGCTTATTCTTAGCACAGGTTATGCTGAGTGACTTATAAATAATTTCGTTTTATTTATGAGATTTTTATCAATATCTGGTGCTTTTGTTTGTCTTTATTTTGTTATTTGGATTCAGATAAGTACTGAACACTGAAATATAAAAATTTTAAATCGTTTTAACTTTGAAATAAATTGCAGGCAAAACTGGTGGTCAAGTAGGGCATTTGACATGGATGAAATTATTCTTTAAAACTGAAACTTTTTATGATAAGACAGCAGCTTGCATTGCCACTGTAGTAGAAAGATTACTGCTGACTAAACACTTGGGGTGCTCACAATCGTCAGGTATAGAGATGAAAAATGTAAATACCAACAATTTTTTTCTGTAGATAGTCCAAATTTGTCAACAGAATTTGAACACGAATCAAATTTCTCGGATATGGAACGTAACCTAACCATCAGAAGTTAGTAACTAGACTTTTGATGCGTCAGTTTACAAAGAAGTTTAGAGAGATAGCAGAAATTAGAGAGTAAGTATTTGATGTATTTGAGAGTGTTCTTACAAAAGTTTTGCATCAGAATTGGAATGCGTCTGATAAATATCAAAAATCGATAATTGAAAAATAAAGCAGATTAAAGAAAGAAATCTGATTTTGACCAAAGTTAACAATTTTATACAACTTATCATCACAAGTACATTTTTTAAATGTACTTGTGATGATAAGTTGTATGAAATCACTGCACAAGCAGAAAGGCACGTTATATAAAATCAACAGTTGGCTCTTTTATAAGACAGAGGTTCATTTGAAATAAATCTTTCTATTTAGGAAACAACTGAACCATAATACTTGACTTTTGTACATTTAACATTTAAGTGATTATGTAAAAATAATTTAATAAACTCAACAGTTAGTTCTCTGATAAGATGGGAGTGCACTGTGAAAAGACATGTAAAGCTTTCTTCCAGTGCACTGTGGGGAGTCCCTAATTAAAGTAGGCAATCAATCTGATTAAAAAATAGGCGATTTCACCGACTTTGAGGGCAATAAAAGTATGGACGGATAGAACATTTGTTGATCCTCATTCAATCCTGGACAACGTATGGTCTCCCTGCTAGTATATATATATATATATATATATATATATATATATAGCTTAATGCATAAGATGAAAAGAGAGAGTTCAATTCTACAAGAGGAGACTTATCTGGATAATGCCAAGATCAACAATTATCATTGGAGCTTATACAATAAAACAACAGGAGTATAAAATGAAGTCACAAAACTATATATTGGTGAATATAGATTGGTTCATTTATTGAATAATGGAATACAAGCAAAATTTGGGGGATTGGGGGATAGAAGGGACTCTTTATGCCAAGACATTTCGAAGCCTAGTGCTTCTCATCAGAAGAGTAGAGAAGGTGCGAGGTAGCATAATGGAGATGCGGCGTCTAGCGTAGGATTCATTAGGAGCAAAAAAGGCCAAGTGGATTTAGAGATGGTACTCATGTTGGCGTGTGGAGTTGGTCGGATCGCACTTAGCTGATAGCCGTTAGGGGTAGAGAAGGAATGGGGATGTGTCTGTATGGGTGACGGGAGTGGGGTGGGCTGAACCGGGGGGGGGAAGCTTATCTTTTTTTTCTTTTTTTTACATAGGTATCACCACTTATCAAGGCCAAGAGGCCACTCAAGGATAAGGGTTAAAGAGTGTACAGTAGACATTGGACAATATAGTAATCATTAGTAATGAAAATTTGGTAAATTTTTTTTTTTTTTTTTTTTTTTATTACATTTTCACCCCAAACAAGGCAAATTGCCACTTTGGTGTAGGGGGCTACTATCAGGGGCAACAACTACTGGGGTACTATGTAGGGATTTGGGCAGCAAGGTGTCGGTTCACGTTACACTTGAACTTCTGCACGTCAGTACTGTTGGGGAAGCAGGGACCTGGAATGGAATTCCAGAGTCTTGCGGTTCTGGGGAAGAAACTATTGGAGTAAAAAGATCTTTTACATCTAGGGACCTCTACAGTGTGGGGGTGGGATCTAGTAGCCTGTCGGGTTTGTCGAGGGTGCTCGCGTCGTGGGGACACAAGTGATTGCAGTTCGTCAGAGCATTCACCACTAAAATACTTGTAGAAAAGGCAGAGGGATGCAACATTTCGTCGATGGGACAGAGGCTGAAGCTTAGATGCCAGTTCAGGGCCTATCAGGTTTGCGACTCTCTTTTGAACCTTGTCAAGGAGCGAGAGACTAGTAGCAGATGCACCAGCCCAGATGTGGCAGCAATACTCCATACATGGGCGAATGGTGGCCTTATAGAGGTACAGGATACTTTCGGGTGTTAGTAGTTTTCTAGCACAGTAGAGAGAGCCTACCTTTCTTGCAGCGGCCCTGGCAATGCCTTCAATGTAATTGTTCCAACTCATGTTTCCTGTGAACGTTAGGCCAAGGAGTTTGAAAGATGGACTCTCAGATAAAGAGTCGTTGGCCATTGCTATGGGTGGTAGAGAGGATTTCTTGTAATTATTGAATGAAACTAGTTTAGTTTTGGCAGCATTGAACGCGACCAACCACTTTTGTCCCCATTCCACTACAGATTGGAGGTCTTCCTCTAGTGTTTCTGCCATTTCTTTAGAAATGTGTTCATTCGTCTTCCTGTCGTGTCTGCCATAGAGTATAGTGTCATCAGCATATATACCCATCTCAGAGGCAGAACGGCTCATCAAGAACTTATTTACGTTAGACTTGAACACAACCATATTGTAGTCAGCCGGAAAACAGGAAAACGGAAGACAATTCCACAGGCGTGCAGTTCTAAGAAAGAAGCTTTGTTCATGGAATCTACGTTTAGGTTTAGGCACAGATAAAGAGTGGGGGGAATTATTGATAGTGTGTACAGCTAGACGAGTGTTTCTTGTGAAAATTTGGCGAGGGGGGACCATAGATTGAAACTCAGTTGAACACCTTCCATGAAAATAACAATACATCAGAGACAAACTCGCAACATCTCTTCTGTGAGATAGAGGTTGCAAGGAAGAGAAAAGGACATCTCCTACGAGGCTACGAAGTCTATTTTGAACTCTATCAAGGCAGGACAAGTCCTTTCTAGCAGCTCCTGCCCAGATGTGGCAACAATATTCCATCCTTGGACATTACGTGTTTACTTTTTTAATACCCCATTTTGCTGTTTCGGATTATTTTACTAAAGTAAGTAAAGTTTCATTACTTTTCAAACCTGTTTTTGTTTCTTTGTTTTTCGATATTTCGTCGATATTATTTAGTAAGAGTGTTTAACAGAAAAGCCAACAAACGACTACCCGAAAAAATAAATATACAAGAAATAAATGTTACCATAGTCAATAAAAGTTCAGTTCATGTTTTTTTTTGTCTTGAAATAGTTTTTAATGCACTTTATTTGAAATAATTTCAGCGAACAGAAATTAAAACGAAATTTGAGGCAATGACTACTTAAATGAATTTTTATATGAACTACACATGCCATAATCGAATATTCCTCAAACAAAAAATAACGTAAAACATTAAAATATGTTTATAAATATTCCTTACATTGACGAACTCTCTTAAATTGTTAACACAAAATGCTCATGTGCCCCTCCTTCAAATTGAAAACGGGGCTCTCCATTTCAAAGTCGCTGCGAGTTTGATTTTTTTTTAAACCAGTTCGTGAATTAAAAAAAAAAAAAAATTTTTTTTACAAACTACTTAAAAATACAAACAAATGAACTTTTCTACCATAAAAGTAACTTTTATTGGCTATGGTAACATTTATTTCTTATATATTTATATTGTTATATATATAAAATTTTCTCTTTGTAAGGAAACATCATTTTGTTGGTCACTCTTGGCTACGAATAGAAACAAGGTTGATATAAAAAAATATATTTTCACGAAAATTATCTTTACTTTCATCATATTTTGCTTAGGGTAAAATTTTTGAGTATCAAAACCTATCTCTTTACAACCCCCTTCTTTTCATAACCTATCATACTTTCATCAATCACAGTCCATTTTCTGTAGGCTGTTTTTGAACCCAGTCAATGACGGGTAGTTCTGCTAGTATATATATATATATATATATAAATGAGAATGTGTGTGTGTGTATGTGTGTGAGCACTTCTCAACATATATACTCAACGAACTTTTGATATATATAGTCTTTAAATTCAATATATAGGATATTCAGAAATGTGGAAACGTTTTCATCCAGAAAAAAGGGTTGTTAAGGGGTAAAAATTGAAAAATTGGTACTTGGGAGTCATTGGATTTTTATCTGTTTACTGTTTCACGAATGCACATGCGTGAATAGTTCGCGTTACAGATTACTTATGTTAAGAATGATCAGTTTGAAAACACCTTTTAAAGGTTGTGTCACACTGGTATAATGATTTGCCTTTAGGTTTTGGTTTTGGTTTTGATCTCAGCTCGAGTATTTTCTTTTGCAAGAAATGAACTATTGAGAAAAAACATGATACTCGCACGTGTCTCAGTTTCTTTCCATTTTTTTAAACAAATTTAATGTTATGTTTAATACCGGGCAACGCCGGGTACATCTGCTAGTCTTATATGCTATAAAAGTGAAAATGTGTGTGTGGGGGGGGGGGCGGAGAACACTTCTCAACCTATATGCTCCACAAATTTTTTATCTACAGACTTGAGATTTGGTATATAGGCTATTCAGACATGTGGAAAACTTTTAATCCGTCTTCACCCAGAAAAAAAGGGCTGCTAAAGCGGTCAAAATTGAAAAAGTGGTACGTGGGAGACCACCGGATTTTTTATCTGTTCCACTGTTTCACGACTGCGCATGCGCGGTCATGAAATAGGACTACTTCCTAATGTTAGGTATGAGTTGGTTTGAAAACACTTTTTGAAAGTCATTTCAAACTGGTGTAATGGTTATCGTACTTGAGTCTTTAGGTTTTGGTTTTGATCTCAGCTCGAGTATTAGCTTTTTTTTTTTACTTTACAGGAAGTGAACTGTTTAGAAAAAAACATAATACTTGCATGCACGTGTTTCGGTTTCCGTCCGTTTTTATTTTTTTATAAAAGGAATTTAACGTTACGTTCTGATAATACACTTCGTCTTTTCTGTTCTCTCCCAGTGAAGAAATTTTTATTTTCCCATCTAAAGTAGCCCTTTTCTTTTTTTATTGAATATTGAGCGAGTGCGCAAAAAAACAAAATGCCCATCAGTCTTAATATCACGAAAAAAATACTTGTCCGCGACAATTTAAAATGTGATATTCGTTCAAAGCAAACCCGAATACATTTGAAAGTCAACTTTTTAGTAGTAAGTCTTTAGTTGGTCCTCTATCGCATATTGATTTTTTTTTTTTTTTTTTTGAGGGGAGAGATTTAACGGAAGGTGCTAATAGCTAATATATAATAATACCAAAAATGTCTGGTGGTCTAGAAATGGTTGATCATAAAAGCAGCAAATCCCCCCCCCCAAAAAAAATTAAACTATATTTTTTTCGAAAAGTAAATAAATCCATTTATTTGCATAGCGCTCCGCTCAGCCCCACTAGTTACGTGCTATATTCAGAAGTTTGAACGCATAAAATAAACGAGTTGGGCGCTATGCTCCATGCATAAATGGGTTAATTTTATAATGATTTGATGGTCAACTTAGTTCATATAACTAAAATAAATAAAAACATTTATAAAAAGACCCATCAATTTCTATCTTTTTATGCCTCTAACTTTTTCATAGGTTTATTGCTTGGAAAGTATTTCTAGTCTGCTGATCATGTATAATTTGATCTTATCTTTTGCGACATTGCTCAAATAAAAGGCCTCATTTTGAAGTTTTGTCTCGGAGACACTCCCATGTAAGATGTAAACAAAACATTGATAGTGACGCCATTAACCCAAAATTGGTACAGCCAATAATGCAGTTATACGGCATGCTAGATACGGGACTTGTCTTTTGGTTACGAGCAAAGTGTAGTGTCTTTCTGATAATACACTTCGTCGTTTCTGTCCTATGCCAGTTAAAAAAAAAATATTTTCCAATCTAAAGTAGATCTTTTTGGGAGCTTAATTTTTCTCCACATTAAAAACTGACCTTGTATGTAACTGAAACTCTGTTCTCGGGGAGGCATGTCAACCGAGACAGGAAAATCACTCCCGTCGTTAAACTTTAATAACTAAAGTTGTTAATGTTTTTAATGGCACAAAATAAACGGGAGGTACGGTTTCATGAATGATTAAAAACTTAAAACAAAAGGAAAAAAAAAAAAAAGCGTCATTAATGAAAAAAAAAAAAACGAAATTTTGTTAAATAAATCATTAAAAATAAAAATCTTGAATGATAATTTTTTTTTAAAAATCTGCATTTTTAAAAAAGTTTATTAGAAAAAAAAACATGCTTGATTTCGTATGAATTATTTAACGTTCTCTGTTAATTGAAAAGAAAACTTTTTCACAATTACTCACTAACGAAAACCAAAAAAAATTTTTTTTTTTTTTTTTTTTTTTTATTACAGCTGTACGCAAACTATTAAATTTAATTTTCAGGATTTATGTTTAATTTTAATTAAAATAAAATTACATAAAATTCAAATAATCTAACATTATAAAAAAAAAAAAAAAATTAAAAATAGATCGACATCAAAGTTCACCGATGAAAACAACAAAAATGAACCTCCATGTTTGTTTTACTGAGAAGAAAATAACAGGTTAATAAACTGATAGCGCAACAGAAAACGTGCAGATCTCCGAAACCGAGCGAATCAATTTTCAGATAAATGCAGTACTAATATCTATATGGCATAAAACAGACAAAATCCAATATATATAAAGCAAATTTTGGGTATTTTCTATAAAATTTGTGAATTCATATTTATATATTAAGCGTTCGGTCGGGAAGAGAAAGATGGCGACTTGTACATTAACTGGGCTTGTTTTCCCATGATGCATTGCGGTTGCGTGTCACTTCCGGATCATTGTTCTCCTAGGGGGGATTCCTCATCATGGCGGCCCCAGATGCTGAGACACTTTATTGTTTATGTCGTCTACAATACGACGATACACGGTTTATGATTGAATGTGACATCTGTAAGGACTGGTTTCACGGGAAGTAAGTTTGAGTTATTAATATTGTTCATTATATTTGTGTATATCGTTTGCAGAAGCGTTATTTTCGTCCGTACTGCTCGATGACGATGTGCTCATATTTTTCTTCCCTTTTCTCTCTCTCTCTGTTTGCGTGTCTTGTGTTTTGATTATAGAATTATAAATATTCGGATGTTTAAAAAAAAAAAATAAATAACCCTTCGATACTTTTTACTTAATGCAGCCTCTTACCGTTCTTCGTCCGGGATTATGTTTCACATCCAATATTTGACTGTCGTATACAGAATATATAAACAACCTGTCCGATCATGTTTGTTAATGTCTTCTACAATCTATTGTCGACTTTTTTTTCTTTCATTTCAATTTTTCGTCTCAAATATCAATATTTGATTTAAACACCGACGTTATGTATTTTCTTAAAGAAAAAAAAATGTTTGAACTCTTCAGTATGTATTGTTATTATGTGTTTTTTTTTCTTAAGATTACTTCCCCCTTTTAAGTGTTTCGAAAATATAATTCGGTGTACTCTTGGTGAAAAAAAAAAAATGGTGTTATTTATATACCATAGTAATGTTTGCTTTTTTTTTCTTTGCTGAACTAGAACACTGTTCCATTTCGTAGACTTGTTTTTAAAAGACCTAAAGGCGAAACTTACTTCTCGATATTTTATTTTTATTTTAATTTCTGTAATCAAAATATAATGACGACAAATGGCAATCATTGACACTGGTTAATAAAGTCTTGTTTTGTGTTAGTAATAATAATATAGGCTATAACAGGCTTGTTTTGGGTGAATGTCACTGAGTATTATTATTACGATTTTTTCTACTTTTTATATTTAATCTAGTCCTTGTTTATTTGTGTATGTCGTGATTTCGAAGGGTTAATTCAATGAGCAATTTTTATTTACACATTTATATTACCGTTCAACCAAGGGAAGTTAATATCACTTCCTATTTTTTTTTTTTTTTTTTTTTTTGCTCGTTCAACCTTCACCCCTCCCTCTCTCTTCGTGGACGTCATTTGCATCTCTCTCTATAATTAATAACATTATGAGACCTCTCGTGCCTGTGTGTTTCTCACCTCTGCGTAACTTACACATTTTTTTAGTATTTTTTAGTATTAATCGATCAATGATCGATCATTTATTGAAATTAAAAAAATGAAATCACAAAATAAAAGGAAAATGAAAAAACTCATCGAAAATTATTACTAAATTAAATCCATCTTAGTGCATTTCGGTTTCTGCGTAAATAAATGAACCATTTTATTCTTGTGCTAATAGTTTAAATTAAAAGAATAAATTACTTGGTAATTCTTCAGAGTGTGAAAGGAATTCGAAGCATTTAAAACTGTCGAATAAGAAGCCAATTAAACTGTTTGTAAAATTCTTAGCCAGTTCCAATGTATTAAAAAAGAATGAACATGTTTGAATCTATTTACATCCAATAATTTTATAAATAGAGATTAAAGCAACTTAACAAAATTGCGCAGTTTTATATCAATGAAAATAATTTAATAACCAAACAATAGTGTAATAATTAAACTTTCAAAATCCTATATAAGATTTAGGTTTATTAAGCGAAGAAGCGCCGTATTTTTTATTTATTTATTTTAATCGAAACAAAAATCAAGGTAAAAACTTGTCAACGCCGGGTAGCTATTGATTAATAAAATATAACTTCCCTTATCTTAATAAATTTTAGGTACAGTTACGGATCGTGCTAAAATAATAACGTTAGAAAAAAAAAAAATTCTTAACACAGAGAGGAAGGAGCTTTGTTAACTCTTTTGTATTTTTGCTTACTTAATAGCAAGAGATAACCTAAAAAAAAAATTTTTTTTTTAATTGAATTTAACTTAAAAATCCTATCTAAAAAATACAACAGTTCGTTAATTGCAGAAGTACCGAATTGTTTCCATTGAAGCGAAGTAAGTATGACCTGGTTTTATTTTTCCACGTTTATTTATTTATTTATTTATTATAGTAAATATTGTCTTGTTTGGTTTAAGCCCCGCCTTTTCATACCAGCTGGGGATGGGTATCTGGCTGTCTTAGGGGATCCTTTTCTTTTTTCTTCTTTTTATTAATTAAAATTTTTTTTTTTTTTTTTTTTACATTAAATGAGATATGGTTTAGTTCGATCCTAGGTCATCATCCCAACCGTTTCCGTCTCCTTTAGGGTGGGAAGGACCATTTGCCGATCGCCTGAGGGGCCAGTACCGGGGGAAAACCGATGGATTCGGTTATGGCTGTTTTTGTATCTTCCCAGAGTGTCCATACCCGTGGGAGAGCTGAACTCTTACACGGCACGGTAAACTGACTTCATGCGTGGCTACCGTGATATAACGATGGTCACGCTTCATGTCTCTATTTACTTGCCTCCCCTCGAGGATAGTCAAGTTTTAATGTAAAGAAAATCCATCTTCCCAAAAAAAGGCACTATGGATTAAAAGAAAAATTTATTCTGTCTAGAAGGATTTCTCCTTCACTCACCGAGCACAGAAAACATGAAGTGTAGTAGTAGTGGTTAAAATCAAGTTCCGTCCTTTGTTTATATTCTTCGTTAACGTGAATGCCCTGGAAAAGTCACTTCTTGATTAATGTTTTTTGTTTTGTTTTTTTACACGGTGGTCACCAGTCACCACTTATCAAGGCCGGAAGCCACTCAGGGATAAGGGTTATTGCAAGTACAGTAAATTAGTGTGAAGATTTGATGAAGTGTTTACTTAAGGGTGCGGTTCATTAGGAATTTGTTAACGTTGGACTTGAAGACATCCAAGTTGTAGTCAGGTGGGAAGCAGGCAGACGGAACAGAGTTCCACAGGCGTGCACTTGTAAGAAAGAAGCTTTGTTCATGGAATCCACGTTTTGATTTAGGCACAGATAAAGAGTGAGGGAAATTTATCACAGTGGATTCAGCTAGACGGGTGTTTTTCGTGAAAGATTGGCGAGGGGGGACCAGAGATTGGAGTTTAGACGAGCACCTGCCATGGAAATAACGATAAAACAAGGATAGGCTCGCAACGTCTCTTCTGTGGGAGAGAGGTTGCAGGGTAGAGAAAAGGGCATCCTCCACTAAGCCACGAAGTCTATTTTATACTCTGTCAAGGCAGGATAGGCTGTTTTTAGCAGCTCCTGCCCAGATATGACAGCAGTATTCCATCCTTGTTTACCAGTTTTAAAATATATAAACGAACTTGGCTGTTTTTTTTTTTTTTCTCAAAATATTTTAAAATTGGTAAACATTCATCGGAAGGGACTTTTCTAAGGTATTCATTGTGAAAGCACAACGATCAGCTGACGAATGTAAACAAAGACGGACAGAAATTGATTTTATTTTTAACCTTTCGGAACATTAGCACACATACTACACTTTGTGCTTAGTCAATTTGCTGCCAGTTGGAAGTAATTTTTTTTAATTTAAATTAACTTTCCGATTATTATGTGAGCTTTTCCCCCCTCTCTCAATCTTTTCGTGTTTTATTTATATTGTACTAGCTGGCAGCCCAGCGTTGCCCGGTCGTATAATACTCTTAAACATGATATTTTAATTTATGTAGATTGCGTATGTATTATGCAATCAGTCCTCTTGAATATTATATATTATGAGGAATAATTTGCCTATTGGACTAATTTGCAAAAAAACATTAAAAAAACAAAAAATAATAATGTCGTTCATCAAATTCCCTCTGCGTTTGTTTACAATATCACGCCAGCTGATATTTGGGCTTGACGATGAATGCCCTGGAAAAGTCACTTCTGTTTAGTTTTAAGATATGCAAACAAAGAAATGATGTGCGGCGATTTTAAATGATAGCTCTTCTTTTATCATAAATTGAACTCCTTAATAAGAAAAAAATGTAAATAAAACTATGAGGTACACCCGGGCTTGAACAGGGGATCATTTGATCTGTAGTCAAATGCTCTACCATTGAGCTATATAATTATAATAAAACTGTTTTTTTTTAAGAAGAAATGCTTTGCTGAAATTTTATCTTCATTGCCGGTGTAATGTAAAATATTCCCCTGTAAAAATTATTCTTTTGATCTATGAGAAAATCTATTTCTAAGATCGGATTTTTCAATGCTTATCTGATGAATTTTTGTACAAAACATATCTAAGAACACTGCCAGACATATAAATTAGCTTTGTGTGAAATTTGCAAAAGATAGACTCTACCGTTTTGGAACCTATGAGGAAAGAACTCTCTCTCTCACACACACACACACACACACACACAAATAGTGATTTTTATATAATAGTAGATATATATATATATGTGATACAATCACGTTGACACACCGGGTCTCGCCAGATCACCAAAGTTAAGCAATGATATGCCTCGCCAGAACTAGCTAGGTGACCATTTGGGAAGGCTAGGTGCTGTATGCACCATGCTGAGTCCTAGAAATTTTTAAGTTGGTATCTGAGGGTGCATTAATTGACTGGGAGAGATGTACTCCCAATCTTCGTAAAGATATGCATTTAAGAGAAACTCTGTAAAAACCTGTGCTCTGTCTTGTGACAGTCATCTGCACCAACAAAGATTAGTAGTAATACTAATAAGTGTAGTTGGTTCTACACAAAGCCTTCACCACTATAAACAAATCATCTGTGTGGATTTCTAAACAACTTAATTGTTGTGGTGGAACCTCAGACATCAAAAGTGACGGGAGAGTCCATATATACTAGCAGGGAGACCCGACATTGCCCGGGATTGAATAATGATCAACGAATCATCATTTCAACTACTTTTATTGTCATCAAAATCTGTGAAATTGCCTATTTTCCAATCCAATCGATTGATTGCCTGCTCTAGTCAGGGACCCACCATGGTGCACTAGGAGGAAGCTTCACACGCCTCCTTGCAGTAACTTAGTCCACAATACATTGTAGTCTAAATTGCACTGTAGAGAACCTACAGTTAATTTTACAAAATTATTTTAGCTTAACTGCTTGAATTAAAGTTTAAATGCAAAAGTAAAGTATCCTGGTTCAATTGTTCTCTAAACGGAAACATTCATTTCGAACGTGCCCCTGTCTTATCAAAGAACTTATACTGTTGATTTCATATGCCAAGCCTTTCTGCTTGTTCAATGATAAAACTTTTAAAATGCACTGATGTTGGATTGTATAAATGTGTTAACTTTGGTCAAAATCGGACTGTTCTTCCTTTTAAGTAGATTTTTTCGAATATCAATTTTTTTTTAATACTTATTAAGGGTATTCTGATACAAAAATCTCTAAGAACACTCCCACATATAAAGCACATGAGGGACGTCCAACATGTGCCATATATTTACCCCCCCTCCATATGTAACATGATGTAACTGTAATTTAATTTAATATTATAACTTTTATACCAAGAAGAAGCTTAAAATTAGCTTGTAATATTTTTTAATTTAAAATATTTTTTCAGTGTATGAAAATAATAGTGAGACCAAAATCGTGTTTACATTATTATCAACGTATTAAAATAATGTTCTTATATAGTGATCATTTTGAAAGCGTAAATAAAAATCAACTTTAAAAAATAAATAGCTGTATTTTATGTTGTATGGATGCTCAGCGTGAATGTAGACACCACAATATTATTACACTTCTTTAATGAAAATAACATATTAATCCAAGTATTCTGTGTAATGTAGTTTCAGAATATATATATGCTTATAGGGGAATCTATCTCACAAACTTGAAGTTTTTTTTCACAAACCCAGGAATTACAACTTATATATATAAGCACCCCTTCTTGGGTTGAGAACAGTTAATTAATGATATTGCCTGCTGCTTCTTAGCATAATGCAAAGCACTTTGTAAATTAATAAATAGGGTGGCAGTCAATGTTTAGATAAAAACGTTGTAGGTATCATTTACCAAAGCCTGCACCATGACTATAAGCAAATGACTCTAAACCTATGGTTGTCTTTGAATATTTCTGACACTCTCATGCCACATCATTTGAGAACCACTATTTTAGTCCAAATTATTTTTCTTTTAAAATTCTCCTTGCAGGAATTTTTTTGTTTGTTTGTAATATATAGATAAGTTTTTATTCAAATAGCAAATGAAAACCTGAAGTTATTTTTTTTAGTCCGGGCTTTATTAGGTTTCACCTTCCCTCTCACAGATTTGATGTTACCAGATCAGGCTGTCTGAGGATACCGGCTCCCTGGTCTAAAATGCATCAAACATTGATGCTTTTTTTTTCTTTTCACTTTGCAGAACATGATTGAGTTTTGCAAAGCCCAAAACAAAAGCAACAATATTCCTCTACAAAACAACCAAACCAAACACAATGAATAGTTATTTGAAGATATAAAGAACTTACCAGTTACCGTTTTACCAAAATGATCGGATTTGGCCTTAAATAACCTGAAAAGAGTTGATATGCCGTAAAACAAAACAACCAAACCTCTCTCCCGGAAAATCATTTCATGATTATGAAAATGAATGTTGATTAAATTCTAAACTTTTTATTATTTTTTTCAAATATTAGTTATCGTTTATAGTATTTAGATAATTTGAACTACTATCCTCGTCTTCGTTATTTTTACAACATTTTGGACGATGTAACCACCAACCTTCTTTAGATGCACCTTCTCAAACTTTGAAACTTGTATGGAATTTCGGACAGAACCCTTTGTTTAATCCATGAGGATTGATTTTTCTCATTCTGTCAGCCAGGTTTGAGTAGAAGGCATTAATTTGTTATTTATTGCTAGACGACTGTCACTTAGAAATGATTAACCAATACAGTATGAAACATTAGTCATTAGTTTGAAATTTGTGGAAATGACATTTAATTGAAAAGTTTGCTCACTAAAGTTGTTGCACTTGTACACCGTCGACATTTGAAAGATTGAATAAAAATATCGTATTAAATGTTGAATGCTTATCTTGTTAAAATCTCCAAAAATCTATTTGTTTACATTTTAACATAGAATATTTGGAAATGGACAAAAATGAAAATGGATGTCTCCAGCAAATATATTTGCTGGTCCCCCGACAAAGGAGAGATTGGACCTCATAATTCACTTCCATTCATTTGTTCGCACTTTTCTCAGTAACCATGCCTGTTTTTTTTTTTTTGTTTTTTTTTTTAATTTTGCGTAAACATTAGTCATGGTGAAAGTAAATTTTTACCAGAACGGATTTTCTGAAATAACTCTAGTTACCCACCTCTCCTCTCTCCAGGGCCCATTATTTCATTTTTCACTTTTCTTGATAACCATGCCTTGGATTTTTAAAAAAAAATTTGCACAAACATTAGTCATGGTGAAAGTAAATTTTTCACTTG
Source organism: Euprymna scolopes (assembly GCF_053919585.1). NCBI lineage: Eukaryota > Metazoa > Mollusca > Cephalopoda > Sepiida > Sepiolidae > Euprymna > Euprymna scolopes. The sequence goes on from NC_136503.1 coordinate 47,728,828, forward strand.
TGAAGGGGGACCCTGCATGCTCGGCTTGTTTTATTCAGCTTGAGAATCATCTATCTGACCTATGCAAAAATATTTTCAAAGAAAAGAGGTACATGAAAGGAGTTTCAACTAATGTTTCAATTTTTATTTGTTAATCTTACAACATTGTAATAATAATAGATTTATTTTCAAGCTGTTTGACATACATTTTTACCTGGATGTATATTTTATACAATGAATTATATATATATAGGGCTCTATATTGCGAGTGAAACAGTCGCATTTGCAAGTGATTTTTCAAAGTGGCAACTAGAAATAATGAAACGCTTATCTTTTGGCGATTGTATTTCTTTCACTGACAATCTTCCAAAGCTCACTACGGAGTGAAAAATATCTTTTCAACTTTTTTTAATATTTTATTAAAACGAACAAAGTAAAATTATTTAAACAAAAGTTTAATAAAACAATATACTCCATTTTTTGACGAAGGCTGTTTAAAAAAACATCTGAAGAAAACAGAATGTCTATACTTTCAAGTATCAACATAAAATTTGTTGTATATTTAGAATTACACTTATTTAAAAATATACAGAAAATTTTTTATGGTGTACATACTCGTCACAGAATGAAGATGTCATATTTTAAAAATTATATGGGTTTGGCTAGTAAACGAAAATATTTAGTTGTCAAAGGTCAACTAACGATAAATTTACCCATAGAGCCCTGTATATATATCTATATATATATATATATATATATATAATCTCCCTCCTCCAACAACAGCATACTGCCACTGAGACACAAGAGACTACTGTGATTAGGGATCAGTTCATATTACATATAATTTCTACATGTTGGTACAGTTGAAAACAAGAAGCAAGAAGGGAATTACAAAGAATTACAATTTGAGGAAAGAAACTATTAAAGTAGAAAGTTTTCCTGCATCTGGGGACCTCATCAGTGGATGGGTGAGATATTTTATTGCTAGTTAGGTTGGTTGGTGATATTTTATCTAGTACTTTATTTGTTCTACCATGGGTCCTTGCATAAATGGTAAAGTACTAGATAATATTCAATTGTGAGTGACACTCTCTGGAGGTTGAAGATTCAAGATCCAATCTCCAGTTTGGATTACTTAAAACTTCCACTCTATCATGGCTGACAGAATAGGAGTACACTACCCCCCACCGAATTAAATAAAAGACTTTGCTTGAAAGTCTGTCCAAATCCCCGAGTTCAACAAGATACACCTGAAGATTGGAGGTTACTCCAGCAAATATGGTATCAGAATAACACTCAAGATGAAAACAGTTGTCTAGATAATATAAATTATCAGTCTTCATTTTGGAAATTTGGAAACATGATTAAAAAATCTACACATTTATTTTTTATTTTTATTTTTTTCACTGTGTGCCCTTGGATATAGATGTTTGGTAGTAATAGCACTATGATTTGAAAAAATAAATGTTTCCTTTGCCATATGTATGTGTAACCATACATTTCTCATAGTTTTATGCAATAGAATTTTATTTTTTCTTATTTATTTATTTACAAGGGCAGAATTAGACACCAGGTCGGATTTTTATGTGGGGAAAAATCTAACTCTGCAAAAAAAAAAAAGTAACATCTTGAATTGGAACAAAAATATAAAAAAAAATTGCCTCAATCTAGAAAGATTGCGTCTCCATCACTACACAACAGCAGGGGAAAAATGGAGTGTAGTATCAAAACAAATGCTGCACTTTTCTCCTAGCAAAAAGTTCAAGAAAGTTGAGAAATGTTGTTGTTGTTAATTTAAATCTTAGATACACGATTTTTTCGCTTGTTTAAAAAAAATTATGTTTAGGTAAGCTCGTGTGAAAACTAGGATATTGAAAATAACTTCTAACCCTGATAAATTTAATTCAAGGATTTTCTGTTTTTAATATTTCAGTTTTTATTTTTATTTTTTAAACTTTTTATTCGCCCCAAATGAAGCATATTGCCACTGAAGCTTAGAAGGCAGTTGTGATAGGAGTTTAAATTTTGAGATGGTAGATAGTTTGGCAGCAAGATCTTTGTTCACATTACATTTAAATTTCTGCATTTTTGTATGATTGAGGAAACCGAGAATTTCAAAAGCCAACAATCCAAGGAAAGATGTTATCAAAGTAGAAAGTTTTCCGGTTTCTAAGTACATTCAACTTATAATCAAACTATTTTAATACTAAACATTGTTTGGTTATTGTTTTTTGGAAAAATTATGTGCTTCATGGTTTTACTAAGAATCATGACTGTTATTTGAATGTTTACTTTAGCACATCCATTCAAAATGTTATTCCAAGTTATCTTCTATAATATAAATCTCACCTGTCTGTTTAAATGTATGTTTGTATGCCTGCCTAAAACTTTCGACAGAGGCGGATTTTCACAAAATCAGTATCATTTTGAAGCTCGACGTCTCAGACAAATATAAAAAAAATTGGCCAAAAACATTAATTCCTTCACCCTCAACTGGGCAGTTTTCTACAAGGAGGGGTAAATTTTTTTGTGAACCATTTTTGCAAGTCATCGTATCGGTTGGATTGACTTTGCCTAATTTTAAGATTCCGAACTTCCGGTCGTGTCATGGAGTAGCGGTAAGACGTCAGATTTTTTTTTTTCACTTTCTTTTCTGCCTTCGCATCACAGGTTCAAGCTTGCCTGCTTACTACCACTTTTTTTTTTTTTTTTTTTTTTTTTGCTTAACACACACCTCCAAACACCTGGGCACCCAGGCTAGTATTTAATATAGAGAGAGAGAGATAAAGAGGAGCAGTGAGAAATATTCCACATGTTGCACTGATAAAGCATTCTATTAAATATATTCAGTTGAATCTTCATATATATATATATGTATGTATTTTTTGATTTACAAAACATAATTAGATTTATTTTATGCAAAGCTTAACTGATCCTCATAAAATATTACTATTAAGCTCATGACTAAAAATTGTTTCAAACTTTGAGTTTTATTTTTTCTCTTATTCGAGTTAAACAAAGCTTATTACCACTTGGATGTAAGGGACCTATGTCTACAAGGGGTCCTATGTAGGGAGTCAAACAATAAGATGTCTATTTGCATTACATTTAAATTTATGCATGTTAGTACAGTTAGAGAAAGCAGGAAAGAGGGAAGGCTAACGTTCACAAAACATAATTTCAATTATTGAATAATGTTCGCCATGTCCTGCTACAAATTGAAAATCAAATGGCGGCCATGACTAGTCAAATATAAAAAAAATTGGTGAAATCCATGTCGAATCTGCTCCATGTCTCACTAGCAGCTGAACCTCCATGCCATCATCTAATATGTTACCATATCAGATTGTTTGAAAATACTCGCTTTTTGACCTAAAATGTGTCAAACATTCATGTTATTCTTATTTTCCCTTTCCCTTTGCAAAACTCAACCATGTTCTACAAAGACAAAAGCAATTTTCCTCAACAAAAAAAAGCAAACCAAACATCATGAATAAATATTAAATAAGCCTGATTTTTTTTTTTTTTTTCATTCAATAAGTTGAAGACCTCCAAAGAGGGAAGTAGTACCATTAAAATGAGCAACCTTTTGTGCTCTAGAATTTATTTTTCAACATAGTCGCCACCATTCTCAATGCACTTTTGCCAGGAATTCAATGACGCATCTCTCTTTCTGATGCATAGCCATGACACACCATTAATATTTGCAACAGAGATGAAAGTTTCAGCTTATGAATGCATAAGTTCAGTCATCATAACAATACAATTTGCAATCTTCTCCGACCCATTTGAGTGGAATGAAAAAAAATAGGAGGCATTACTTTTGGAATGATCCTCCTATAAAGAACTTGAAACATAAAAGCTTTTTCTAAAATTACTGGATTCGGTATTAAATAACCCGAAAAAGGGTTGATATGTCGTAAAAAAAGAGCAACCAAATCAAACTTTATGCCATTAGAAAAGTATTTATAGATTGATATCCCTCACAATTCCAGACCACTACCTTCATATATATATATACACACACACACACACACACAAAAGGGTCTGTTTTCAAATAATAAACTGCAGTATCCGGTAATTCAGGTGTGCTGATTTAACAATAAATGGTTCTATTTACTTGCCTCCCCACGAGGGCAGAGTTAAGCACAAGGTTGGTTTTTAATGTGGGGAAAATCCAGCTCCCCAAAAAGGGGAACTTTGGTTAGGAACAAAAATAAAAATTGTCTCAGTCATGAAGGATTTCTCCTCCACTGACCGAGGGCAGAAAAGGTGAAGTGTAGCATCAGAACAAATACTACACTGTGATCTTGGCCCGGTCATTTGAGAAGGACTGATTTTCCTTCATAGAATAGTTTCTAATTCTTTCATGTGATATCATTTTTTTTTTTTATGAAATTTGCTCCAGACAAGGCATGGAGCCACTTGATGTGATAAGCTGACAAAAATGGAAAATGATTATCACAAAGGCAGGAGATGCGTATTGGTCTTAGTCTTGAAAATATGAAGGCTATAAGGTAGGAGGAAAATGATCAACAGGAAAAGAGTTATATAAGCTTGCAATTCTTGGAAACAAGCTAATGTAATAGGAAGCTGTATTACAATGAGGTATCAAAGCAGTGAATTGATGGAGACCACTAGACCTACTCAAATGAGCTGGAACAAAGGAAGCAGGGAATACATCAAACAATTTTGAAGAAAACATGCTATAATAATATTTAAAGAAAATACTGAAACTAGCAACTTTCCATCTGTAAAAGATATATTGCAAAGAAGAAAAAAAGGGTGAGTGCCTGTCAAATTGCAGATAAGTTTCTGCACCTTTTATCAAGAATCCTCGAATAGAACAGATTATTAGTTATTGTATATCTTGTTGAATTATACCATTATTTCAATCAAGTGGTGCTCAACGTTGTGACATGATCATTCTCTTTAAGAAGTGAAATGTTGAAGTACAACCTTTTTATTTCATTTTAAACAAGAACTATGGTAGATTTCATTAAATACTAGCAGGGGTACCCGGCGTTGCCTGGGTATGTGTAGGTGGTGTAGTAAGGAACCAGAGGGGGGATTTAAAGGGGGGGGGGTCAAAACAACAGTAGGCAGCCCGGGTGGAGAGAGGTGTTAAAAGAAAAGGTAGTAGTAGGTAGGCCAGCCCGAACCCGTAACTCGAAGGAAAAAAAAAAGGTTAAAAAAAAGCGTAATGTCTTAGCCGATGCCTCCATGGCGCAAGCGGAAGTCGGAGCGTACAAATTTAAGTATAGTCAATCCAATGAAGACAAATATGTTGATGCAAAAACCGACCTCTCCTTGTAACAAAACTGCCCAGTTGAGGGTGAAGGAATGAATGTTTTTGGCCAATTTTTCGATATTTGTCGTCCGAAGGATCGAGCTTCAAAATGATGCCGATCTCGGGAGGATCCATCGCATGTCGAAAGTCTTTGGCAGACATACAAACACACACGCATTTTGTGCCCTTTGTATGTATATATATATATATATATATATATATATATATGAATGATAAAATAAAATTTATGCTGAATAAAACTTCCAGTCATCGTTCTCTTTTAATTCTTTAATCACCTTTTTCAGTATGGGTAGAATAGGATGGAAGGTCATATCTAAAGTGGAAAAAGCAACAAAAGTAATTGGTGAGAAGTTCTGATTTTGAAATAAATTAAACCTGTATTTTTTTGCTAGGTTTTTTGAAAAAACTTAGTAATTTTATTTTAAAATTTTATTTTTACTTTACAATAACATAAAAACACAGAAAAATTAATTGAATGAAGCAAAAATTATTATTAATACCATTTGCAATTATATCTTCTGCTTATACGAGGGTAAATCAAAAAGTTCTGAGACAAATTGAAGAAAAACTTTATTTATGGAAGTTGAAAACTTTATTTTTCCACATACGATCCGCCTAACTCAATACACTTCTGTAAGCGATGTTTCCATCGATAAATGCCTTCTTCATAAAATTCTGAAACTTGTCTAGTGAACCAGGTCACAACCTCTTTCTTTGCTTCATTTATGGATTGAAATCTTATTCCTTTTAAATGTTCCTTCAGTTTTGGAAATAGGAAGAAATCACTAGGCGCAAAATCAGGACTATAGGGAGGGTGTGAAAGGATTTTCCAGCGAAACTCGCGTAACATTGTTCTTACAGTCTTGGCCGTGTGTGCTGGAGCGTTGTCATGATGGAACAGAATTTGACGATGGAGCTTTCCTCGTCGTTTCTTAGCCAATGAAGTCTTAAGCTTTCTCAAAACTCCTTCGTAATAGCTTGCGGTGATAGTTTTCTGTCCTTCAAGAAAATCTAATAAAACGATTCCATCTTTACCCAAAAAAACAGTTGCCATTATTTTTGGAGCTGACCTTTCTGCTTTGAACTTGATAGGGGCTGCTGATCCTCTTGGTAACCATTGTTTAGACTGAACTTTGCTTTCAGGATCGTACAGGTAAATCCATGTTTCATCACCGGTTATGACCCGTTCAAAAAAGTTTGCCTCATTTGCTTCAATTCTAGTCAGAAGGGCCAATGAAAGATCTGATCTCAGATTCAACTGATTCTGCTGCAACGCTTTAGGCACCCAACGAGCAGAAAGCTTACTCAGACCAAGATCTTCTTTCAGAATTGAAAAGGTTGAACCAAATGAAATGTCAAGCTCCTTAACAATCTCATTCATTGTTATTCTCCGATCTTCTTCAGCAAGATTCCTGACAAGCTCGATGTTTTGAGAATTTTTGGATGTTGAAGGCATACCTTCTCTTTGGTCATCTTGAAGATCATTACTACCATCCTTGAATCGTCTGATCCAACGATAAACAACAGCTCTAGAAGGTGACGAGTCTCCATAAACATTTTGTAGAGCTTTAATGATTTCCGTCGGTTTCCATTCCAGTTTTGTTAGAAATTTAATGTTTGCACGAACTTCAAATTGGCTCATTTTGGACTGTCAAAAAGTTAATATTATAAAATATTATCTGAAAAAAAAGAATAAAAGATTTAGAATGCTGTAACTTGTCAAATTTGTTGTTAAGTAATCAGTAGTGCAATTAAACCTTGTTTTGTTGCTCTATTTTCATTTAGATTGAATTTATATCACTTGTTTTAAAACTTTTTGATTTACCCTCGTATATAAAAGGCACTTTGTGCACATGTGTGTGTGAGTTCCCTATTGACTCCAAAACAGCTGAGCTGATTTTTATGAAATTGCACACAAATGTACTTTGTGTTTGTGAGTGTTCTTAAATAGATTTTGTATTGAAAATCGATAATCAAAAAAATTTGATTAAAGAACGAACAATTCGATTTTGACTAAAGTTAATACTTTTATACAGTCTAACATCACAAGTGCATTTAAGAAGTTTTATCACTGCACAAGCAGAAAGGCCTGGCATATAAAATCAACAGTCGGTTCTTTAATAAGACAGGGGTGCATTAGAAATTAATGTTTCTGTCTAGAGTACAATTGAAACATGATATTTTACTTTAGCATTTTAAACTTTAATTTAAGTCATTATATAAAATAATTTTATAAAATAAACAGTAGGTTCTCTACAGTATAATGTAGACTACAGTGTATTGTGGACTAAGTTACTGCGGGGAGGCATTTGAAGCTTCCTCCCGGTGGACCGTGATGGGTTCCTGACTAGAGCAGGCGATCAATCAATTTGATTGATATTCACTGATTTCCATAACAATAAAAGTATTAGAAGTAGTGGTGGGACGATTAATCGGAATCGGAAATCGTTAATCGTAAGAATCGTGTATTTTGGGAGGTATCGGAATCGCATCGTTAAAAAATACCTTAATTTTCCGATTCCTTCATTACGATTCTTTTAGTCTGATGTTGAAAAAAAGAAAAAAAAATCCTGATATTTCTAACCGCAAGAGAGAAATAAAAAGAAACCAAAGAAATTCATTATTAACAGGGCAATGCTTAGTGCCCCTCCCTTACAAGGTTCATTCATTCAGATCTATTGTAATCAAAACTACAAAAGAGTTAACTTGAAAAGAAGTATGCAGGGCTCTACATTGCGAGTAAAAATAAAAAAAAAACGCTCATCTTTTTGGCGATTGTCTTTTTTTACTGACAAATCTTCTAATAGTGAATGAAAATGCTTTTTCAACTTATATTTTCTTAAAATAAAACGAGCAAAGTCAAATTATTTAAACAGTAAAATGTTTAATAGAACGATATACTTTTTTTCTCTTTTTTTAAAAGAAGGCTTTTGAAAGAAATATCTCTAAAATGAAATTGATCACGTTGTATTATTTCGCAAAGTTTTGACAGTAGTCGGTTTCTTTTGAAGTTTCAAAAAAATCGACCCCATACCTATCTCTTCCAAACCTAAAGTTATTAAATAACCCCTTCGTTAATTTAAGGGTAATTAATTCAATTCAGTCAAGTTTTTTTTTAATTTCATTGAAATAAAATCCATTATATTTTTTTTTTCTCCATAAAGATAAAACCCTGAATTTGATTATATTAAAAGCAGAATAATATAATCTTTTTTCTAGAATTTTAAATTGAAAATTAAAAGTGTTTTGTGCAGTTCTTTGCCGAACGAAAAAGAAATTAATATATATATTTTTAAAAGGTTTTGTAATCAGTTAATTTTTATGTCATTTACGATTAATTAAATAATTTCATTTTAAAAAGTATTTATAAATAGAATTTTACTAAGGACTTATAGTTGGGTTTGTATTACTGTACACATAGATTCGAAAAAGTTGTCAAAAAACAAATATATAACAAATAAATGTTATCAAAGGCAAGATAAGTTATTTTTCTACCTAACTGGATATATTTTTCGGGTTTTTATTCAATGTAACATGTTTATTCAGCTCGAAAAGCATACAGTGTTTACCGATGTATTGGAAAATTCAAAATGGCGCCCGACACTCTCTTTAACACGGTAAGTTTGGGAAAAGATGTTATAAATAAAAAACTATACAAAATACTGCTAGAAACTCGCTCAATGTATGTTACCGTGACATATTTTGATATATATTCGGTGTTTTTTTTTAATAGTATTTTGTCTAGTTTATTATTTATAAGACCTTTTCCCGAACTTACCATGTTAAAGAGAGTGTCGGGCGCCATTTTGAATTTTCCAATACATCGGTAAACACTATGTTTTTCGAGCTGAATAAACATGTTACATTGAATAAAAACAAAAAAAAATGTATCCAGTTTGGTAGAAAAGTAACTTATCTTGCCTTTGATAATATTTGTTTGTTATATATTTGTTTTTTGACAACTTTTACGAATCTATGTATACAGTAATACAAACCCGGTTATTTTGTATCTACGGCGCCATGTCACGTGGTATATTGTTTTTGTTTTTTTCATTATGCACGTTCATTTATAAATTATTAAATTAAATATTTATCTTTTTTATATTTAATTAGTATATATTTTCTTTCTCTTCCGCTATATTTTTTAAATTTAATTCATTAAATCTGTTAATTATGAGGACCAAAATAATGAATCGTGTGTATTTATTCTCTAATTTTCTTGTTTTTGTTCTGTTATATAAATTCTATTTTATTTGTTTTTTCTCTGAAGGATAAATTCTATTTTCTTTGATTTTTTTTTTTTTTTTTTTTCTGTATTCCAATTAAGTAAAATAAATTTTCTCTAGAATAAATTTTGCTAATTTTTCCGTTTAGTTTGCTATATAATAATTTTATTTAATCCAAAACACGACGGTGTAGACATAAAATATCTCTTCCAAAGTTAGGGAACATATTTGGGAACTACCGACCATAAGTATAAAACTACCTGGTATATTTCAAAACAATAAATTCCCTAGGAATCGGAATCGGAATCGTACTTGGTATCGGAATCGTTAATCAATATTTTCCTGGAATCGGAATCGTATAAAAATTAGGAATCGTCCCAGCACTAATTAGAAGTGTAGAATATTCATTAAATTTATTTATTGAATTCCGGGCAACGTCGGGTCTCCCTGCTAATAGTTTGTAAGTGTAAAATGTCTTAAATTTTCATTTTGTTCTAATCCTTTAACTCTCCTATTTTGGTATACTTTGTACTTTTTTGTAGCACAGTGCTATCATTGCAAGCTTTTTTTTTTTTTTTTCCATCTGGTTGATTGGACTTCACCAGTATTATGTCAGCAGAAAGATTGTACTCTTTTGTCAGTAAAATTAGCATGTCGAGTTGCTTCTTTATAATTATTTCCCTGGTGGTTCTAGTGTTCAACTAAATCTGGTCTTTAACAGTGTTTATTACTTGAACGCAAAGTGAATCACTTGAGAGCAAGGTTGATTTCTTTCAAAAAGGCCGCAAGTATCACCACATTAATATGTTGTTTCTTTTATTGGTACTAAGTTAGCGTGCATCTTTAATGATATTTCCATTTGTGCCCAGTGACATCTCAACTGCCAATAAACTTGCATCTATCGACACATTCACCTCCATCTTGTCATTATTCCACTCTCCTTTGGAAGGGTCCTGTTGCTGCATCCTGATAAGAGTGTACATTACAATTGTTTTAGAGGGCATCATCGATTTCCTAATCAAGTTTTGTGACTTGATGTTTGAAGGAAGTCGACACATAAAGTCATTAAAAAAAAAAATCCTTTCCATATAATTGCAGTAGCGTCCAAAACTAAGGGACACTTTTAAAACCTAATATTTGTTAGAAATAACAATTGTGAAAAGCTGAAATTTTGACAACTGGTAGTAGTTATCATCCATAAGACTAAAATTTGAATCATTTGCAAAGGATAGAAAAAGAATTATAACAATTATTTATTTATTTTCAAAATAGGAATGTACAAAAGTAAGGGGAAAAAATTGAGAAAAACAATGTAAACTGTATGCTATATTCAAATATTTTGATTTCCTCTAGGGACTTACTTAGTCATTTGTAAACGTTGCATCAGCCGACACCATGGCGAAACGCCAAAAACTTGATTACTCTGTGAGACAAGCTATTGTGAAGCTACACAAGGAAAAGCACACCATTAGAGAGATTTCAGAGTAAGTGAAACATTCCAAGAGTGTTGTAGGCAGGGTTGTTAAATCCTACAATGATACGGGCAAAATAGTTGGTGCTTTTAAAACCGGCAGACTCTGCAAAACTTTGGCAGGAAAAGATTGAATAATGCAGCGTATGTCATTAATGGACCGTTTTAAATCTTGCACAGAAATTAAAAGGGTTATGAATAGTACCTCATGTTTTAATGTGTCAAGACAGAATGTTTCTAGACGACTGCAAGAAATAGGGCTGTTTAATCGAACCCAAGGAAAGAAACCACTTAGTTCGAAGAAGAAGAAGAGATTAGAGTTTGCAAACATGTATGTAATTTGCACATATGAAAATTGGGCAAAAGTATTTTTCAGTGATGAAAGCAAGTTTAATTTATTTGGAAATGATGGAAAAAAATGTAAAGAGACGTATTGGTGAAAGATTAAGTGCAAAGTGTACTAAGAAAACTGTCAAGTTTTGAGGCAGAAGCGTCATGGTATTTGGAATGTTTTCTAGCCAAGGTGCAATGCCTCTTGTCTGGTTACAAACTCGTGTAAACGCGCTGATCTATAAAAACATTGTTCAAGATCATATTGTGCCAATCATACAGAATTCAGGTTTTGATAGGGCTACCTTTATGCAAGATGATGCCCCATGTCACAAGGCAATGGTGGTACTGAGTTATCTTAGCGAGCAAGATTTTGAAATTATGGATTGGCCACCTCAAAGTCCTGACTTAAATCCAATAGAAAATCTTGGAAAACCTTAGGAGTGAAAGTTATGGAAAGAAATCCCACTAACATGGAGGATTTGTGGGTGAATCTTCAAGAAGAATGGTCTAAAATTAGTAATGAGGATTGTCAAGAACGGATTCGTTCTTGTAGTCGAAGATGTGCAGCCGTCATTGAGAGCAAGGGCTCATTTACTAAATATTGGTTGTACATGTATTTTTATTGTTTTTTTGGCTGTTTACATTGTTTTTCTCAATTTTGTCCCTTACTTTTGGACGTTCCTATTTTGAAAATAAATAATTGTTATAATTCTTTTTTTATCCTTTGCAAATGATTCAAATTTTAGTATGTTATTATGGATGATAACTACCAGTTGTCAAAATTTCAGCTTTTCACAGTTGTTATTTCTAACAAATATTAGGTTTTAAAATTTTGTCCCTTAGTTTGGGACGCTACTGTATGTCCACTATATCACTTCTTCGTCACCACCTCAGGTTAACTTGTTCCTTCCCAGTGCTCTGCCACCATCTTGCATCTCTTCTGAATCCTTAACAGTCAGCTTATATCTCTCCAAGTGTCCATTGATGCCACATTCTTATTAATCAGGAATGTATCTCCACTTTTTAGTGTAATTCCGCTTTTTGTTAATCCAGAAAAGACGGATTTCCACTTAATTTTGTTAGAAATTCTCCTGTATGTGGGTTTTCCATCTCTTGGTCGAAATCCACTTTTTATTTGTAAGATAAGAAAAGGCTTATTTCTTCTAAATTGTTAGCGCTTTACCTCCTTACTTTTTTTGTTATGTGGCTGGATTTTCTTTCTTTCTTCATCACTCACTTTATCTGTAATGTAAATGAACGTGTACTAATTCTTTAAATGCATTTACCCCACATTTTATATATATATATATATATATATATATAAACTTAATTTTATGCATGTAAAAAATATTTAAATAATAAATTAATTACAAATAATGTCCCAAAAATGTGAGGGCGACTAGAATATAAACAAAGGACAGATAACCTCTCCCTTTAAAGTACTCAGGGAGTGAAAAAAAAACACCGCAGTATCGCTTATAAAAAAATAAATAAATCTTTATATATATAACATTTTAAAAGATGATGAATACGTTACATAGGACTTTATTGTATTTTTGGAAATAGAGTACAATTATGAATATCTCCAGTATCAAATAATCCTTATACACTGTGAAATTTACTTTATGTATGAAAACCAAAGAGGGGAGATATATAACATATGAGAAATATTTGGAACCAAGTCTCCCCTTGCTGTTATTTCAAATCATTTGAAACATAGTAAGTTTTAGTCTCCCTTCCATCAAGGTCAGAGGTTTGGGAAAAATATCAGATATTTTGTAATTCATATGCAAAAGTAGGAAAACAAATGACCATGATTGAAACATATTATGGCTGTAAAAAAAAGTGCCAAAAGTAGGCGCTGGATGATAGATAATCCCCTTAATGTGTGACCTTAAGGGCAAATGTCATAAGAATGTGTGGAACTTCTTGAGACTGCCACTGTTGACTAAATATGTCTCTTGAAGGGCAACAATATCAATGTTCCGTTTGGCTAGCTCACAGGCAAGAATTGCAGTTTTTCTAGTGTCATCAATTTGTTGAAGATCATTGGAGAGGCCAAAATGCATGGTTCTAACTAGTGATGGGATGATGAATCGGAATCGTTAATCGTAAGAATCGTGTATTTTGGGGGGAATCGGAATTGCATCGCTAAAAAATACCTTAGATTTATGATTCTTTCATTACGATTCTCTTATATTTTTAAATTGAACTGTTTGTTTGAAGTGTGATTAATGCTCTCAAAAGTTTATGATAAAAACGTCATAGAACTTTTCATAACATATTTAATATGATATACAAGAATTTTATTAACTACTTTAAAGGTAATCTTTATTTATCTTGAGTTTCGAAATTTTTTAAATTTCTTTCAATCTTTAATTCTTTGAGTAAAAAAAAAAAAAAATTTTTTTTAAATTTTTACTTTTAGCTTAACTTGCTTTTATATTTCACCATTTTGTTTTTTAGTAATAAGTGCTTCTCTACATTAAAAACCGACCTTGTGTCTAACTCTGTCCTCGTGGGGAGGCAAGTAAATAGGAAGTAATATGGTGGCTGAAAAATGTTTTTCGACCACCATAAAAGCATTACAATACATTTAAACCCTGAAGAATTTCTGCCATGTGCACGTGTTGTTAACTAGCCACTATTTGAGTTTCAAACTTAAAAAAAAAAAAGCGCTTTAAAATAGTAAAAACACTAAAGCTTGGAAGAGAGGTTTCAGGCACCTCTATTATCCCAAAGAACCAGCTAAACACTTTGCAATATTTTTCAATAATTATTTTTAAAAAGAATTCTTTATAATCAATTTTTATTTAAAATTAAGAAATTATTATACTTATCTAAGCTGCACCCATTTTTGTTATTATCATTTTATCTGTTTTGACGGAGTTTATGTAATTATTAACAGGAAAATTGGTGAAAGTCAAAATGGAAGCCGTGCTATTTTAAAATATTATTTTCAAGTTCAATTAAAGTTTTACTATACCCTTTTCTTATTATTTTTGTATTCTTTTGTTATTTTTATTTATTTATTTTCTTTTTTGCCGAATTTAACAAACAAACAAAATAAAAGCAAAACGACGACAAAAATTTGGTGCACTTATATTACCGTTATTTATTTATTTTATTTATTTATTTTTCTTTTTTTTTTTTTTAATGGTTTAAGTGCCTCGCCCAATGTCTGAAGAGTTTTTTTATTGTTTTTTAAAGGAAAATTGGTGGAAATCAAGTCAAAATTAGCACTTGTGGCAATAAACAAAAAGCTTTAGTGTGTACGTACCTCTCATGGAATGTCGTCGATCGAAACACAGTGAAATGTTATTTGGTGCTAGTGCATTTATTGATCCGCTATTTTCAAATAGTACTTTCAAGTTTAATTAAAGTTTTATGATACCTGTTTTTATTAAATTGTTAGGTGAATGTACAGAATAGGTACACAACACACTCCCGTCCTCATGTAAAGAATGGCTTTCTAAATAATGTCATTATTTCAGCATGGCTCAATAAGTGCATGACTACCTTTTTATTTTCTTGAATAAAATAAAAACTACTCGACGAGAACACTACTGTTTTTGTTTTAGTAATTATTTTTTATTCAAAAATAAAAAATAAAAGTTTCAATTGTTCAAAACATGTTTTTTCCCCAAAGCTTATTGGGATGTTTTTAATTACCATATTTTTCATGAACGTGCTCTAAAAATGTTTCAAAATTATCTAATATTTTTTCACTTTTCATGTTATAAGCCTCTCTATTCATGGCCTCATCGATATGAGACCATTTAATTTCTCCTACTGATCCCGATATGTATTTCAGTCTTCTTTTAATACGAAACCAGTAGGCTTCAATATTGTTGGTGCAAACACCAGTAAGCAGATCCACAAAATTTTGTGAATGGTTTATAGTCCCGTGAGCATAATTAAACTTGAAAATAATATTTTAAAATAGCACGGATTCCATTTTGACTTTCACCAATTTTCCTGTTAATAATTATATAAACTCTGGCAAAAAAAAAAAAATATCCATAAAACAAAAAAAGACAGATAAAATCATAACAAAAATCTTGCGCAAATTTCAAGCCAAAATAAATTTAAAAAACTGTCACACATGCAAAAATTCTTACATGGTAAAACTAAGTTCTCCCTCAGTTGAATAATGTACAATATCGGAGCTGATGCGTATTTTGCTACAGGGGTAGCATTCGTGTACGTCCGCCCTTTTTCTTTATATTTTCTAATATATAAAATAACTCCTGAAATTGATTGTTATTAATTTCATTGTACATGTTTAATTCATGGTTAAAATATTTGTTTTCAACTTTTATCTTCAATAAAAGAAATTTTATGAAAAAAATGAAATGGTTTTCAAAATTTCCTTAATTGTATTTCCACTTTTTCGCTGTACCAAATTGTTTCGCTACACAAAAACTTTTGATTCTATAATGGTATATTTCAAAACAACAATTCCACGGGAATCGGAATCATACTTGGTATCAGAATCGTTAATCAACATTTGCTGGAAACGGAATCGGAAAAAATTTAGGAATCGTCCCATCACTAGTTCTAACATCCCAAATTGCCACCCGCAATGCAGGTGGTTTCATTTCCTTCTCCTTTATATAATATCTGTGTATTTAGGCAGTATTTTATTTCTTCAAATAAATGAAAACGGTTATATAAAACTAAAAATAACATCTAACATATATTTTTTCGGTAGTATGCAGACAATCTTTCTTTTTTTATTTTTTTCTTCATTGTCAAGATCTAACAACATATTCATCTGACTACTCCTGATGATGCTAATGGGACTCTTTTAAAAGACAGTCTCCAATAACATTAGAAGAAGTCAAGTATCTACGGCAACAACGTTGTTAGATGTTGACAATGAAAGAAGAAAAAAAATTGCCTGTATATCACTGAAAAAGGCTTGTTAAACCAAAATATTTGAAAAAAATAAAATTTCTCCCATCATGATTTGATTTCTGATTTCTCATATAAATTCATAATAAATTGAATTCAGATTTAATTTGAAAGTTAATTTGTGCATGAATAATGATCCATTGACAAAGATTGATGGTAGGTAGTGCCTTATTCACAACTTGTTTAGGGAAGATGCTATCACTGACATGTCACTAACCACATTTCTCAGATAATACTGAGCTACTTTTGATTCTTTTTTGGAAGTAGTCCTTCATCAAATGATTGAGACATTGGTAATAAGTAGCCCTTGTAGATGGACCCTCACTGGGCAAAATCTGATTACTCTCTCATGGTGCAGCTATTACTAGTTTCTCCATTGCTGGCTTGTCCATAAAACCACTAACTGCTTTCCCAACAATAGTATGTAGCAGTAACTCTTTTGTAATTATCAGTTTGTCCAAGCTGGGGATGGGGCATTTTACAATATGCTAAACATTCACTCACTATCTTATGCATTCCAACCGAGAGATCTTTTTAAGATTCTGACTGTCGCTTTAAGTGCAATTGTTTGAATCTCTCTTGCACTTGGTTCACCAAGTATATTTGCCAGGTAGTTTTTGAAATTATTTTTCATGAATCCAGTTGCTCCTATAATTACTGGAATGATAAAGATTTTCCCAAGATTCCAGTTTCTTTTCATGTCGCACATAAAACCTTGGTATTTTCTTATCTTTTCCCTCTCGGCTTTGTTAATTGAACATCATTGGGCAACGCTAACTTCTACTAAGGTTGTTTCTTTCTCCTTCTTGTCTCCAATCACTGTCCAGTTTAATAGCTCTGTTTTCTAGGTATGTAGTTGTAGCGATTGCATAGTCATAGTGGATGGTGTATGACTTATTTCCAACTGTTATCTCTGGTAAACATGTTCCAAGGACTTGCGGCTGCATTCGATATTCAACTTTTTACAGATTGTCCAGCGGAAATATTTATACACTTCATTGTGTTGTATCGTATAGTAGCCATCTCCCAGCAGAACCTTGCAGTTGAATGTCAAAAGGCTCACTTTTTTTTTTTTTTTTTTTTTTTTTTTTTTTTTCTTATCAGTTTGTTCAAGCTGGGGAATGGGGCATCCTACCAGATGCTAAATATTCACTTGCTAACTCGGGTATTCCAACTCAAAGATTTTTTTAAGATTCTGACCGTCCCTGTAAGTGCAATTATTTGAATTTCTCTTGCACTTAGTTCACTTGGTATATTTGCCAGATAGTTTGGAAATTCTTTTTCATGGGTCCAGTTGCTCCTATAATAACTGGAATGATCACATGTGTATATTTACATATGAACAGGCAGACCTCAATAAACACTATAACTTTTTAATAGTCTACAGATTAAATCAGGGCTGGGAGTCGGATGTTAAAAGTCTGACTTGTTATCTGATATAATTCACAGTGATCTCACTCAAAGACAAAATTTTGATTGATCCTGTGTGACGTCACAACCAAAACAAAAGCGGCTGTCCAGACAGGGTTTGAAGTGATCCGATGAACCGAAAATGAAGTAGAAGCTTTGCAGTACAGTACAAAATATGATATATCTCCAAAAATAAAAGCAAAACCATACAAAAACTGCTAAATTGTTCAACTGGTGAAACCAAACAAGAAAACCATGTAAAAAAAAAAAAAATTTTTTTTTTAAATTATTGGATTTAAGGAGTCAGTTGGATAAAAAAAATTCTGACTCGACTACTCTTAGAAATTCGACTCCGACTCCAACTAAAACCTCCGACTCCCTCTAACTCCGCAACCCAAAATTAAATCTAACAAATTTTGTGATCAAGCTATAAATTTTTTTTTTTTCTTTTAGGGGAATAATTGTTCCTATTTTATTATATAAATAGTGAAATCAAAGGAGATGCAATGTTTACCTGATATAAGCACTGGTAAACTTCGATCTAATATAAATAGCAGTATTTATATATAGATATTTTAATGTCAACCAAATAAAAAAGCTCAATACACAAATAATAGTAGAGCTTATGATAAGAGAAAAGAAATTAAAACTGTAAGTTGAAATTTACAATAAATTGTTTTTCGGAGTATTCGGTCGAACAATTAATTTTTGTAAATTTGAACTTAGTTTTAATTTCTTTTCTCTTATATATATATATATATATATATATATATATATATATATATATTCTAGTCCTACTGGAGAATTCACACGCTGAAGCAGGCATGACACTAAAGACGGTCATTGAGATCCTCCAGCATCCCAAGCCTCTACGCGTCACAACTCCCCCATCGCCACAGGACCATTTTCACAGACAAATGCCTGAGGGAGTATCTATACATAGATGATGTTACGGAGTCTTAGCTTTGTACGACAGCTGTCTCTCTCTCGGTTCAAAATGTTGAGGTCCAGCAACAAGCAAGAGCAAGATAGCCAGCAACAAGTTAAACTGCAGACCAGCTTAATGCGGGTACTGGTCTCCCGCTTTATGGGTTTTTTTAAATCAGAGATTTGCTTCTCCTAGAAAGGTTGCCTTCATCACGGCTTACGGGAGCCCTCTCCACCCCAACACACACATACATACACACAAACATAGGCGGTGCTAGTTGGCCGTTGATTCCGAAAAAGGGTTCATTCGCCCTTTGGAAGGTCTTGTTTTTAATCCTTCAGGGAGACTAGCCACCCTCCCCACCAAACAAGTCTGGTGGGGGAACCAGTTTAGTCGCCAGTGACCTGACCATGAGGCAGGTAGTACTGGGTTACAAGGTACCAGTAGTATATTGACATGACCTGACACACACACACACACACACACACACACATATATATATATATATATATATATATATATATATATATATATATAATAATTTAAGCAAAACCAAATAATCAAAAATATACATTATTATGACCACGTATTCTGAGATTTACTTGATGAAAGGCAAATTAGATTTGAGTTGGTTCACTGAATTCTGGATGCATTCTGGGTTTTATCATCTTCAGTTTAACATCTGTTTTACGTGCTGGCATGTGTAGAACAGCTTTGAGAAACTGATTTCCAAATTAACTAGGTCATCATTTATTCATCTTTGTTTCAAATTCATTTTATCATTTCTTCTGCTATTCTTGGTCTTCCCCTGCTAACTGACCCTCTTAACTCAGTCTGATGCTTATGCATAAATAAATTAATAAATAAAAATGATGCATCTTAAGTAAACACACTAGTATGTAATTACATGTCATGTTAAAATTAGTAAAAATTCTAGAAATTATGGAAAATGATTTCGTAGAAAAATAATTACAAGTAAAAATGAAAATATATTCTTGTATATTATCGATCCACTATTTTTTATTTGAAATCACGGAAAAAAGGGAGATAAATTAATTTGCCATATGGAATTCTGTACGACAAATTCATTTCCCATGATAAAACAATTTTTTTTTGTGATTTTAAGAAACTAAAACTGCATTATTCGATTAATTTTATTTGTAATTATTTTTCTACTTAATCATTTTTTTTCTTCATAATTTTTGGAATCTTTACTAATTTTGATTAGTGTTTTTACTTAAAATGAATTTAAAAGAATTTTTGTTATAACAAGAGAAGTTCAGTTGGTAAATTTCGATACCAGATTAAGAAGTTATGTGAAGTTGGATGACATAGATATCCGAAATGACCGACCTGTATAGAAAAGTCCTTCTTCAAGAACTTTTCTAGAATTAGTAGGGGGATGTGATACATTTATCAAAATGTATAATAAATTATTGTATTGATTTTTAGCCCAGAGAGGATATATTTTCACTATATTTTATTTACTGTATCATTTTTGCGCCAAAAAGATCCATTCTCGTCTGCTTGTTCACATTTTGTAAACAAAACAAAAAAAAAAGGAGGGAGAGGCCTATCGAAGGGTGGAAGAGGAAAGAGAAAAGAAGGAGAGGAGAGAGAAAAGATAGAGAGAAATTGTATAGAGAGAGAGATAGGCCGTATATAGAGAGAGATAAACTTTATAGAGAAAGAGAGAGATCGTATAGAGAGAGAAGGGCCTGAAAAAAGTTGTCAACAGTCAGTGGAGCTTTGTGCTTCAAAGCGACAAGACGTAAGTCAGTGAAGGTCAGGGTGGCGAACTCAGCGAGGCAGCGGCGTCGCGGGAGTAAATATCAATGACACTAGCCAACGTTGGCGGCGACGGTAAAAATCTGTTTTGATCAGCAGTCAGTTAGAATATTGACTGAAGAAAAGAATTAATCCAGTGAAGGAAGGGTCAAAGGAGCAGTGAAATATTTATTATAAATCAAGGGTTTCGATGAGCTTCAAAAATAAAGACTAATATGCATGCGCGTAATGAAATGTAAACAATCCGAAGGACAGAAGTACGAAAACTAACCTGCACGCGCATAATAAACAATTTACAGGAAAGAAATATATATATAAAAAAGAGACAAAAGAAAGGTCACATTTCAAAGGATATTCAGTGAGTTTTTCAACCAAAACTTTCATTTCTCCAACATCTCTCTCTTACCCTAGAACCTGTATCTAACTGAGCAGATGATTTTTTTGTCTTTAATGTGAACATTGACTGTTGATGATATATTTTTCTCTCGGTAGAATTTGAATCATTAAATCATTTCATTTAGTTAGACATTTAATTTGTTTTCTTGAATTGAATTTTATTTTTTTTTTTTATTTAAATAAAAGTTTGTTCATTTTGCGATGATACTTGTCCTCGTTATTTCTCATGTGATTTCGTTGTCCAGTATATTTCATTTTATTGTTGTCTTCGAGACGGTTATTCCATTCCCATAACAATGCATTATCAAGGAACCTGGGAAATTTTTTTTTTAATATTTTTCATTACGTCACCCATCTCTACCATCCCCAGTAGGACTGGGATACGTCGTAACTATATATATTGTCTGTTTATTATACAAAAATTATTGGTTACATATGTGCATACATGTTTCAGTGGAATCCCAATTTAAGGAGACTGCTTCATCGGACCAAAAAAGGAGCGATGTTGAAACGAGAGTTAAGATTACATTCATATTTTATAAGATATTCAGGTGTGGTTTATGCTCTGGAAGAAAGTGAGATGTATACTTTGCAAATGTGAGCAGTAGGGGTTTTGGAGGGAGGTGTGGTGATGGAAGGAAGTAGAGCTGGGAGTGAAGGAAGAGGTGGGGAGTACAATCCCATGTGGTCAAGCTGTATCAGTGGGGAGGTATTGGTATTATTTTAACTTGGTGGTTGTTTATTGGCCTAAGTTTTCCCTTTGATCTGAAGTAATATTATACTCTCATTGCTGTTACTTCCCTATTTTAGGTTTTTACAGTTGTTTTTTTCTTTTCTGGTGGCTGTTCATTTGTTTCTCATTTTCAAATTATTTGTTTATTTATAAGATATATGTCCATATGGTAAAATTAACAGCCAGTGAACAGATATATAAGCTTATTTATATGATTTAAGTAAAGGTGGTATACTGGGAGTTATATTTTCTCTTGGTTCATTTATTAAGATATTGAGAGTGAGGGGTTATGAGTTGTAGTACTACTATGAGGAGGATCACTATTCGATTTTTACATCTTATTTAGCCTCCAAAGTGTTTGCAACTTATGGCTGATTCCACTTTTACATTTAATACTTTTTCACAGTCCTTAAAACTAATACTCTCATGTTTCTCTGCTAAACATAGATAACAGGGTGGAGTTAATGAATTACATGTTTTAGTCTTCCTTAGTATTTTTCCATTTGACTAAAAAATGTTTTGTTCGCCTCTATTGACTTCCAGTAGTGTATCGAGAGTGAGGTGTCCGTAGCATATGCTTTATTCATTGACAGTATATTACCATAGAATCTGTTTTTAAAGGTCATTGAGGTGCTGCCTATGTAGAATTTTTCTATTTCTGAGTTTTGTATAGTGCATATTTTAGCCTGGTATACCACCGAAGATGTGAGACAATTACTGCTTAGTAGGCATTTGGTCGGTGTTTGGCAATTTCAGGTCTTTCTGTTATCACTATTATTAGTGTCCGTAGTTGGATTATTTCTCTTTAATATTTTATTATTGTGCTTATTTATGATTCTTTCTAGGTTTTCAATACAACTGTAGCTAAGTTTTAAGGTGTTTTTGTTAAAAATTTTATGTAATGTACTACCTGGTGTGAAGTGTTTATCTATAAGATGTAGGAACCTATTCCGAAGTTTCGTTTTTACCATTAGTGAGGGGTAAACTAGATTATTTTTCTACCTCAATTATTAGATCTAGTCGTATTTATATTGCTTTTATTGTATTTAATGTTGGTATTTTTGTATCTGCTTTTTTGCATTGTTATAAATATTTTTGTATCTATTGAATATTTCCTCATTGGAGAAGTTATTGCTTATTCTACATTTGATGGATATGGGTATGTACTTAATAATAGAGGGTGGGTGGTTGGAGTGTTGGTGGATATATGTGGGGTTTGCATTTTTTTTAAATGTATGATTTGTAGCTAAATCAAAGGTGATGTCCAAAAAGTTGACTTGCTTAATATTGCTGGTAATTTCCACCTTAAAGCGCATGTTTTTCATAAGCTTATGTATTTTTCTTCTAAGTCTGTCACATTTTATGCTTGTGGTGTCCTTAACTATCATCAGACCGTTGTCCCTGTATAAACTTATATCCTTGATTTTTTATATTGCTGTTTAGAGTGATGTTATGCAGTATGAATAATCCAACTAGGTATGTGGCTTCTGCTGAGTCCAGGGAGCCCATGGCTAAGTCAAAGAAGCCATTTCAGCTATTTTTTGTCCATTGCCCACTGCTACTAATAAATTCATCACTGTCTCTCTCTCTTTCTTTAGTGATGAATTTGGTCACATCTTTGAAAACGTTATTTCTCAAGTTTAATTTGAAAATTTCGAAAACCAAATAATTTTATGATTTTTTAAAAATAATTGAAATAATTTATTTTTCTGAAACTTTTGTTAAGACAACTATATCAAAGAAGATTTTGTGTGTTTTTCTTTTTTTCTCTTCATTTTGCTGGTGCTATTAACACCAAGTGGAGAAAGAAAAGGTGTACATCTGATGTTATTGATGGTTGTTTTAAAGTCTGAAATGAATGTGCATTGCGTGGTTGGAGGAACTTAGTCACATCTTTAAAAACATTATTTTGTTAGTTTAATTAAAATAGAAACAAAAACATGATTTTAATCATTTAATAAAAAGACAACATTATTCAGCTTTTTATTTATATATATACACACACACCACCAAATAATGATACATAATTTTGGACTAAATAATTAAAATCATTTTTTTTTTTTTTTACTGAAGTTCACAGATGATGAGGGGAGGTTTTATCATGATTTTGCCATTGCTTATGACCTCACTCAGATTGTTCGCCAACCCACCCGTGTGTCCGATACACCCGGTCAATATGCAAGCCTCCTAGACCTTTTTCTCTCAACTTCCCCTGAGCTATGTTCATGTTCCGTTGATTCTCCTCTAGGATCCTCCGACCACTCCGTCGTATCAGTTAAGATAAAAACGAAATGTAATAAGTCCCCAGACGTACCCCTCCACCGTACTGTATACCGATACTCTATGGCTGACTGGGATAGCTTCCGTACATTCATATCTGATTTACCTCTGCACTCCATGTTTAAAAAGGAAGTGTCCTCTATAGTATCAGATCTGACCGAATAGTTAATTGTAGGCATAGACCAATTCATACCATCTAAAAAATACCAACAAAAACCTAACAGCCAGCCATGGTTCTCCTCAGAATGTGCTGCTGCTATCGCGCACAGAAATCACTTTTTCCATAGCTACCAACGCAATAGATGCACTGAGACTAAAGCTGCTTTCAGGATTGTCAGCAACCACTGTAAAAGAGTAATAGAAAATGCAAGAGAGCTATATGCCCAGGCTGTTAAATCCAAGGTAGCTGATCAGCGGCTTGGTTCTCACCAGTTTTGGCAAATAACAAATAGGATCCTGAACAGAAGTGTGCGTTCTATCCCAACCATTATCAATGGACCAGAGGTCATTTCGTCAGCGTCAGACAAGGCTAAACTATTTGCAAAGAACTTTGCAGCTAATTCTACCCTATGCGACGAAAGCCATCAACTCCCCATATTTCCTCCTATAACACAGAACAAGCTAGGTAACATACAAATATCCATGTATGAGGTCGCCAAGCTAATCAAGAACCTTGATTCCAGTAAAGCAACTGACCCTGATGGCATCCCAATTATAGTGTTAAAAAAGCTTCAACCAGAACTCACTCCCATACTTACGAAACTATTTAAGCGCTGCCTTAAGGAGAAGTGCTTTCCGACTCCCTGGAAGACCTCATCAGTTTGCCCTGTATTTAAGAATTCAGGTGATAAGTCATCTTCCTCTCAGTACAGACCAATAAGTCTCCTGTCTGTTATAAGTAAGTTGCTGGAATCCATATTAAATAGAGAAATAGTCAACCACCTCAGCAGGAACAACTTTCTTAGTGACACACAATATGGTTTCCGCTCTGCAAGATCTACTGCAGATGTGCTGACGGTTATATCCCACAGGATTAGTGAATCTCTTGACAAAGGCTTCCTTTCTAGGGCAATTGCTCTTGACATATCAAAGGCCTTCGACAAGGTATGGTATAAGGGTCTACTTCACAAGATTTCCAGCTACGGTATAACAGGAAATGTTTTCTCAATCATTAAATCATTTCTCTCCAATAGGCTCATAAGAGTAGTGGTAGATGGACAAAAATCGGAGGCCTGCAATATAAATGCTGGTGTCCCTCAGGGGTCAATCCTGGGCCCAACTCTCTTCCTGATCTACATCAATGATCTCCCTAAACACATACTTAAATCATTCGTTGACATCTATGCTGATGACACGACCATCTACGGCAACACATCAAAGGCTGTAAATGACAAAGTTCTCTCTGATTCTCTCTCCTCTGATCTCGAGCGCGTGGTTCAGTGGGGGAAGATGTGGCTGGTTACCTTTAATGCATCCAAAACCAAACTCCTATCCTTACATCATCAACGCTCTGATCCCCATCTGGCATCAATTGTGATGGATGGCTCTCATCTGGGTGAGGTTTGACCTTTACTCCTGATCTGAAATGGAACACGTACATCAAGTCTGTTGCCAAGGTCGCTGGAAAGATGGTGGGATCCTTCTACCGCTCCAGAAGATATCTCACTACTGATGCAATTCTCTATCTATATAAAAGCCAAGTACGTCCAAGGATGGAATACTATTGCCATATCTGGGCAGGAGCTGCTAAAAACAGCCTATCCTGCTTTGACAGAGTACAAAATAGACTTTGTGGCTTAGTGGGGGATGCCCTTTTCTCTACCCTGCAACCTCTCTCCCACAGAAGAGACGTTGCGAGCCTATCCTTGTTTTATCGTTATTTCCATGGCAGGTGCTCGTCTGAACTCCAATCTCTGGACCCCCCTCGCCAATCTTTAACGAAAAACACCCGTCTAGCTGAATCCACTGTGAAAAATTTCCCCCACTCTTTATCTGTGCCTAAATCAAAACGTGGATTCCATGAACAAAGCTTCTTTCTTAGAACTGCACGCCTGTGGAACTCTGTTCCGTCTGCCTGCTTCCCACCGGACTACAACTTGGATGTGTTCAAGTCCAACGTTAACAAATTCCTAATGAACCGCCCCCTTAAGTAAACACTTCATCAAATCTCCACACTAACGTAATGTACTTGCAGTAACCCTTATCCCTGAGTGGCTTCCGGGCCTTGATAAGTGGTGATCACTGTGTAATAAAAAAAAAAATAAAAAAAAACCCTAACAAGGCATATTGCCAGTTGGACGTCAGGGCTGCTATTTGGGACCATGCTTAGGAAAGATTAACAAGCTGTTGGTTTACATTACATTTAAACTGTGTGTGTGTATTTTATCTTTTAACCAAAAGCTAAGGGTGAGGTAACCCCTACAGAAACCTCCAGAGAAGCTTAGATCCTGTAAGCTGTGGCATACATGACCCATCGGCATGTGGAATATGCTCTGGTTCCCAGCAAACTAAGTCCCAGTCATGGATCAAGTGGCATAATGGGTGGAGAGGGTTCCGTAAGCCGTGGTGAAGGCATCTCTCTAGGAGAAGGAAACCCCTGATATAAAACCTGCGGCAACTGCTGCATCCAATGATGTTGACTTGCTCTTCCTTTTTAGTTCAGTGTGACAGTTGTTCAGAAAGTGGGATTGTCTCGGTGCAAAGTCTTTCCTCACTATAAAAAGCTTCAAGCACAGGCATTACTTGATATGTAATGGAATACACATTTTACCATCAGTGTGTATCTCGATAACAAAAAGGCTA
The DNA here is from genome assembly GCF_053919585.1 of Euprymna scolopes. Classification (NCBI taxonomy): domain Eukaryota; kingdom Metazoa; phylum Mollusca; class Cephalopoda; order Sepiida; family Sepiolidae; genus Euprymna; species Euprymna scolopes. The sequence goes on from NC_136503.1 coordinate 47,755,402, forward strand.
GCTGTAGCCTAAAACGGCGAATGGACACTCAATGAGGACTGATGTGGATATGGGCGTCAATGGAAATAAAGGCTCCGGAACATCCAAGGTCTGGTCTGGCAGGTGTTCAGGGCACCACAGCCTGGACCCGGTCATCAGCAGATGTGCAGGACTGTAGAAGGTTCATAGAAGTGACCGTCCGGTACGTGCTGCTAGTGGCGCTCATGTCTGCCTCATTTGAGCCAGAGATGTATTAAGTAATGGTAATACTCAAGAACGAGTTTGGTGCCATCATACACACACACACACACACACACACAGAAACAAGTCATAGCTCATTAAGTCACACATTGCGTTTAAATGAATGACGTCATAAAGGATCTCTTCCTGATGTCTTCAACCTGTTTTAATAAATGATGTTATCCCTTTATGACAACCAAATATGCAAGATAACAACCTATGTCCAGAGAGTTTTAGTAGTATGTAGGTATACATATGTATATTTTCTTTTCAGCATGTGTTCATCCATCTAGTGATTTAAAAAAAAAAAAAAAAAAACTACTGCTGATATTTACCTTTTATTCTCTAAATTATGGGTCATTGCAATAATATTTCTAAATACACATGTTTAGAACTTCCATTCTTATCAGTGAAGGAAATAATAATTACTACTAGTAAGGGAGATTTGAACTCCGTTATGTTATCCTTAACTTTGTATTCAGCCCTCAAGTAATTAGCACAAGAAGTAAGGGAAATTATGTTCTATTAATACCGATAAGGCGGATATGAACAATACACAGTCAGATAGTATTCAATGACTGTAGCGTCAATGTTTACACATCGACATACGAAATCAAAATGCATAATATAATCTGCGCATACACTATCCTAAATAAAAACAAATAATTATATTTTGGACCAATCAGAAAACTTTCTGAATTTATTTGAAATGGTTTTTCTTGGAGCTACCCAAATCCTTTTAAAGGACTGAAATTTCTTTCAATAAACCAGTGGAACCCAGTTGACCCGAGTCTATGGATTGGTGTCACTGGCCCTTTTTCCCTCAGCAATACCTTTCCACTCACACACAGACCCACACAACTCATTGACTTATTGTTATTTGGCAATCTACATAAACCTTATTTATTATATATATTTATCCAATCTTTTTCACTGAATTTCAAATATAATACAAAAATAAATGAACATTAACTCTCATAAACAACTTTCACTCAATTATAATTTATAAAAATGAGCAGAGAAGTTTCAAATAAGATTTTCTTGACCCCTGAAACTCACAACACTTAAATAATCAATCCAAACTTCCTCTAATGTCTCGGCAAATGAAACCCTTTGTTTTTACAAGAACTCTAAAAATATTCATGAACATTCTATGTTTTTCTATTGCTGTAAACCTTCCATTTTAAACATGTATTCTTTTGTGAATATATGCCGCCTTAACTCCTTATTTTGTTTTGTTTACTGTATTACAATGTCTCTTGTTTTCTCACATTTGAATATAAAACCTGAAAACCTTTTTACTGAAAATATTTCTCTGAATCTGGCTCATCCCCAAAATATCTTCTTCCATACCCTAAAATAAAACTTTCAAAAACCTGTTGTGAACACATCCCTAAAAACTAATAACCTCCTCCCCATAACTGACGCTTGCATGCAGAATTAGAAAAAGCATAGTTTTACATAAGAATGCCAAGTTCTATCACTTTTTCTTCCAAAATAGAGAAAAAGTGAAGAATTTATTCAATTTTTTTGTGAATTAGTATTTTAAGTAACTAATGCATATGAATTTTGAACCTCAAGTTTCCAGGCTTTAAATTCTTATAAATTTTGAACCACTTAGAATATTTACATAATTCAAATAATTTTGAACTTCATTTACAGATCTCTTTATGACTATTGTGATTAAATAACAATAACCTTAAATAAAAAATGGACTTAGAATGCAAGCATTTCTTTTCCTGTTCAAAAAGAGCAGCCACATGTCAACTGCCAACTATTGTCCAGCTAGTCTTATTAATTACTAGCAGGGAGACCCGACATTGAATGAGGATCAATGAATGTTTCACCCTCCCATATTTTATTATCATTGAAATTGAAAATTGCCTATTTTTCAATCAAATCTATTAATTGCCTGCTCAAGTTGGGAACTCACTGTAGTGTACCAGAAGGAAGTTTCATATGCCTCCCAATAGTGATTTTCACCCCTGTCATATCAAAGAAGCTACTGTTGATTTTATATACTGGGCCTTTCTGCTTGTGTGGTAATTAGGGATGTACCAATTATCAAATTGGCGGATTAATAGGTTTTCTAATGCTGATTTATCAGCAAATTTTGTTGTCATAAATGATACTAATATTAATTATATTGTAAATGAAGACAAATTAACTCCCTTTTTTACTTGCCAGTGAAAATTTATCCAAGAAACATGCATCGTCTACACCATATTATCAAATAACAGGCATGACGTGCTGTTAACATGTAGACTTTTACAACTGCACTGAATTCGAGGCAAATAGATGTAAACATATAGAAAATTTCCCTCCTTTCTCTTCCTATGGAATTAACATTGTTTTACTTACAATCACTGTTAAAGAAAATTATTACTTCATTTTTTAGCTTTTCTGTTTATATTTTTCTAGTTTAGATAATGTATGTTTTATTGAGATAAATTACTAATTAGATATCGGATATATATAATCTCAATATGCAAAAAAGTTAACTAGATATTAACAATCTTCAACCATTATGGCAACCAGTTTCTGCTGAAAGTATTTGATTTCAATCCCAAGAATAACAGTACAGCTGCTTGCAAGTTATGTCAATCTATTACATCAAAGGGTGGCAAATCAGTAAAAACTTTTGCAACTAATATGTTAAACTATCTTAGAAATGTTGCTTCAAAAGAAGCAAAAGTTGCAGATAAAAAAAAGGAAGCACAATGAATATTCAGGGACAGACATTCCAGGAACAAGTGGCAGCAACTACGAGCCAGCCAGTAAAACACCAAACTACTATAGAATCAATATTGGCCAAAAAGAAAGTTTGGAATAATGATTGCTGTTAATATTCAACCATATTCTGTAACATCTGACATTGGATTTAATAGGCTTATTGTAAAACTTTGTTCAAATTACAGAATTCCATCAAAAAAGTACTTCACTGTAAAATAATTTTCAATATGTTTATAAAAGCAAAACAAAAATTCAACTGTCTCTTATTGAAATTAGCAGCATTTTATGAACTACAGATATTTGGACAGCTACAGCAGATAATACTCCCTTTCTTAGTTTGACAGGTCATTGGCTTTCAAATGACTTTGAACAGTGCAAAGCTGTGCTTAGAGTTATTCCATTCCCTGGTGCACAGTCAGGTGCAAGAATAAGTGAAGAATTGCTCAATGTTTTGGATGAGTATAAAATCTTCAATAAAGTTTTTTTAGTCTTGTGGGATTCAGGAACAAATATGGTTGCTGGTGTCAGGGAATGTGATTTAGAATGACTATCATACATTGTAACTCAAGCTGTGAAGACAATCATTACATTTAACAGAAATACAGTTTCTCACATTAATCGCTTTTTATTAGAAATTAGCAAATTAACTGAAATACAGGATCAGCTTAATTTGGAAAAAACTCGTTCAAGATGTGACCACATGGTGGAATTCAACATATTATATACTGAAAACTAGCAATATCTCAGAAATGCATTATATTAGGAATGTGAAAATTGGTACACTGATAAATAAATAAAAGTTGAACAAATTTCATCTAGAAAAAATTTCTAAAAATTTTTAAAGGGATCTACAAAATCAGAGCAAAACTTACCAAAAATGCACTTTGAACAATTTTGCTAAAATTCAAGCTTTTTGTCTATTGATCCCCAAAACAGACTTGTAACTATGTCCCCTATTGATGCCTATAACAATGTCCTTTTATCAATATCTGTAATGCTTTTATTAAAAACTTATGTATGACAAATATTTCTCATTTCAGTTGTGTCGGTGTACAAGAACATCAAGCCTCGGATATCGAAATTTATCACTGCCCAAACTGCCAACTTGAACATGGACCTCTTGTTTGTGAGTATTGTATTGACAAAATAGAAACGCATTCATATATTGACATATTATTATTTACACATGAAATTTTTTATTTATCTTTTTATTAATACTTTTACTTGATGAAATTAGTGATTAAAACATATATAGGAAATATAAAAGCAGTAAAGGAAAAAAAACAAAAATTTCTATATTTTTTTTTTTTTTTTTTTTTTAAATAAATATTTATCTTATGAATTTCTTAATCTAAAAATTGATAATTACCTACCATTTTATAAAAAGATTATTTGTAAAGATGTTTGCAGTGTAAATAATGAGACATAATTAGCATATGAAACTGATGACGGTGTGGAGAGTCATAATAAGTGCCCACGATTGACTGCAGATATCCATGAAAGACAACCATACAGCATTGATTGATTGATACAACGTCTAGGACCACTCGGCCATATGTCACTAGGACAATTCTTGGTTGATTTTTGTTAATGTTAAACCTATGTTGTTATTCAAGGTTTTCTCTCTCTATCAACAAAAACCAACTAAGAATTGTCCTAGTGACATATGGCCGAGTGGTCCTAGATGTTGTATCAAAGTTTACAGTTACCCAAAGGTGCCGAATTCAATCCTGAACGAAGGCAGTAAAAAGTAATATTCAAAACAGAGAATCAGCAACTATGTCCCAGAGCCTAGCTGGAGTCCGAACACGGTACCCCCGTAGTAATAATAATAATAATAATAAAGGGTTGGGTTCGAGACTCCTAACAAACGGTTCCCCAGTTCGATACAAAACACCTGATGAAGGCCGGAGGGCAAAACGGCCGAAACGTTGTGACTATAACAACCAAGATGAGGAAGTCAGTCCGAAAATCTCAATCGATAAAAACACCTCATCTCAAAAATACAGACAATTACTAACCATACAGCATTTTGTTGGTTACATTATACTATCTCTGGGATATGTATATTTCATGCACATGTGTGTGTATATTTTAAACACAGGTTTATTGGTGATCAACAAAGGTAAAACTGAAAAGGAATGAAAATTATTTCAGAAATGCGTAAATAGAAAATGAAGACAAAGCGAAGATAAGGAGTTCAAAAACTTAAAAGAGAGTCATAGACTTGATAAACTTACAGAATAGAAAAATTTTGAGCATAAAAAAAAAATACTGCTAGAAAGGAAAACAAAAATTATGCTATGTAACAGCCAAGTTACAAGAGGTTAAATGGACATTTCGCATGTGAGTAAAAAGTAAGACTAAAAAATAATACTAGCATTATTCAATTCTACCTTTATAGAAAAGATAGGCAACAATTCTTACCAGTGATGCTTAAAAAATATCAAGATCCTTAATAGGAAAAAAAAATATACTATTATAGCCTTGAGGAAGGCAGCTAAATAGATCATGGATGAGCACTGGAAGCCTCTACCGGTGATAAGTCTGAAGGAAACTCCTTAGAAAAAAAGGCGAGCAAAGGGAGATAAATGCTAAGAAATCTATTCTGTGTTAGACAGAACATACATGGCTTCATCATAATATGTTGTAGACAACTATATTATCCATCAAAGTTCTTTGATCGAGCAACATTTAGTGTTCAGGAGTCAGATGCATAAAACAGGATGGATTCAACTGGTGCCTTGAAAATTTGAGTTTTGCCTCATTCATGATAGCAGACGTGAATCCTCCTAGATAGTTTAAAGTTCTGAACAAATTTGATTACCGCACTATCCGAGACTACCAGACTGGTGGTTGTTGAGAGCTTCAGGTGCATGTATTTGGCTTTTAGGGCATTTAGTAACAATCTAATTTTTCCACATTAAAAAATGACCCTGGTGTCTAACTCTGTCCCGTGGGAAGACATTGTAAATAGGAACAATCTAATTTTTGGTTGTGTCTTTCCTGCACAAAATAGAATATCCTGCATGAAAAACACACAAAAATACCATAACAACCCAATTTTTTATGCCGCCCTCAACAATTGAAAGATTTATCCTTATAGGATCAACTCTCTCATCATATCCAAACAATTAAGAGGAAACTGTTTTTTTTTTTGTTGTTTTTGTTTTTTTTTGTCCTAAAATGAACTAAAGAACTTAATTCTCGTTCTAAACAACATATTTAAAAGGTTACGATTGACAAAATTCTCTGACGCTACATATTTTGAGATTTTGAGATACAAACTGGTTATTCTGATGACAGACGATTTCTAATGTGTTTTTATTATTTCAAAATGCCAAACAATAAATAAAATTGGTAAAGTCTGAAGATTGTGCGAAAGAAACAAGATGGCCACCTGATTTCGAGTTTTCTGTAAAAACAAAACTGAGTGAAACTGAAACAAAAATGAAAAACCGAATTGTTAACGATAAACAATGAAACGAAGAAAAGTGTTGTGTAATTATTTAGAGAACTACTTTGTTTTGAAAATGTAATTCTTTCAGATATTTAAAAAAATTTAATTCAAAGTCTGAAGATATTCTGAAAAAAAAATAATTTTGAGCATGATAAATTACAGATTTCGCACTTCCAACAATTGGCTATTAACCAATACTTATCAATCCATTGAATCTATACGAAATTGTCAGCCAACTTTGTGATAAGTTGTAATGTTATTATTTCTTCAGTCTGTATGAAATCATTGTCAAAAACATCAACATTTTTTTTTGCATTTTCACCCCAAACAAGGCACGGTGCCACTTCATGTAGGGAGCTACTATCTGGAACATGATTGTAGAGATACTATGTAGGGAGTTGAGCAGCAAGATGGCTGTTTACACTTGGACTTCTGTATGTCAGTACAGTCTGGGAAGCAGGAACCCGGAAGGGAATTTCAAAGTTTAACAGTTCTGGGAAAGAAACTATTAAAGTAGAAGGCTTTCTGGCATCTGGGGATCCCTACTGTGTAGAGGTGGGATTTTGCTGGCTGTTGGGTTTGTCGGGGGGTATTTACGTCACAGGGGGTACAAGGGCTTGTAGTTCGTCAGAGCATCCACCATTAAAATACTTGTAAAACAGGCAGAGGGATGCAACATTTCATCGGTGGGAGAGAGGCTAAAACCTAGTTGACAGTTCAGGACCTAGTAGATGGCGACTCTATTCTGAACCCTGTCCAGAAGTGAGAGACTAGTAGCAGATGCACCAGCCCAAATGTGACAACAATACTCTATACATGGGTGGATGGTGGCTTTGTAGAGGTACAGGATACTTTCGGGCGTTAGTAGCTTTTTAGCATGGTAGAGAGAGCCCACCTTTGTAGCAGCCTTGGCAATGCCCTCGATGTATCTGTTCCAACTCATGTTCCCTTGAACGTTAAGCCAAGGAGTTTGAACGAACTATATGTTTGGTGCATTTTAAGAGCCATATTTTATTGTGGAATATTAAAATTACAGGTACAAGTCCTAGTTTCATATTTTGTTTCAGTTTCACTTGGTTTATTTTTTTACATAAAATTCAAAATCAGGCATCCATTTTGTTTCTTCGACTCAATCTCTAGACATTACCAGAAAAGTTATATTACTACTCAATTTATTTACAGAAAAGTGTTATATCCTTCTTACAAATTCATTGTATTAGAATTTAAAATTCTTGTAAACAATTCTGAAACAAGTTTAAAGCATTTTTTTTTCATAAAGAGTTTGTAGATCTCCATTTTTATTTTTTTTTTTATTTTATAAATATGATCACGTTATTACATATATTATAATGCAGTATATTTCATTAAATGTCAACTTTTCTCTGGCTTTTTTTAAATATTTCTTATTGGCTATTGCTAAAGCAATTTGTATTTTCTATTTAAGTGAAAAAGAGACGTAATTGGCATCGTCATGATTACTCAGAGACAGACTCTTCAAAAGTAAGTACCATTAAATTTTGCCTACATTTTCCTTATGTACATACATATATATTTTCCTTATCAAGGTTTAGGGACAACTCGAGTATAAGGATTAAAAGGCTGGTTGGTTGAACGACGAGTACCATGATGAAAAGATTGGAAACCATGAATGGAATGAGCAGACCATTAGGGTGGCTTGATAAGTATTTGTTTGCATTAGACTTGAAGATAATCATGCTATGTTTGGTTGGGAAACATTTGGATTTTGTTCAAAGATGAAAGAAACTTTGTCTATAGAAGGTGTGAAAGTTTCATCTGCAGCTAAACAAACTTGCATGAATAGAGTTTCTTTCCAAGAACTACCTATCTGTGGAACACAATGCCATGGGGATGCTTCCTACCTGACTACAACATAGACGTTTTCAAATCCAATGTTAACAAATTTTTGTTTTTTTTGAATAATCAAATTCAATTATCTCCAGTCTTCAAGGTGCTTATCTGACCATCCATGTAGCATTTATTCTTATCCTTGAGTGGCCTTTGGGCCTTGATAAGCAGTGACTCATTATAACAAAAAAAAATTTGTTTTATTAGTTAGGCACAAGGTTTATTAAATGATGTGTTTAGTTTGTGCAAAACTATTTCTAAATTGTTGGAGTAGTATTTCCTATTACTCTCACTTCCGTATTTTCTTCTACGATTCTGGTGAAAAGCATGTGAAGATCCTATATGAATCTGATTCAATATCCATTTCAGAAAGACCAAACCATGCATTAAGAAACAAAAAAAGAAAAAAAAAATAATCCAAATATGAAACAATATAGCATAGTGTAAAAATGAATCTTATTTATTGTTAAGATTGAGATTATATAGTCTTTCTCTTGCTCCAACTACTCAGAGAAAAGGAAGCCATATGTGAATGAACAGAGACCACAGCACACTTCTCACTTTTCTTTACACTTCTCTTTCTTCACTTAAGATGAGAAACAACAAATTATTGGATGTAGGGTTTGCACTCATTCCCCTATTTGAATCAAAGGTGGAAACCAAAAAAAAAAAGATATCATAAAACAATAGAGAAAAATAAATGGCTATATTGTAAATTATCCTAATTCCTGAGTCAAATCATATGCGACACTTTTAAAGGATTTTTAATAATAGTCAGTTGAAGAAAAAGATTTGAAAATGTAAACCTCTCAGGAAAAATTCAGACTTACTTGTAAACATGAAACAAAATCATTTTTTGTGCCTACTAATGCAGAGTTAACATGAGGACCAATGGGATGTTGATATATCTCCAAGTGAAGTAAAGGCATTACATCATCTCTCTCTTCTGGTGCTACCAGAGCGGCCTGTCTGAAAATAATGGCTTTGTGACCTAAAATGCACCAAACATTGATGTTATTGTTTTATGTTTTTCCTTTCCCTTTCTAAAACTCAATCATGTTCTACAAAGTCAACAAAAATGATTTTCCTCTATAAAACAATCAATCTGATAGGCTCATAAGAGTAGTGGTCGATGGACAAAAATCAGGGGTCCTCAGTATTAATGCTGGAGTCCCTCAGGGGTCCATCCTCGGCCCAACTCTCTTCCTGATCTACATCAATGATCTCCCTAAACACATACTTAAATCATTCGTTGACATCTATGCTGATGACACGACCATCTACGGCAACACATCAAAAGCTGTAAATGACAACGTTCTCTCTGATTCTCTCTCCTCTGATCTTGAGCGTGTGGTACAGTGGGGGAAGACGTGGCTGGTTACCTTTAATGCATCTAAAACCAAACTCCTATCTTTACATCATCAATGCTCCCCATCTGGCATAAATTGAAATGGATGGCTCTCGTCTAGGAGAAGCCCCATGTTTTGACAAGCTTCTGGGCTTGACCTTTACTCCCGATCTGAAATGGAACACGTACATCAAGTTTGTTGCCAAGGTCACTGGAAGATGGTGGGATCCTTGTACCGCTCCAGAAGATATCTCACTACTGATGCAATTCTCTATCTATATAAAAGCCAAGTATGTCCAAGGATGGAATATTGCTGCTATATCTGGACAGGAGCTGCTAAAAACAGCCTATCCTGCCTTGACAGAGTACAAAATAGACTTCGTGGCTTAGTGGGGGATGCCCTTTTTTCGTCCTTGCAACCTCTCTCCCACAGAAGAGACGTTGCGAGCCTATCTTTGTTTTATCATTATTTCCATGGCAGGTGCTCGTCTGAGCTATAATCTCTTGTCCCCCCTCGCCAATCTTTCACGAAAAACACCCGTCTAGCTGAAACCACTGTCAAAAATTTTCCCCACTCTTTATCTGTGCCTAAATCAAAATGTAGATTCCATGAACAAAGCTTCTTTCTTAGAACTGCAAGCCTGTGGAACTCTGTTCTGTCTGCCTGCTTCCCACCTGACTACAACCTAGATGTCTTTAAGTCCAACGTAAACAAATTCCTGATGAACCCTGCCCCCTTAAGTAGACATTTTATTAAATCTCAACACTAACATACTGTACCTGCAATAACCCTTATCCTTGAGTGGCTTCCAGGCCTTGGTAAGTGGTGACCACCTTGTAAAAGAAAAAAAACACTATGAATGAATATTTGAAAATATAAAGAATTTCTGGCATAAAATTTTTTATTTAGAATTACACTTGATTTAAAAAAAAAAATACAGAAAAATCTTTATGATGTACATGCTCATCAAAGAATGAAAATATCTTATTCCCAAAATGATATAAATGGAGCAAGATTTAAAAAAAAAATGTTTTTTTTTAAGAAAATCAAATTTTATAACTAGGTGGATGGGTCAGGAGGTATGTCATATTTTTGTTTTTAATTTGCATTAAAATTCAAGGGTGGACAAGTCTATTTGACTAATGAGATTTATCTATTTCTTCATAAGATTATCAATGGCTGCCCAAAAATACTTAATCGCTAAAAATCATAAAATTTCATTTAAAAAAAAACAAAAAAAACTACTTGATCAATTTATGTGATTTTTGGCGTATAACATCATTTCATTACGAGTATGTACACCATAAGGATTTTTCTGCAGTTTCTTTTTTAATAAGTATAATTCTAAACATGCACCAATATTTTTTTTTTTTTTCAGAATTAAATAACCTGAAAAGTGTTGATATGTTGTAAAACAAAACGACCAAACTCTGTTTATATATATATATATATATATATATATATATTAAAAGGACTATTTCCCATTTTATGTCAACATGTATTACATCATATCTCCTTATTTCAACAATAACGCATTTATCTCCTATTCACCTCTTCTAAAATAAACCTTCTTTGATACATCTTTGTGTTTCACTGTGCTTCGTGTTTTGTGATTTTTTTTTTCTGAATTCTTGCCTGACAGCTAGCCAACCAAACATTTACGTATGAATACCTGTCCCAGAACTGGTATATACACAATAAGGATGTCATTAGTATTAAAGTTTAATGTTTTTTCTTTCTTTCTTACCTACTCATTTTTTTAATTTAATTTTTTTATAGGCAGTCCAGACTGGAACTGTAACATTCATCAAAGAATTGAAAAACAGAAATTTCCCCAGGTAATTCTTTTATTTAATTCTTCTGCTAAAAGAAATGTTTCCATCCACAGGATAAAATGAATGCAAAATAACTTTGTTTTTTTTTGCTGGAATCAAACAATTTTTCTAAATCGACTTTCTATTGTTGCCATTGGTTTATTTTTGTTGCATTTCATCAATGGTTTTGTTTTTATTATTTTACAGTGCAGATGAAATCCCTATATTGCGGGTGAATGGTGATGATCTCACACAATCCTTTCTCGAAGAGAATGGATTTGATGTTCCTATCTTGGTGGGGAAAAAAGATGGTCTTAACCTTGCTGTGCCACCTCCTGATTTTTCCATTCAAGACATAGAAAACATGGTTGGTACGTATTGTCTTTTTGGAATTACCATAGTTTTCATTGGTTGCCTACTCTTTCTAGTGATCCTACCTTATAGCGGACAATCTTGTAACGGTAATCAAAGTAGGTAGAATTCTTTTTGCATTAATTAACCATTATTAATTAACCTGACACATTCTAATGGAAGAATTGAAACTTTTGCTTATAGTCAGCTAGCATACTTCCTAACTTCCGGCATAGCGCTAACAAAGCTGATCAGTTCCTTCACTTTTATTGTTTTTTTACTATTTCTATTGTGAAGCAATTTATTGAAATAAAATACAAGAAAAGGATATTATTGAAAAATATGCGATAAAAATTCACAAAATTATAAAAAGATGAAAATAACGTAATTGGTCTTTATTTGCATTTTTAATAACAAAATTTAAGAAAAAAAAAAGTTTTTATTTGAAATTTTATAAGAAATATGTTTATGAGATTAAAGCTTTTTTTTAAAATTAAAATTTTTTTTTTTATTTGAATTTATATAAGTATATGAATGTCTAAAACGTATATGAAAGTATAAAAATAAAATCATTGAAATCAAAATAACAATTTCAAATATCATTAAAAAAAAAACATATTCAATACATATTCCCAAAATACTTTAAAAGGATTTTAAAAAGTGTTTTCAATTATTCTTTAAAAAAGAATTAAACTAATTTCAATGATTCTTAATTAAAAATAAAACCAAAACAACTTTCCAATCATTATTAAATATAAAAAGTGAACAATTGGAAAAACATAATAAAAAGAAAAAATAGTACATGCACATGGAGAAAAAAAGCAAAGGAACTAATTTGCCTTGTCACTGCTTCCAGTAGCACTATGCCGGAAGTTAGGAAGTACATTAGCTGACTATAACCAAACTTTATTCAGTTATGTTTATTTTGGGAAAAAGAGAGTGCGCACAAAAAGCAAAAGATAAAAAAGAGATACTTAACTAGAAGTTCATGGCTTTGTTAATCCTAATTCTTGTCAAGATATCTCAAACAATACATCTGCTTGCTTTTGGGTTTTTAATTTTTTCTATTTTGATAACTCTTTTTCACTTGAAACAAATCATATTGCCATTTGTAACATAAAGGCCTACTATTTGAGATTTTGTGTAACAAGGAACTGTGCGGAGTTGAGCAGGGAAGTGTTTGTTTACATTACAGTTAAACTTCAGCAGGTTAGTACAGTCAGGGAAGCAGGAAAGGGAGAGAATTCCAGTCTAGCAGTTCAAGGGGAGAAAATAGAAGGCTTTAGACCTCAACAGTGAAGAGATGAGATTTTACTGTTTGTCAGGTTAGTTGGGAGTATGCATGTCGAGGGGGCACAAATGCTAAAAATTCATCAGAGCACGTTCTATTTAAGTACTTGTGAGACAGGTATGTGACATTGCGGTGATGGGACAGAGGTTAGAACTTGGTCAATAGTACGGGACCTATTAGAGTTGAGACTTTTGGACCCTATCTAAGAGTGAGGGACTAGATGTGATAACAATATTCCATATCTGGCCGAATTGTAGTTTTGTAAAGATATAGGACGCTCTGTTATGCAAGTAATTTTCTAGCACTGTAGAGGGAACCCACCTTTGCAGCAACCTTGGCAATGTCCCCAATGTATTTGTTCTGATTCATGTTGCCTGTGAATATTAGGGCAAGCTGTTTGAAAGATGGAGTTTCGGGTAAAGTGTTATTTGTCGTTATTTTCCCCTGCAGACTTTTAGAACTTCACATTTTCAAATCCTTGTCTGATTCCCTTCTACTAAACTTGTTTCCCACACAGGGCAAATTTAATTGTAGGGCCAGTTACCCGAACTTTGCTAACTCCTTGTCTACAATACATCCTGTTTATTACTTGTGTTAATTTCTCACAACAAATATTTTACAACCAAATAAACACTAGCTGATGTACCCAACAATAGTAAATCCTTTTTTAGCCAATTTATTTAGTCAAATAAAAATAGTTACAATTCCCATTTAACTTGATTTAGGGAAATTGTGTTATTCTTTTTAACAACAAAAAAGCTAGATTCTTTCACCAAAATACCATATTCACTCTATAGATTTCAGCCCACTTTAAAGATCACTTTGCTAAGTATCAAACCACCCACTGTTTTCCATTTCAGTTGAAAACAAGCAAGTCAGTCTTTAAATGGTGGTGGGAGCATGAACAAAAAAAATCTGGATGAAATATAGGGATGGATGGTGTCCTCCAAAATAGAAACAATATTTGGGTGTGGCCAAAAGTAAAATAAATATGCAGAGTGGGCATCTTTGGGGGCTCTCTAGTACCAAAAAATAAAAAGGTTTTCAATCAACTTCAACTTTTGTTGCATAATATATATATATATATATATATATATATATATATATATATATATATATATATATTTTTTCCTCATTGTTTTAAAGTTTGTTGAATTTTTTTATTTTCCTAAAATCTATTGCTAAATTATTAACTAATTTGAATTCTTTTTTCAGGTTCAATGCGGGAGATTGATGTGATCGACGTGGCCAGACAAGAAGACTACAAGATGTTAATGAGAGAATGGACTGAATATTATAATAGTCCTAATCGAGACAAAATATTTAATGTTATAAGTCTAGAATTTTCAAACACCAAGTAAGAAATCTCTCAAGTCTGATTAAAACAATTTAAAAAAAATAAAAGCTTATTTAATGCAAATAAGACTATTGATATTTGTGGTGCTTGTCCAGAATTTTCCCTATATTAAAAAATAAAAATACAGAAAAATCTTTATGGTGTACATACCAGTGATGGAACAAAGCAATTATATGCCAAAAATTATGTAAATCAGTTAAGTAGTTTTATTTTTAAGTAAGAAAATCAAATTTTATGCGTATCTGAGAAGTGGCTGTCTCATTTGCTATTTTGAAAAATATCTCGTGAAACAGAGAGAGATAACTAAACTTACTAGATTATGTTGTAATGCCTATTACTTCCTATTAATCACTTAAAAATGATTTGCTTTATAAAAATAAAATTACTTGATCAATTTATGTGAATTTTGGAATATGATATTTTTGTTTTGTCACAAGTATGTATTTTCTTTATTTTTGTTTTTAGTATGGGAGAATAATGAATGAGCTGTTATTTTATGTAGCTAAAAGCAAAATTGCACTTTTTTTTTTTCTTTTTTTTTTTTTTTTTTTGCATGGGAAATTTTAGAAACTGATTAAATTTATTATTTATGGTAAATTCCTATTTTTAATTTCTGTCAAGGAGGCAATATTTTCAGTCAAGTTTGTTAATGTTTGTATACAGCTTAGTGTCCACATCGCTTGGCCAATCATCACCAACTTGGTCAAAATATCGGTCATGAACTAACTTGGAACTGATTTAATTTTTGGAATATCTATATCAAAGGTCACAAAAAAGTTGACAGTAACCACAAAAATTGACATTGTTTTGTTTTTTGTTTTTTAAATTCTGGTGGTGTTATAAAAACTCTGGAATACTTTATAATAAAAGGATGTCTTTTGAAGCTGGTAAGATGAAAATGCAAAGAATGATTTTTAAGATGAAGATTGATAATTTGGATCGTCTGGATTAGTGTTCTCATCTCTGATGTTATTCAAACAGCATTTCGGTCAATGTAACCTCTGTCCTTCACATGTGTTTTGCTAAACTCTGAGAATGTGTACATAATTTTGAACAAAAGCTTTTATTTAATCTTTTTCTCATTCTGTCGGCCATAACTGGGTAGAGATCTCAAGTAATTCGCCCATACTTATGATTGAACTTCAACCTCCGAAAGATTGCCACTTGAAATTGATCATTATTTAGTATTTTTATTCTTTGCATCATGGGTCTATTATTCTAGATGGAGTAAAAATTTTGTCCTGATCAAACTGGTTAACATATAATAAAGATGTTCTGATATTTTTTTTTTTTTTTCTGAAAATTTGAATAAATATTCTGTATGCAAAAATGATTAATTTGGAGTATTCTAACTATTATTCCCATCTTGGTTATTTGTATGGTTATTTTTTTGTATTTGCATTAATGTATTGGTTATTTCATTATTATTCACATTTTGGTTGTTTGTATGGTTATTTTTATATTATTCATTGGTTATTTGGTTATTCTCATCTTGATTATTTTCACAATGTTTCAATGTAGCCTTCAACCTTCAAGCGAATCATTGAAATTCTGTATAGATTTCAGAGTAAGACAAACTGAATCCTCTATTTAATCCCTTTGAGTAAATTGTTCTCATTTTTCTAACAATTCATTTTAAAATAGATAAAGTTAGTTTACTTTACTGACATCAGAGTAATCACCAATTATCAAATGATTTTTTTTTCTTTTTTTTTTTTTTTTAAATGTGTGTCAAAGGTTATACCGCATATATGGGCATAAAATGTCTTAACATATTATTATATAAATTTGAACTATTGTTCTCATCTTGGGTGTTATTCTCACGTTTTGGCCATATTGCCGAACTTGAAAATCTTTGTCAAACTTGGAATTTATACAGAATTTCAAGCTGAAGTCTTTATTCAATCCACTCAAGTAAATTGTTCAGCCATGTCTATGTAAAAGTGTTAATTAATTTTTTGCATTTTATTCTTAGTTAGTATCGCTCATAGTTAGGATTGAACCTTCAATCTTTTGATGACTGTCACATAACTGATTAATACTTAACACCTTTATGTGTTGTGCCATGGGTTAAAAAGTCGGGGGGGGGGTTTACATTGATAAGATGATCACGAAAAGATTAATAAATTTAATCAAATGCTAATTTCATGAATTTTAAATCCAACTCCATTCTGTTATGTCTAGGATAGACGGATAAATTTAAGATGGAAATCATGTTGATGCTTGTTAAGATAGTTAACAGATTGATTTTTTTTATCTCTTTTTTTTTTTTTTTTTTTTTTTTTTTTTTTAAATGTTTCAGTTAAAGCAAAAACAATATTATTTAATTAGCATGTCAAAAATAGTAATATATTCAAAGATTACGAAAATTCATTGAGTAGAACAACTGCTATTGTGTTTTTAGTAAAAAGAAGTCTACCGTTATAGGCTACAAATATCGGTGTAATCTAAATTTTGCATTCAGAGTTATGTCCCTTGTGTGTGAACTCTATTGTCAAGTTTATAACATCTAAGAAAAATGCAATTTTACCTAATTTTCCATAACAGTTACTTCTACATATAAATAACTTTCTACTTGATGAATTTTCATCATTTTTGGATATATTACTATTTTCGGCATGACAATTAAGTCTGTAGTATTGTTTTTGCTTAAAACGACATATTTTTTAAAAAATGATGTTTACGGTATCTTAACAAGCAGCATCATCTTTATATATTTTGACAAGATTCTCTTGCATTCTGGTCCTCATAATTTTCTGTTTTCTTTTTAGATTATCGGATTTAGTAGTGCCACCCCAGATTGTGCGGCAAGTAAGTTGGGTGAACAATCTGTGGCCAGATCAGTTACCTGATGACTGCACCTACTCACGGCCAGAGGTACAGAAGTACTGTCTGATGGGTGTACAAGACAGCTTCACTGACTTCCATATTGATTTTGGTGGAACCTCCGTGTGGTATCATGTGCTTCGCGTAAGTAACACAGTATCTCCTCCGCCTCCTCCGCCTCTGTTACTACTTTCCTTCATTCACTATTTGATTTGAAGAATGCTTTAGTTTTTTTTGTTTTGCCTTTGCTTTTGTTCTGATAATGTGTGCAGAATAGGAAACTTTGTTGCTGAATGAATGGAATAAGAGTTCTTGAGTTAGTAGATGTACAGCAGTTGAGGTAGCAGGTTCAGTTCACAAGGGAAATTCAAGGAAAACAGGTGAATAGGTAATAAGGATGGATTTAAGAGAAAGAGCGATAAATAGTCTTGGTCAAATCAATTTCTAAAAGAAAACCATCCAACACATGCCAGCATGTAAAACAGGTATTAAAATCAATATGACAGGAATGTGAGTTCTTTGCTTTTTAGTGAAAATTTTCACTTAAATCATTAATATATGCAAATTCTAAGTTTGATTTTTATTGAAATATTTGAATAAGATTTTTAAAGGATATAGTTTTCTAAATTTTAGATATTTTTCTGGGTTTACATCAATTTAAAAAATACCAATTTTATAGAGATTTATTGAGTATTTTTTCAAGTTTTAGCAAGACATACAGACATTTTCCCTTTGTATTATTACTTTGTTGCTTTTATCCCTTGTGACACAGGTTTAAAATTCTGAAGAAAAAAAATGTTTACATTTATAATATCTTCAATATTCAAATGTGACCATTTTAACTTTTTTTTTTTACTAAAATCCAAACTGTTTTCTTTTGTTTTGTTTTTTTGTACAAGAAAAGGCTGATTTTTCTCTATAAATGAAAATGTTAATTCTTCTGTGAAAGCTAAGACTTCAAGAAATTCCTAAAAGGAGTAAGAAGTTAAGACTTTTGTTTCACCAAAGAACAACTTTCTGTTTCTCCCTTCACACGTTCACACACACTCAGTATCTTTCTCTTAATTTTGACTTTATTAGTTGAAATTATTTGGAGTTGTTTAGGAAAATAATTTTTTTTTTTTTGTGCTGTCCTCTTCACACATGCATGCATACCCACATAGGGAGCGATGGCCCCTAGGTTGGGGAATTTATATCAATTTCAGCTTCTTTTTTTCATTGGTTACTCACATTTCCTTAATTATTTTTATAAGTAAAATGGTAAATTGATGAATATCTACGAACAATGTACATCCTGTAGCTTGCTATAATACTTCTGTGCGGAGACATGTGCTTCAATGCCCACTTTGCACCATTCAGTTGTCTGATTGGCACACTGTTCAGTAGGAAGTGAGAAGATATTGGTCTATGGAGCATCTCTGATATATTCTCTGATGGCTTCCCAGTCAGCCCTGTTATAGTACCTTATTGTTTTGAGCAATGGCTCTTCACCTTGGTGTTGGGATTTGAGTACGGTGTCTACTGATACCACTAGGTGGTCTGTGTTTCTAGTGGACTGTGAGCATTAGTTACACAATCTTCAGGTATTGTGGTAAGGAACATATCTAGAAGTGAAGCTTGCTGGTGGTCACTATCTGTGAGGCGGGTTGGGAACATGACTGTTTGTGTCAGGGAATGAGAACTGGTGTAACAAGGAAAATATGTAAAAATTCTGGAAAGGATGTATCTGACCACTAGGAAGCCACCTGCCAACAATTGAAATGTGTAAACTGCCAAGGCAAACATTCAGCTGACTCAAGATTCTGTGGAGCATGAAAGAAAGAGTTAACGAAAGAGTTAACACACCCAGAGCATCTCCTTCCTAGAAGCCTGAAAAATTGTTGAGATTTCCTATCCAGCTAGCTTTTACTCAAATGCACTGCAAACTACTTCCAATTCTGAATGTTATAAATGTGATCTTCTCATAAGAAAACTAGCAAATATGAATTCAAACGAACTCCTAACTTTTGTAAAAGAACTACTGACCTCCACTCAAGTTTAAACAATCTCTACCCCAAAGCCCTACCTACACAACAAGAGCAACAATTAACACCATCATAAAACTTGCAGCAAGAAAAATCAACACAAAATACCCAAATCTCTCCGAAATCAAGACCAAGAGAACCTAAAAAAAAAAGAAAAAACAATCTTGCTGTACGAAAATCACACAAATATACAAAGACAAATTCCAATATAAATAGTCCTTCACCCAAATCTGAATGTCATAACAAGCCATGTCAATGATCCGAATCCAGACATAAACAAGAAAAAAAAAAAAAACTATAAACGTAACGCTTGAATTAAGCAACAGGTATAGAACGCTAGAAAAAAATGAAATTGGAAGAACTTCCTTTAAACACCACAAACAAATCTCATAGAACAGAAGATTCTCAAAAACACAAGATCTGACACTAAAACATTGGTCACATGGTAATGAAAAGAACAAAACATAATACAATGGAACTGCAGAGGTATAAAACCTAACTATGAAGAAATCAAATGCATAATGACAAACTACAACCTTGATATAATATGCTTGCAAGAAACGTAAAACAAAAACTAACAGAAATTGGTTTGACAACAATTAATTAAAACTATTACTGACCTAAATTTTCTTCCGACAAACTAATCACTTTGATTGTACAAACTATGCATACACATAAATCATATCTGGCATAAAGTGACCTGCTGTGGTTGATTTACCGTAAAACGAAACTGCTCCTCTTCCCAGTTGCATGTATATATCTATCTTGTAAGGTGGTGTTGATGTCCTCCTATATACATATGATAATGAATATTTGCCTCTAATAAAGCATGATATTGTTTAATTTATTTTTATTTTTCATTTCTACTTCTACCAGGGTGAGAAGGTGTTTTATCTTATTAGGCCTACCCCAGCCAATATGACTTTGTATGAAAACTGGATCTCTTCATCAAACCAGAGTGAAACCTTTTTTGGTGATCAGGTGGACAATTGTTACAAATCTGTAATTCGAGATGGACAAACATTGTTTATCCCAACTGGTTGGATTCATGCCGTCTTCACACCTGTCGACACTCTGGTGTTTGGTGGAAACTTCCTGCACAGCTATAATATTCCACTTCAACTCAAGTAAGCCTCTCATTCACGACTGTTTTCTTTATTCTCTTTGCATATTTATTATTATATAAATTACTATCCTTCCAATCTCAATCTTAGTCCGATTGTGGATTGAATAAATGCGGTTATAGTCAGCTTATATGCTTCCTAACTTCCAGCATAGCGCTACCGGAAGTGGTGACAAGGCAAATCAGTTCCTTCACTTTTATTGTTCTTGAGTACTTCTATTGTGAAGCGATATTTTGAAATAAAATATAAGAAAAAAAATATTATTAAAAACTATACAATAAAAATTAACAAAATTATAAAAAGATAAAAATAACAAAATTAGTCCTTATTTGCACTTTTAATAAGAAAAGTAAAAAAAGTTTTTATTTTATTTGAAATGTAAGTTTTTTTATTTGCACAATAGAGATAAAGAATTTCCAAGTGAACTCAGCAGGAAGTAATCTTACTTTCATCATATTATAGACAATCAGAAACAATTTGGTTTTGAGGGCAAAAAAAAAATGTTAAAGTATATCATCCAGAATGTTCTGTAAAAATTTGATTACTAATTGTATCGGCATGAGTAGATAAAGATTACATTTTGTTTTTATTCTAATTCTATCACAATTGAAATCAAAGGAGATCTTACTAGGTTCTATTTACTTACCTCTCTACAAGGGCAAAATTAAACTTGGTGAATTTTTAATGTGAAGAAAATCCAACTCCCCCCCCCAAAAAAAAGGGTACTCTAGATTGTAACAAAAATAGAAATTCCTTCAGTCTAGAAAGACGTCTTCTTCATGAAGACAGAAAAGATGCAGTGTATTGTCAGAACAGATATTACACTCTACTCCTATCCAAAGGGCCAAGGAATCTCACTAGTTGAACTTTAAGGGATTTCATAATTGTGATTCATTTTGAGAGTGCCCATTTGGGATATTTGCTATAATTTAAGATATAACATATAAAATTGTAAGATTTAAAAAGTTGTATCCAAATAGCATTAAAGAATACATGTCAAACTCCAATTCTGAGTAGACAGTTTTCATTTGTTATTGTTGTATCATGTTATTAGCACTATCATTCAAACACTACCGTGTTTGAATATATGGTTAAGTGGCAGTTTTAGTCATTCAGAACTGCTTTAAAGTTTCACCGCTCACTCATTTTTCGGCCAAATTTCAAACAATTATTAGTTTATATATCACCTTCTCAGCTATATTGTGAAAAAAAAAATCAATTTTCATTCAGTAAAACAAGTTATGATGAATGTACTAGTGTTCAAAATCATAAAAATTCGTAAGGAGGTGAGCAACGTTTTTTATGACTGGTTTCCATAGCAACCACGTCGCTTCGGCGACAAGTGTTGCTACTAATTCACTGTTCTCGTGAAAAGAGAAATAACAAGTGAAACAGGGAATGAAAGCAGACGAGTGCCGTAAATTGTTTTACATATGTGTTTGTTACGTTTATGGGGGCAAAAAAATAAGACTTGAATTAAACAAAGAACAAATGAATTTACTGGAAGCCTGGAAAAAATCATGGATTACAATAGAAAAATGTGAACATGAAAAGTAATATGGTTATGCTTAAACATGGAAAAGAAAAGGACAAGATATTCTAGTAAAAAATATAATAAATTTATAACTTAAAATATTGCAGCATTAAGAATATTTTTTTAAAATTAAATTTAACATTATATAATCAATTCTTAACGTTGCAATATTTTAAGTTATAAATTTATATTTTTTACTAGAATATCTTGTCCTTTTTTTCCATGTTTAAGCTTAACCAGATTACTTTTCATGCTCGCATTTTTCTGTTGTAATAATAACATACT
This sequence comes from Euprymna scolopes, assembly GCF_053919585.1. Classification (NCBI taxonomy): domain Eukaryota; kingdom Metazoa; phylum Mollusca; class Cephalopoda; order Sepiida; family Sepiolidae; genus Euprymna; species Euprymna scolopes. Next base: position 47,777,635 of record NC_136503.1, read on the forward strand.
TTGCTATAGTTTATTTTTTAAATTATATAGTCCTACCCAGACAACTTGTAATATGGAAATTTTGTTGTCAATTATGATTGAACAATCAAAATCAATAAGGGAAATAAATAATTGATATTGAACATTATAAAAAGGTTGTTAAACTTACAACTAAAATTTTATTTCTTTTTCTGTATATGTTTAAAAAGTGTACAAACAAGTAAAAAATTAAAAACTATTATAATCTATTTGTATTATATCTTGCCATAATGGTCAGACCAATAATTCATGCCACTATTGACATTTTACTATTGGGTAAAATTTTCAATTGGCAAAGGATATCTTTTCTAAACTCATTTTAATTAAAGAATGTAAAGAGTTGTCCTTTATAACTAAAATTTTATTTCTTTTTTTATATAAGCTAATTTGTGAACAAATAAAAATTAAAAACTAGAATGATTTTTATTGCCTACAGGGCAACACTAAGTAGTTACATCTCATTTTGAAAACTTGTTAATAATATATTATACTGATCTGTTCATTCAATTCTGTGTCCATAGTGTTTGTTTTTAAATTTAATCTTAAATAAAAATTCCTTTTTATGTTCCCTAGAATAATAAAAAAAAAAAGTTAATATTATTTTCTTTGATGATACTGTCTATCTATTGCAGAGTCTATGAAATTGAAAGGCATGTTAAGACACCAGAAAAATATCTCTTTCCCAGTTTTGAGACAATTTGCTGGTATGCTGCAAAATATGTGCTTGATATTTTAAAAGGTAAGTTAAGATTAATACCTTTTGTTTTTTTTTTATACTTATTAGCAAATATATGCTCTCTTTTGTTGCATATTTTTGCTAAGCTGGAAGGATTATATAATTAAAACCCAAAAAACAAAGTGGCATTCACCCTAGATGTGTTGAACCGGCTTCCTAAAACAGCCGAATTTTCATAGGAATATCAAATTTACAAGCATTCCATAGTCGCTTGTGGATTATATAATTGTAAGAGAATGACATGTAGTTAAAACAAAATAAATAATTTTGGTCTATTAAAATAATTTCCAACAATATTATTAATGTTTACTCATTCATATATGTCTTTTATTATCACTTATGTTTGAATTTGTTTTGAAAACCTGATGTAATTCATAAATCTTTGATGTCATGCCAATTCTATAATTATTTTTTTAAAGTAATGTTTTAAGCTCTATAAGAAAGTCCAAATAGGACCAGAAAGTGAAGATCTCGAGATTTCCGGTCATGGCATCCACTTTATTTATTGGGAATTTGATTTACTATTAATGCAAATTCTTCATTTCTAAGAGTAATTAAAATCTGATATTTTGAAATGAGACGAATTCTGTAATGTATTTATTATTATTTTTTATTTATTTATTTATTTTTAAATTTTAACTGATGGACAAAATCTCTATATTATATTAACTCTACATAAATTTATGAGTGAAAATGTTTGTCCAAAAGATCAAATGAGTAGCAACCTCTTCATACACTGCAAACCAAGACAACCAAAGGGAGACTCTTTGAGGCAAGTTATCAAACCAGCAAAATCTCCTGTTTTGCATGCACCTCCCTGTACTCATTTTTCTGTGATGTGAAACTTGTGTTTGACCTGCATTACACATCAATCATATCATTTGACTCCATGCAACACATGTCCTCAACTCTCACTGGCCAGGTTTCACTTTCATACATGATCCCACTACGCACACATGTCTGATAAATATTTCTCATAGTCAACAATGGTAACATTCTGTTGTTTAATAATGTCAGAAGTTTCCTGAAGTTGCTCCATCCACTCTTGCAATCACATTAGCACAAGTTTCTTCCTAGTAACAAAACATCTAAACAGCCTCAATACTCATCATCCCAAATATACACTTCATCCACATCCAAGTTCTTGTTAATCTTAATTGTCTTACACACAAACTAATTATCATCTTTCAACCTACCTATAATTTCACTGCACTTATGAGTACTTTGTGAGATAGTTGACAGATTGATTTTTTTTTTTTTTTTTTTTTAATATGTTGTTTCAAACAAAAACAATAGTACATACTTAGTTGTCATGTCGAAAATAGTAATATTTACAAAAATTCATAAAGTAGAAAGTTATTTATAGTTAAAAGTAATCTTTACGGAAAATTTGGTAAAATTGCATTTTTATTAGATTCTATAAAGTAGACGATGAAGAGTTCACACACAGGACATAACTCGGAATGCATATTTTAGATTACATGTTAATGGTGTCTAATATTTTTGGTCCGTAACAATACTTTTTGTTTTTTTTACTAAAAACACAATAGCAGTTGCTCTACTCAATGAATTTTTGGATATATTTAAAAAAAAAATTTTTTTATTACATTTTCACTCCAAACAAGGCACATTGCCACTTTGGTGTAGGGGGCTACTATCAGGGGCAACAGCTACTGGGGTACTATGTTGGGATTTGGGCAGCAAGATGTCTGTTCACATTACACTTGAACTTCTGCATGTCAGTACAGTTGGGGAAACAGTGGCCTGGAATGGAATTCCAGAGTTTAGCGGTTCTGGGGAAGAAACTACTGGAGTAGAAAGATCTTTTATATCTAGGGATCTCTACTGTGTGGGGGTGGGATTTAGCTGCCTGTCGGGTTTGTCGAGGGTGTCTGCGTCGTGGGGGCACAAGTGTCTGCAGTTCACCAGAGCATTCACCATTAAAATACTTGTAGAACAGGCAGAGGGATGCAACATTATGTCGATGGGACAGAGGCTGAAGCTTAGATGTCAGTTCAGGGCCTATCAGATTTGCGACTCTCTTTTGAACCTTGTCTAGGAGCGAGACACTAGTAGCAGATGCACCAACCCAAATGTGATAGCAATACTCCATACATGGGCGAATAGTGGCCTTATAGAGGTACAGGATACTTTTGGGTGTTAGTAGTTTTCTAGCATGGTAGAGAGAGCCTACCTTCTTCGCAGCGGCCCTGACAACGCTTTCAATGTAATTGTTCCAACTCATGTTTCCTGTGAACGTTAGGCCAAGCAGTTTGAAAGATGTACTCTCAGATAGTCACTGGCCATTGCTATTGGTGGCAGAGAAGGTTTCTTGTAATTATTACTATTTTCGACATGACAAGTATGCAATATTGTTTTTGCTTATAACGATATATTAAAAAATCGATCTGCCGACTCTATCTCAAGAAGCACCTACTTTTGTGTACCTAATGCTTATACCACAAAAAAAATGGAGTTAGTCTCAAATACCTTTCCACAAATTGAGCAGAGGAACTTTCTAATGTCTTTCCAACACTATGACCACTTAATGACCTTAATCATCAGGCCATTATTTTCCATAGCATTCCCCACCCTAAGTCTTCATTTTAACGTGTATACCTTCCATCATTTCACAAGCAAGCGCTAAATCATCAGCATAAAGCATCTTTTTATGACAACCTGTACAAAACTTCTTGGATACAAATGAAAAGATGTTATCAAAAAAGTTATTTTACCTGCTCAAAAATTCTGGTTGTCTTGGACTGTTTAGTTCTGGCTAGTATTAAATTGTCAGCAGTTCTTCTGTTATAATAGAAATGTTAACTGATTAGTAAGACAGTTTTCGTGTCAGGGGTATCTATGAAATTTTGTGTCTCTTTTTAAAGACTTTTTTTTTGCATCTGCTGAGTATGCACATACAAGCTAAGTCACCATTTCAGGTGTACTGTCTGGGGTGAGGGTGGGGGGTTGATACACATTTTGTAGAAACGTGTGCAAGCCTCGGACAATCAGTTAAACTCGTTTTAAACAATCAAAACTCTTGAGTTGTATTGTTTATTGATCATCAAAAAGGTAAAAACTGAAAAAAAGGACCAAAAAAGCACATAAATATGAAGAAAAACAGCACATAAATATGAAGGAAAAAAGCACATAAATATGAAGAAAAAAAAGCACAAATATGAAGAAAAAAAAGCACATAAATATGAAGAAAAAAAGCACATAAATATGAAGGAAAAAGCACATAAATATGAAGGAAAAAAAGCACAAATATGAAGGAAAAAAAGCACATAATATGGAGAAAAAAAGCATATATGAAGAAAAAAAGCATATATGAAGAAAAAAAAGCACATATGGAGAAAAAAAAGCACATAATATGGAGAAAAAAAGCATATATGAAGAAAAAAAAGCACATAATATGGAGAAAAAAAAGCACATAATATGGAGAAAAAAAAGCATATATGAAGAAAAAAAAGCATATATGAAGAAAAAAAAGCACATAATATGGAGAAAAAAAGCACATAATATGAAGAAAAAAGCACATAATATGAAGAAAAAAAAGCATATATGAAGAAAAAAAAGCACATAATATGGAGAAAAAAAAGCATATATGAAGAAAAAAAAGCACATAATATGAAGAAAAAAAGCACATAATATGAAGAAAAAAAGCACATAATATGGAGAAAAAAAAGCATATATGAAGAAAAAAAAGCATATATGGAGAAAAAAAGCACATAATATGGAGAAAAAAAAGCATATATGAAGAAAAAAAGCACATAATATGAAGAAAAAAAGCACATAAAATGGAGAAAAAAAAGCATATATGAAGAAAAAAAAGCATATATGGAGAAAAAAAAGCACATATGAAGAAAAAAAAGCATATATATGAAGAAAAAAAAGCATATATATGAAGAAAAAAAAGCACATATGAAGAAAAAAAAGCATATATGAAGAAAAAAAAGCACATATGGAGAAAAAAAAGCATATATGAAGAAAAAAAAGCACATATGAAGAAAAAAAAGCACATATGAAGAAAAAAAAGCATATATGAAGAAAAAAAAGCATATATGAAGAAAAAAAAGTACATAAATATGGAAAAAAAAATGTAGCAGAGATGAATTTACGAAAACCTAACGAGAGCCGTAAGCTTAATAATAAAACTTTTTGCGTGTTTGGAACAGTTAAACAAAGTATGCTTAATAAAAAAAAAAAAAATAATAATACAATTTAATTCTATTCTTAGAGACAAGTAATATTTCTTATTGAAATGTCAGAATATTTAGATGGATAGAAAACAGAGCCATGTGGTCGCAAACAGTTACCTTACATTAAGAGACAAGAACTTGAAGGAATCCTCTAAGAAATAAATGTTGGCTAAGGGAGATAAATGATAGGAATTTATACTATGTTAGACAGAACAATAGTAAAGATTGTATATGTAACTAAAGCACAAAAAAAAATGTTTTGTTTTTAAGAATGTGAAGAAGATGAAAAGAGACCATCTGACTACATTATTACTGGTAGTAAGGCCCTTTCCCAGCACCTTAAATCATGGACCCAAAGGAAAGATGTGAGTATTTTTCATTTATTATTCATTCATCTTTTTAACATTAAATTAGCAGTGTTTCTTATTCCCTTCTTTATATTGATGTGTGTATCATCTTTTGATTTCAGGAATTTCATCCTTACTCCTTGCTTTTCTTAATTTTGAAGTGTTTTTTGGCACAATTGAGTGATTGTTCCTTTATCCTAACAAATCCAAGAATTATCGCAAGTTTAAAATTGTCCCAATTGATTTGACTGTTTGAATATGCTCATTTTGTGCGCTTATAACGTACCTTCTACATGAAATTGTGTGAATTCACTTGGATTGTTTATGTTTTGTGATGTTTTTTAAAAAATGTTAAACCTATTTTTAGGGTAAATTTTGAGTATATTGAAGATGCTAATTTCCAATTAAGGTGCCCATTTTTACATGACTTGTTTGGTCTGTTTTTCGTAGCAGTGACAAGTCAATTATCATCTTGAAATTGAACTGCTTATGGTTCGATTTTCTGGTTTACGGAGTGTTCTAGAAGAATTTTAATTTTTCTGACTTTTTTTTTTTTCAAATAGCTCTAATCATTTAAGATTAGCATTATTCAGTCACTAAAAAAATAACTCCTTTAATAATACCACTAACCTTAAGTTCAGGTGGTAAGGGTCCTTTTCACCTCCCCCAAAAAGATACCAACACATATATAAGCTAATTTTGTTGAGAGGGGAGGGGATTACCATCAAGGCATAGGGCTAGTTGTAGGGTTATGTGAGTTTTTTGTTTTTTTTAAAGTTGTTTAGAAAGGATTTTATCAAGTTAACTGTAGACGGCAATATGGCCACTTTCTAAAGACTCCTAACGAAAGCATATCAAAGAAATGTACAAAAATTACTTGCCTGGTTTAATTTCACATGAGGATAACTTTGATTTGTCAACGCTACAAAAAACAGCTGTGAAAAAATGTCTGCATCATTTTGTAAGCTAACATCAACTATAATCTAATTTTATAAATTATAACTTATATAATCTAATTTTATAAATTGATATAAAATGCTTTTAAGCATCAGAATGATTTACTTTCTGCTTTAAAAAAAAAAAAATAAGCCTACACAAAATGTGTATTTTCTACTTTATTTTAGGGTGCCATTTTTTTTCTTTTTGCTTTATTTTATATTTAATATTTTTTAAATAAAAAAATTTGAAAACTGAGTGCTTGTTCAGAATTCCCCCTATATTAAAAAACAAAAATAAAACAAGTGTATGATGTATGCACTCATGGAAAGAAAATATACACACAATTTCATTTAAATTGATCAAGTAGTTTTATTTTTAAATAAGAAAATCAAATTTTGTTGTCAAACAGTGACGATATCACAACACCATCTTGAAAACGTGCATGTTATAGAGTGGTGTATCATCAACAAATATACCCTTTTTTAAACAAAAAAAAAAAAAAAAATTTCTGCCAGTGATGATATCACAATGCCATCTTTAAAACAAGGGAAGTAACTCTAAATGATTCAAACGTGAGATTATAGAGCGCCATTCTTAACTTGGGAACATTGGAAAAGCTAAACTTTGCTTAAAAATTATTTTCTATAAAAAATAAAATTACTTGATTAATTAAACGTAATTTTTGGAACATGATATTTCCTTTCCATCCCAGATATGTACACCATACAGATTTTTTTTTTTGTATAAGAGGAATTCTAAACAAGCACCAAAAAAGAAACGTGAAAAAAACTGATATTATGATTTACACATATGATTGATTCTTATGTGCAATTTCTCGCATATTCTTCCCCTTCCCTGTTTTTCTGCTTATGCTCTTGGAGATCCCATAATGGATACCCTGAATGCCTCTTGCATCTTCAGGTTCCTTTGCGTACGAATTCCTGTCTTTCCTTGTCATCCTCTTGCTTTGAATCCTGGCATCCCAACGTTGTATTCGAAAAGCAAGCAGCAAGTTAAAATGCTAATTTGGTGTTCAGACCTTTTAATTTTTGTAAGACTCGAAACTGGCATCTATGTAGATAGCAAATATTATCCATAAAGAAAGGACAGGAGTTACCGCTATATTGACTGCTATAGCTTAGTCTGGTGCTTTGTATGATTAGGATTATTATTTAAAAGTGCCGATCATTTAGAATCCGGGGGAAGCTGATGATGCACAGAATTTTTATAATTATTATTTTGCTGCATCGATGGACTGATATATTATTTGTCAGCATTTCTGTTAATATCTTGAAGTTTATAGCACACTTCAAATCCTGCATTTCATGGTGGTGATTTTTTTTTCTGTTAATGTGCGTATGTTGAGCATTGGTATTTTAAAGGAGTATTTAATTTCAGATTTTAATGTTTTATTTTTTATTTTTATTTTTTTTTTTTTAATTATTTTATTCCATTGTCAACTGTGTTAAGTTTTTTTTTTTTTTGTTTGGAATTCGACATAATTTTTTGTTTGGAATTCGACATAATCTTTTTTTTTTTTTTTAAATACAGAAAATGCACGCAAATCGTTATGATGTACATATCCATCATTGAACGAAGATGTCATATTCCAAAAATCACCTAAATTGATCAAATATTTTTTTTTTAACTAAGAATATCAAATTTTATCACAAGGGAGCCGGTAGTGGTATGTTGTTTTAGCAGGTGTTAAAATTCAAGAGCTACAACCCAATTCGACTACAAAGATTCTGTATTCAAAATAATTAGAAAAATTTTAATTGCTAAAAAATTGCTAAATTTTAATTATTTTAGCTTTAAAAAAATACTTGATCAATTTAAGTGATTTTTGGAATATGACATCTTTGCTCTATGACGGGTACATACATCATAAAGATTTTTCTGTAATTTTGTTTTTTTAATCAAGTCAAATTCTAAACAAGAACTTTTTTCTACTAATATAATTTTCTTTTATCTTTAGTACAATTCATCTTTGTGAAAGCATGTCAAGTAGTTTATTGCTAATAATTTTTGTTTGGCTGATAACATTAGAGATATTTTCATTAAATTGTCACATTCTTTTTTTATGCCTTTTTTTGTTTTGTTTTTTTTTGGCATAAACAAAAGTTTAAAAAAACTTGATTTTTGTTGATAATTCCTCCTATATTAAAAAGCAAAAATAAAGAAAAATCTATACAATGTACATACCACTTACAAAACAAAAATATTGTTCCAAAAATCATGTAAAGTGGTTTTATTTTTATAAAGAAAAACATTTTTAAGCGATTAATGGGAATTTGTAGGCATCGCAACATAAATCTAGTGTGAAGTATTTAGTTATCTCCCTTGGTTTCTTGAGATTTTTTTTGTTTTTTCAAAATGACCATACTCATAAAATTTGATTTTATTTAAAAATAAAACTACTTGATCAAGCTACATGATTATTGGAATATAATAGTATCACAAATATGTATATCGTACAGATTTTTCTTTATTTTTTGTTTTTAATATAGAAGGAATTTTGGATAAGAACAATTTTTTTTTTCTTATGATTGGGTCATAATCAATAGTTAGTATCACTATGCTATAGAATGTTGATTATACTTTGGAAGTTTAATGGAACTTTCAAAATAAAAAATGCCTATAACATCTAAATAAATCTATGTAACAGTGAAAGAAAAATTATCTTGGATATAAATATCCTGCTGGAGATTTTTCTCATTGATTTGTCATTATCACACACACGTTTCTGAAATTTTTAGATGAGGAGCGATAATTTATATTTGTATTTCTTGAACTACTGTTTTCATCTTGAATGTTATTTTTACGTTTTGGTCAGTGTAACCTCCAATCTTCTTTGGGTGTATTTTGTAGAATTTGGGAATCTTTCTGTCCAACTCGGGAATCTGCACAGAATTTGAAACAGGACCCTTTTTTATAATCCACAGAGCTAGCATGCTCTTGTTGCTGAGTTCGACAAGATACACCTGAAACCTATGTTAGAGGTTATATCGACGATTGTGCAAATAACACTCCCAATAGGGACCATAGTCCGATTAATACGAACACTCGCACATATTGGAAAACATTACCACTAACCCCCCACCTTACTCTGCCTGACTTTGGATAAAATAACATTTCATCTTTAATGAATCATTTAATGCTAGCAAAGATACCCACGCTTTGCACGGGACTTTGCTGTATGCTCCGTTTATGAAGAATCGCACCAAATATGACCGTAACCTTTGACCTTGAAAAATGGTGTGCATCATCCGTAGATAGGGGGAACCATCATCATGCCAGGTTATGATCGGTCCAGTGGTGTGGGCTGTAGGAGAGTTGTACACACAGACGTACACACGAACGCTACTACTTTATGTAGATAGGTACTGTTTGAGCCACAAAACAACCAAACCAAGATAATGAACATTTTTAATTATTCTGAAAAAAAAATTGAATAAATTAGAAATGAAAAAAAGTTGTCTTTTCTCTCTATGCAAAAGAATTTAAATTAATTTCACCAATTTAAATTACTCTGCAATAAGAATTAAATTAATTAGTGATGTAGTTTGCTTCAGGCATTGTATGTAATTTACAAAAGGTCATTAACAATGTAGAAATAAGCCAAAGAGAAGTGAAAACAAGGTGAAGATAAAAGTGAAAATAAGTTTCTTTGTTTTAAGTTTTTTTTTTATGAATCTTATTTGATTTCAGTATAACTTCATTCACTGGAGTTGTACACATGAATTTTGTATATCGCAATTTTGGAGGAGAAAGTTCTCTTATCAAGTGTTGCTATTTTGTTTGACTCAAATTTTGCAATATACAACAATAGCAGCTGTGATGTTAAGGCTACAAAAGTCTATAGAATTCTTTTAGAGAGTAAATTTATTTATTTATTTTTTTTTTTTTTCAAAATGTTCTTCTTTCTATTATTTCAAACAAGTAAAATTTATGATTTTAAAAATAATTGTGAATTCAGTTTTTAATGAATTAATACAAATATTATAAACCGTCTCATTGGTATTTATCTTTTTTATTTTTTTCCTTATTGCTGATTTTAATGTTTGATTTTATATTTTAAAATTGATTTTGTACTCAAAACAGATTCGTTTCTAAATTTTTGAGATAGGGATTGGTTATTCATATTATTTGGAATCACTGGACTACTGTTCTCATCTTTTCTGAACATTTCGGTCAATGTAACCTCTGACCTTCTTCGAGTGTATCTTGTCGAACTTGGGAATGTTTCTGTCGAACTCAGAAATTTTGGAGTTCGACAAGATACACCTGAAGTAGGTCGGAAGTTACATTGATCAAAACATTGTGAAAATGACACTCAAGATAAGAATAGTCTGAGGAATCCAAATAATATAAACAGATTGGGTTATTTATTTTATTGTTTGTTTTTGTGTCAGGACCCTGTCTCTATGAAACATCCCAAATTAGCAGAGAAATGAAAAGATCAAAATTTATTTTTAGCTATTTTGAGTCTGAACTTAGGAAAAATTAGTCAGTTTCAATAAAAATTATTTTATTATTTTCATTATATAATTTAAAAAAATTTTTTTTTTTTTAAGTAATTGTTAATTATAGTTAACTTTTTTTTTTTTTTTAATTTATTAAGAAAAAAAAAGCTTCCTCTTTTCATCAAAGTATTTATTCAAATAAATATTAAATGAAATATTGATCGATTTAGTTATTTTTCAAATTATTGGGGGGGGGTATAACTTCTGTGTTTCCCCCTCCACCAATCCATCAAGGAAAAACAGATAATTATAAGCATAAGATTATAAGATTATTTGTATATTCTATGCCTTTATTCATTACTCATGAATTTTTAATTTATCATGATAGCACTCTCTGTGTGTTTGAATTATTTATCAACTTTGTGCTTTGCATTTTGTTTACCTAGCTCAAAACAGTAATCGTTTTTTTCTTGGCAGAAAATCAATCCATGAGTAGCAATAATATTAACATCTGTAATTTACAAAATCATGACCAATATTCTCTTTAATGTTTACCTTTTTATAATTAACTATTATACATAAAATACATGCATAAAATTAAAGAATCGGTTCATTTTTTTAGCTTTTTCATTTTTTTTTTTTCTCACTTTTCTGGGTTTTTTATTTGTTTTTTCATCATTTTTTACTTTTTTTTTCACTTCATTTTTTTTATTTTTTTCCATTTTCATATTTTCACTTTTATTTTCATTTTTCTCTTTTTTTCTCTCTTTAACTTTAGTTTTTTGTTTATTTAGAAGTGTTAATTTGTTTCATTTATAATTTCTCTTAGGGTTATAATCAAAAAGTCACATAAGAATTACTCTGATATGTCTTACACCAATCTTAAGACATCTTCATGCAAGAAGTGCTATAGTGAAAGAGTATTTGTTTGAATCGATTTTCTAAAATTGAATTTATTTGTTTTGTCTCTTGACTTATTTTTAAAAAATGCTACATTCCATATTAAATAATAGTTTTATAAAGACTTGTAGACAAGTTTATGCTTGCATAACCTGTGCAGGTTTATATTTTATAAAGTTCTAAAGATTATCTCAAACTTTTATTCTCTGCCATTGAAACAATATTATGTTGTTAGTTCTAGTTTTATAACAACTTGGTTCAATTAATAAAATAATGATATATCTAATATAATCTAATTGTTTCCACATTGTTTGACCATTAAATTATTAATTGAACCAAATTCTGATAAGATTAGAACTAATTTAGTTAAGATAATTTTACTTCGATGGCAGCCATCTTAAAACTGAAAAGTTAAAGATAACCATCCTAATATATATATATATATATATATATATATATATATATATATACCCAACTTTATTTAAATAGATAAGTTGGACCTAAATAGCATTTAAGCTGACAAATTAAGCTTTCAGTTATTGTACGATCTTGTTTACTATAAACTAATGTACTTTGTTACAATTTATTTATTTTATTTTTTTCAAATACTGAATCTGATGGAACGGTTTATGTAGAAATTATAACCTACAGGAAATAACTCTTATTCTTTTCATAAGAGTTATTATTCTTTACTTTTTTTTTTATTCTGTTTTTGGTGCTTCTTTGTTATTAGAGTGAAAATCGAAATATTGAATGTCCAGTAAAACCAAAGGTATCTATTTAATTATCACATCACGGTAATGAACATATCCACAATTTACGAAAAATGATAAGGTAGAAAAATTTGATTATTGATGAAAACAATTTTTAAAGGCAATTAGCAAAAATTGAGTTTTGCTTTAAAAAAAAAAAAAAAAAAAGAAAGAAAGAAACCGGAGAGTTCGAATTGTAACAAGGAAGGTAATTTTCTGTAAACTTTAACAATCTTAGGCCAATTTAGCAAAACTCAATTTTTGCTAATTGTCTTCGAAAACTGTTTTCATTAATAATTAATTTTCTACTTTATTGTTTTTCATAATTTTTAGATATGATCATTACTGTGACATGACAATTAAGTGGTTACCATTGTTTTTTTTTACTTGAAATTCAATATTTTGATTTTTTTTAATTTTGTTCAAATAATAAAGAAGCATTATACTTATTAAATCCAAACCAGGTACACTTTTGAGTTGGATGCTAAACATAACCAAAAAATGCGTGAGTTTAGAACATAGAAAGAAATTTGAATATAACGGATCCTGGGCAATACTGGGTCAGTGCAGCTATTTGATTTGAAATAATTAAATCTTTCATTTCAAGTCTGTTTAAATTATGATTATTTATAGTTAACTTTCTTTTTTATATATATATATATATATATATATATATATATATAAAGAAGTCACCACTTATCAAGGCCCAGATGTCACTCGAGGATAAGGGTCAATAAATGTATGAGAGCATCAATGGGAAAATATCATAGTGATCGTTAGTAGTGGAAATTTGGTAAATTGGATTACTTAAGGGGACGACTTATCAAGAACGTATTCACGTTGGTCTTGAAGACGACCATATTGTAGTCAGTTTGAAATCAAGAAAATTGAACAGAGTTCCACAGGCATGCAGTTCTAAGAAAGAAGCTTTGTTCATGGAATCTGTGTTTAGGTTTAGGCACAGATAAAGAGTGGGAGAAATTATTGATAGTGGTTTCGTTTAGACGAGTGTTTTGTGAAAGTCAGGCAAGGTGGGGACTAAATTGATTGCAGCTCAAACAAGCACTTTCCATGAAAATAGTGATAAAGTAGAGACAGGCTTGCAATGTCTCTTCTGTAGGAAAAAGGTTGCAGGAAAGAGAAAAGGACAGCCCCCCCCCCCCATTAGGCTATGAAGTCTATTTTGAATTCTGTCAAGACAGGATAAAGTGTTTCTAGCAGCTCTTGCCCACATGAGGCAACAGTACTCCATTCTTGGATGTACTTTGCTCTTATATAGGTAGAGAATTGCATCAACAGGGAGATATCTACTGGAGCGGTAGAACAATCCCACCATTTTCCCAGTAGCTTTGGCAAATAATTTGATATATATGTTCCATCTCAGATCAGGAGTAAAGGTTATGCTGTTATGATTACGAGTATAAGTTAATAAAGATTGCCAGATGAAATGTTAATACAAAAATGGAGTACTGTTGCCATATCTGGGCAGGAGTTGCTTGACGTGCCTTAATCTTGCCTTGGTAGTTCAAAACCGGCTTTGTAACCTTTCCTCTTCCCTGCAACCTCTTTCCCACAGATGAGACGTTGCAAGCCAGTCTCTGCTCTATCATTATTTTCATGGAAGGGCTCATCTGAGCTCCAATCTATGGTTCCCTCCTTGCCAAACTTTCACAAAAAACACTAGTTATAATCATCAACAATTTTCCCCACTCTCTATCTGTGCTTAAATCTAAATGCAGATTCCATGAACAAAGCTTCTTTCTTAGAATTATATGCTGAACACTGTTTCAATGGCTTGCTTCCCGGCCGATTACAATATGGTAGCCTTCAAGTCCAATGTAAACAAGTTCTTGTTAAGCCATCCCCTTAAATAATCCAAATTCTACCCAATTTACACCATTAACGATTACTACACTACCACCTTACATTCATTAACCCTTATCCTCTAGTGGTTTTTGGGCCTTAATAAGTAGTGACCCCCTTGTAAAAAAAAAAAAAAAAAATCAAATCGATTCTCTCTGGCATGTGACACACAAATCTAAAAATGTAGTTGAATATAACAAACTATTTCTTGTTTCGGAATTTTTTTACTACGACTGAGAATTTAGATTATTCAGACTATTATTTTCATCTTGGTTGTCATTCTCATGTTCCAGTCAATGTAACTCCCTAACCTTTTCCAGGTGCATCTTTTCAAACATGGGAATTTACACAAAATTTAGAACTAAATCCTATATTTAATCCATGGCAGTAGATGGTTCTTGTTCAGTCAGCTATGACCTGTAGAAGTCTTAATTATTATTTTATTCTTAAATATTATTGCCTGTTATAAAGATTGAACCATCAACCTCCAGAAGACTGGCACTTAAAAATGATTACTAATCAATACCTTTATCCATTACTTCATGGCTGACAAAACAAGAACAATCTACCTCTGAATTAAGTAAAGGATTCTGTTCAAAATTCTGTATAGCTTCCTAAATCTGACAAATGTTCCCAAGTTCGGAAAGCTGCACCTGAAAAGGCTTGGAAGTTACATCGGCTGAAACGTTAGAATAACAGCCAAGATAAGTTAAATATAACCTTTTTGAGTAAAAAGGAATAAACCATGCTTGAGCAAGTGTTATATTAACTCTTTTTGAAATAAAATTATAAATGTTATTTTGTATAGAATGCATAACATTTATGATGGAATGTTTTCAGGTTTCTTCCAGAAGAGTAAACCGGGTTTACTAATCATTTCTCATGGGCCTCTTTTTTACTTTAGGCTGACAAATTGTCATATCAAGAAAGATAACTTATCTTAACTTATTTTAGTATGCTGAAACCCATTTCATTTAAAATAATATACATGAAAATAAAGATTAACAAATATTTTTTCCAATTGAAAATACCCTTTCTTTTTTCTTTTTTTTTTTTCTTTTAATGCAATAAAAAAAATAAAATAAAACAATCTGAAGAAGGTAAATATTGTATGGAAAATATGTAACAAATATTCTTAGATTAAATATTGAGTAAATTTGTAGATTATGACCGTCTTGGAATCCCCACACCACCTATAAAAATAAACGATTCTACTTTTTTTCGGGCAATTATATGTGAACACTTTGAAGAGTTGATGGAAAGGAAAAAAAACAATTATTTTAGAATTTAGAATGGGTGATCAGTTTTATATACAAGTTTAATGTAAAATGATCTCTCATTTATGGGCTATTCTAGATTTATAGGGCAGTTTAACCAAATTCGTGTTACCAGTAATTGAATCTGATTTACAGGGTCATAAAACCATACACAATTGCCTAAAAAAATATTTAAAGTTGTCAAAAGAAAAAAATATTTTTAATAAGCTGAGATAAGGTATCTCCCTTGATATGACAGTTTACCAATCTAAAGTAGAAAAAAAGGGGCCTTTTCATGTTTATATCCATTTATTTTTATTCAATTTGCAATACTCATGATGTAAATCAGTATATATCTATCTACTTATATTCATTTATTGCTGAAAAATAGTCTAAATTATATAGTGGGACAGAAGCAGAATTACAAATTCTATTAGAACCAAGCTTTTTTTTTTTCTTGGACCTGTTAACACCAGAAAGCTTAGTATCATTCCATCTTTACTACTGACATTCTATAATTAAAACCAATTTGAAATACCCTAAATTATTTTTAATTGTTTATTATTTCATAGTTTTTGATCATAATTTAAAAACCTTCTATTTCATAAATTTGCTTCAGAAATTTAACAATTGGTCACATTTCATACAATATATTTATTTGCTTCGGAAATTTAATAATTAATTGATCACATTTGTGCAAAAGTGAAATTGATTTACATTTAGATGTTCTTTCTTGATCCGAAACAATCAAGAATATTATTGCATTTTGCATGAAGATTTTCTTCATTGTTAATGATTATTTACTTAGTTTTAATTTTTTTTTTTTTTTTTTTTAGTTCTAAATTCATTTGAATCTTGAAACTACATATTCCATATGACAACTAAAGGATAAAATAAATCCGATGGTATGAGTTAAAATGGAATTGCAGAAGACCTAAGACTCAGCATTTCACGCAACTGTTGAATGGATTTTTTTTTTTTTTTGTCAATTAAAAAATCTAAAAGTTCTTTTGCCACTTTTAGCCTGTTTTTTTTCTTGAAAAGTCCATGCAACAGTTAGGCGAAGCGTTGAGTTTTTAAGTTTTGTGTTTTTCTATTTTCACATTTTATTTTTGCATTTTTACCTTGCTGTCTTATTGATTGATTTTATATAATCATGATTTATTAGGGAAATTAAAACATTTTATAAATGTTAATTCTTTTGAAACAGCAAGAGGATGATTCCTTTATTCAAATTCTGGAACTTATTTTAAAAACATTGTTGAATTCACCAACGTTTCAGTAACTCATATTGAAAAGGGTTTTATTTTTTAATATAAATAAACAATTTACAGTATTTGCTTGGGGGTTATTTTTATGTCTTAAAATGTATATTTTACTTTGGCTTTTTTTTCTTTCCTCCAATTCAAACATTTCTTTAAAAAAAAAGGTTTTTGCATGTGAAAATATTTGGATAGCAGAATTGCCATTGTATTAAAAATAACTTTACATCAAGTATATGCCGTGTACAAATTATTCCATCATTTATTCAGTACTTCTGTTAAATATCTGATTTTATTAATATTATCAAAAATGTAGACAAATGGATTCTGTTGGTTCTTGCAATTCAGAAACAAAAGTTTGCAAAACCGGTTCCTGAATTGTTTTTAAATGAAACCTTTTCCTTATCAAACATTCTTTTTCATTGGATAGGGAATCAAATTAGTAAATTCTAAATCAATTTTAATTAACAAAAAAAAAACAACTTAAATTTGGAAATTAACAAAAGCAAAACGAATTATTCATTTTCACACTTTGGTTAAACGAAAATTTGAACCACTGAAGCTTATCTGAAGTGAAATGACTTAATTTGCTTGGAAACAAAATTCTGCCACTTATCGCAGTCTTGGACCAGTCTTTCGGCTGTCAGGAGCGGCATGCCAGTTTCAACCATTATTTGGTTGACACATTTCTTTGGAAGTCCTCTTGATTTGCTTTGAATGAAATCGTTTTGATGGGATTCCTTTACATGGCTGAAGTCTGGTAACCAGGAAACATGTCTAGACCACATTAATCGTTTTTTAATAATGTTGTTAATGGGTCTGACAACTGCATTTGTCCGTCTGTTTCACAAAATTAGATTTAAAATTTCAAAGGTTTCATTTAAAATCAAGGTGAAATAAACTTTGCACTGATTTCTAAGTATCAATGTGTTCCTCTTCTGTTTGTATTGTAGAGCTCTTTCAATTTGTCAAAAATTTGAAGCAGTTCTTCAAGAACAAGTATTTGGTAATCTCACCAAGTCGTGTTCTCTACACTTTCAACATTGCTTTTATAAATGCATGAGAAACCGTCTTTTCTAAATACAACAACTCGGATGTCATTGCAATGAAAAATTGTTTTCTGCTAATTTGAAAATATTTTCCATTTTTACATTTCTTTTTTCGACATTTAATTATACATTTAACAAATGATGATATTGTAGAGAAACTTTTCTAAGAGGATGAGGTAAAATTACATAACTACAGAGATTTGCCACTTCCAGCTAAGAATGTGTTCAGTAGTCAGCAATGAATTGCAAAAGTCAATTCCCATTATACTGCATTTCAGCCGAGGGTTTTGTTAACTCTTATTTTTCAATAAGAATGCTATTCCTTTTTGCTTATAAAATTGTTAGCTGAAAGTACAGAATAGTTAAGAAAGCACTCCCCTCTCCATGTTAAGAATGGCTTTATCCTTAACAGAATGTGAGCTTTGTTAAAAATAGTTCCTGTGAGTATTTGTAAAGAAAAAAAAAAACATTCGAATTATAATTGTAATGAAAATAAAATTTAAAATTTCCATTAAAAGAAATCACTTGCAACAATTTTTGTGCTGAACTAGATTTTTGTTTGTGTAAAAAAAAAAAAAAAATACACAAGGAACTAATTTTTACAATTCACTGATGACTGCGAAACACATTCTTAGCCGGAAATCGCAAACCTTGGTGGTTATGATGATATGCAAATAAACCAACTCTAAAATCTTTCTTCCACAAAAATTTTCACTCATAAATTTAAAATGGTTATTCATTTCTCTTTTGGTTGCATCCATATCGCTATATTCTTTTGTCAGGGCAGGCTAGGATACTATGACGAAAAATTGGAAGCTCTCTTTAACCAATTATTCTTAGTAATTGTTTTCATTTCAGATTTTAAAGAGCCATTTAGGGATTAACATTTTACTGGCCAGAGTTTCAAACTTTTATCAGAAAGAAAATTAAAATTACTTTAAAGACCAGAGTGCTACAAATAGCCACTGAATGCTTAACCTTTTTGAAGGTATACGTTGTATTTGTCTTGGTAACGTAATAAACCTCACTCTCTCACATGTTTTCAATAATTTGTATTATTCAGATTATTCAGACTAATGTTCTCATCTTGAATGTTATTTTCACATTTTAGTTGCTGTAACCTCAAACATTCTTATGGTGTATCTTGTCAAACTTGGGAATCTGTGTAGAATTTTGAACAGGACATTTATTTAATCAAAGAGAATAACATGCTCTCATTTCATCAGCTATGACTGGGTAGAAGTTCTAAATAATTCACTATTATATTTTGAGTGGTGGCCACACTGAGGATTGAACCTTTAGCATCCAGAAGAGTGTAACTTACAACTGAATTTTATCAAATGCTTTATCCACTATACCACGGTTTTGCAAGGCTTAACAGAATAAGAGCATGTTGCTTCTATGGATTAAATAAATGGCTCCGTTTGAAAACCATGCAAATTTCAGAGTTCAACAAGATTCATCTGAAACGTTGTGAAAATAACACTTAAGATGAGAACCGTTGTTTGAATAAATCAAATAATGTGAATTATCAGTCTTCATTTAAAAAATTCAGAAACATTGTGTCTTTTAATAGTTAAGCTACACAGCCTGACCCCGAAAATCAAGCATATGTATTTCAAACCAGGAAGAAATGCCTGAAAATGATGATTCAGAGGCAGGAGTTAGGCAAAAAAAATAAAAATTAAAAAAATAGATATAAATGTTTGCTTTTAGCATTCATCATTATATTAAAAAAAAAATGTTAATGAAAATTGCAATGCTGGGCTGAAATGATTTTAGATGCTGAAATATATTCTAAATTGTACACATTAAATTTTGTAAAGTATTCCAAAGCATGGACAAGTTGCTATTGATATTCAGGGTATTTGGAAAATCGATTGCATAACTTTGTGATTATGTTCTATATATGTAAAAGAGCCTCTTTCTATAGTGGAGGTTACACTTGTAAAAGCACTCCATTACTAGACTAATTTCCTCTGTTGTCTTCAGTTTGTGCTGAAACATTTATTTACTTGTTTCTCAGCTGTTGTATTCTGTTATCTAAAATAAAAACGGGGCCAACATTTGCACGATGCGAACCGTGTCCTCCATGCTCAGATCTTTCTTCTGAGTCCCACAGCTTGCATATTTGTTTGGTTCTACATTTTTTTGTGTGTATGTGGCAACATTAGACTGCTGCACGCCTGTGGAACTCTGTTCCGTCTGCCTGCTTCCCTCCTGACTACAACTTGGATGTCTTCAAGTCCAACGTAAACAAATTCCTGATGAACCGCCTCCTTAAGTAGACACTTTAAATATCCATGCTAACATACTGTACTTACAATAACTCTTATCCCTGAGTGGCTTCCGGGCCTTGATAAGTGGTGACCACCTTGTAAAAAAAAAAAGCTTATTTTATTTGTGATCTTGTTCTAGGGATAGTTTTTATCTTAACCATATATAGAAATAACAATGCACTGCCACATGCATTGTACATTTTAGATGTTTGCAATATAAGAAAAAAAAATGCTGATCAGTATTTGTTTCAATAACTTATAATTCTAAAACCAATCATTTCTAGACATATGTTTTTAGGGCACCTTTTTCATTATTTAGCATGTATAGAGCATAATCTCCTGAAATTGTGTTATCAGGGTTTTTTTTTTCCAAAAATCTTATCTAAATATGATATTTGATGAAGGCAAATTATTTTGAAGCATGCATTCTAACTGATGGCTATAAATGATGCAGTTTTTATAAAAATGTGAATTCTCACAAATGTTGTTTTCACAGCAGATTTCTTGTACATTTGAATGTTTTTTCGTTTTTTTTTGTTTTTTTTCATAATTCTTTGGGGTAATGCTACATATTTTTTTATAGAATACTTATACACTAAACTGAACGGAACACACAATTCAGATGTTGAGTATAAACCTATAATAAAGCAGCAGCCGTGCAGAAAACAATTGATCTCGTATGACATCATATTTATGCGTTTATGTATATGCAAATGACTCTTGACGTTATTTATCACATCTACTGACTTATGTCGTTATCTAATAATGCTTTTCTTTTCCGCTGTAATTCCACAGTTGAACAACAAATATATCGTGAGTTTCTTTCTGTTTACTTTTTATATTCTACCTGCATATTTATATTTCTCTATTTTATTTACTTTTTTTTTTTCTTTTTTTTTTGTCTTGTTTCCAAGGATTGGTCATGACATGTGGTAACCACAGCATTTGACTTGCTACCACTTTGCATATATTTTTCTGGATGCACATCTATGAACAATGCAGCAGATCCCTTAATAATATCATTTCTTAGTACACAATTTTATCAAGTTTAGGATATATATATCTATATATATCTATATATATATATATATATATATATATATTAATAAGCAGGTCTCATAAACATGCTGAACTAGAAGAATACTCGTCCCAGAGCAAGTAAAATTAATTTTCTGAACAGAGCAGTTTTTTATTAATTTTGTCTCCCTACAAAGATTAAAATCAAGATATATTGATATTAAACCTTATCTTTAGAATCCTTATTTTAATCCAAATCCATCCTTATTTGGATTCTAAAAAATGTCTAAAATGACTTAAGGTGTCATAAGAAATTGAAATTTAGGGAATCTTGTTTAATTTGTGTTTAATTACTTTTGTATACAATTCAGTGTAAATCTGAAATATTTAAATTTTCAATTGGGAATTTATGCCTATTTAATGCCCCTAAAACTTTAAAATATTTCAAACAAACTGAAATTTGTGAAATATTTATTAATTGGTGTTTAATACCTATTGTTAAAATTTCACAAAAATCAGAGGTACCTGTATTTTCACAAATGGCTTCCACTGCCTTTTTACCCCCCCCCCCCTTTGCATAAAACTAAATATAGTCAACATTTTAACCCCCCTCACGCCTAGCAAGTGTGTTCCAAATTTCTTGAGTATCAATTATTTTAAGAGTTAATCATGTCCATACAAATATATAAACATAACTTTTTAAAGATAGTTGAGTTTTTTGCTTTTTGTTTTGTCTAACTATGCTTTACTAGTTAAATAAATGCAGTTTAATTTGAAGAAAAAGAAATATACATTTACAGCTGCTCATTTTCTCACCTCAAATCTTAGTATTCAACAATTAGCTTCTTTTTTTTTTTTTTTGAATACATTTGCAAAATGATCTTTTTTAAAAAATATTTTCTCAAGAAAAAAATATCAACCCTGTTTTTAATTACCATACTGAAATACACTCTGACGCAAACAAATGGAGATAAATAAAACTATCCTGATGAAAATATAAAAAGTAAAGGCTTTAAATTAAAGAAAATTTTTAATGATCGACTCAAGATTTTTTAAGTGTATGAACTTTGTGATCTGATCCAGTCAGAAATGCGCATTTAGAGCAACTCATTTCCTCAATATTTTTATTTACTTTGGCTAAAAAGCAATAACACTGGATTAAACTTTATACAATTTTTTTTCCAAGATGTAATCATCAGATATGTGTAAATATCTTGAACCATATCAATATTTAATAAATATATATATATATATATTGAGTAAAACGCTTCATATTGAGCAATGGACACTGTTTCTTTTAAAAGTATTAATATGTTTACTAATACATTAAAATAAACTTTTCTATTTAGACTCCAGGTCTAATTCCCTCTATAAAATATAAAATATATATAAATGCTGAACATTTTAAGAAGTAATTTAAAATTCAGTGTATTTTGCTTAACATTGACTATGAATCAAATTATACTGCGAATCTGAAATATTTGAATTTTTGAATGAAAGCTTGTACACATATTATGCCACCTAAAACTCCTTTAAAATTCTTCAAATAAACTGAAATTTGGGAAATATCTACTGACATCCTATTTAACCTATTGTTAAAAATTTCTCTCAAATTGGAGATATGTGAATTTTCACAAATTGACGTCCATCACATTTTTACCCTATTTACATAAAACTAAAGGAAACTAAATATTGAACCCCTACTGATTTGTTTTTTTAGTAAAAAAAATTATTTATTTTGGGTGCTTGTTAAGATGCAGTCAACAGATCGAGTTTTTTTTTTTTTAAAATGTTATTTAAAGCAAAAACAATATTACCTTCTTCATTGTCATGTCGAAAATAGTAATGTATCCAAAACTTACAAAAAAAATCGAGTAGAAATTTATTTCTAGTTAAAAGTAATTTTCACATAAAATTTAGTAAAATCGCATTTTTCTTAAATGTTATAAAGTAGGCAGTAGGAGGCTATACACAGAGGACATAACTCCAAAAAGAATATTTTAGATTATTTGTATCATGGCTGCAATATTTGTCTATAGTGATAGACTTTCTTTTTAACTAAAAACACAATAGCAGTTGTTCTACTCAATGAATTTTTGGATATATTACTATTTTCGACATGATAGTTAATATTGCTTTTGCTTAAAATGATATATTTAAAAAATCGATTTGTTAACTATAGCTTAATAAGCACCTTGTTCTGTAATATATATACACTTGTCCATTTACTATACATAAGTGTCTCGGTAAGTTTGTAGTTTAATGATAAAATAAAAAGCATTGCAACAAATATTTCTTATATTGAATATAATACAGTAAAAATAATCATTCAAGCCAAAATTCAACTAAAAATTATTGGGCGATTATTGATTCATATTCATTATATCATATTTAATACTGATCTAAATATGCATTTTTTTCGTTTACTTGTTTGATTCTGGAATAATTGGATTCATAATTAGATTGAAGACTTCAAATTTTTATTATATGCCTTACAACTTTTCTGAGAATTTGTTTAAATTACTCAATTTTTATACACTGCTTATAAAAAAGAAGCAAAACTTTTAGATGGAGCATAAAAGCTTTCAATATACGAGATAAATTGGGATATCATTTTCTTGATCCCCACCCCCTCAAGATTTAAGTTTTTTTTGGTTTTTTTATACATGTTGTAAACTTAAAACAAGCTTTTTATATATTAGAACTGTTATTTTGGTATTATTTTATTATAGTATCAATGTTTAAAAATAGCCTTTTTTTTTTTTCTTGTAAAAAAATTATTATTTTATCCAAATATAGTCTAAGTAATTTATCAAATATTAAAAAATAAAATGTTAATCTATAATTTGGTTACTTTTTAATTTCTGGCTTGATAATTATGGTTCATATAAATACCTGGATTTCAAAAATTTTAATTTTGCTTTGGCGGCGTGGTTCTTCAGCTTTTATTTATTTTTTTTTTTTTCAATTTTGTTGTCAAATTATAGTTAAGTCAATCTTGATTTTTATATAAGGATTTTTATTAAAATCCTTTTAAATCTATTTTTGGTGAACTGAAGGCAGCTGCTTACATATGATATGGATAATAAGTATTTATTTATTAAAAAAAAAATAATTATATATTATTTAAAGAACATTATGTATTTGTTTGATTATACATTTTACATTTGTTTTCACAAAACACTTAAAACTCAGCCTGCAGGGCCAAAGCTACCAAGTGCATCCATTCTTTAGTTAATGCTCCTATTTACTTACCTCCCCACGAGGGCAGAGTTGGACACAGGGTCGGTTTTTAATGTTGGGAAATCCAGCTTCCCCAAAAGGAGCACTCTGGAGAGGTGCAAAAATAAAAATTATCTCAGTCATGAAGGATTTTTACTCGACTGACTAAGGACAGAAAAGTTGAAGTATAGCATCAGAACAGATACTACACTGTGATCTTGGCCTTTAGTTAATGTTATGGAGATAACCATAACATCAACTAAAAAATGGTTGCACGTAGTATCTTTTCTCTAGAGTTTCTATGAAACTGATGTATACTGTTCTTTGAAATATATATATATATATATATATATATATATATATATATTATGGTGTCTGTTGAGGAATTTGGTTAAACTTTATTTTAGAGAAAATCTGGGTTATTTATATTCCAGAAGGATTTATCTGTTAGGAACAAATAGCTCCAAATGGGATGAGTCTCTAAAGTTTCTATGAAACTGATGGTATCGATGGACCATCATACTAATGTATAATGTTCTTTAAGATAACACATCTACATCCAATGTATGATGATTCAGAAGTGGCAGTCCTTTATTATTTACATATAATTAGACCTGTCGGTTACATTAGACACTATTGAGATGAATGTTGGCAAAATATGTAATGATCATCATAGTCCCAATCAATGTCATATCCACTTCTATTTAGAAATCTTTTTTGTCACAATCTTTTTACAAATGCGGACAAGTGGTTATGCATACTTTTTATAATACACCCAATTTAGACATTATTAAACAAGCATTATTGATGTGCATATGTCTAACAGTTAAAACAATTAGAACAAATAATACATTGAGCAAAGATGTAAAAATATTTCCACTCCAAATTATCATTGAATTAATAATATATACATAGATACACTATCTATATAACTAAGTATGTTTGTCAACTGTTTAAATTAAAAAGTAATTACTTAGTAATAAATGAAGATAAAAAAATTTTCACTTTTTTCTTTTTTTTTTTTTTTTTTTTTTTTTTTTTTTTTTTTTTTTTACATGATTGAAAAATCTGTGATAACTGACAAAATATTATAAATCACTGGAATGCCGCCCGACATTGCCCGGTTGTAAGATACACTTAAATATATTTTAATTCATGGAGATTACATATTATACTGAACCTAATCTATAGCATTGAGATAAAAACTAATATATGACTTGGGTGCCATCAGCTAGAATCTGAACCAAAACATACAACTCTCCATCCTCATTCCTTAACCTCTGAGCCTCGTCCATATATATATATATATATATTCACCTGTCTTTTTTTTTTTCTTTTTTTTTTAATGGAATTGCCCGATTGTTGAAGACAAGCAAGCAAGGATGGCTAGACGGTTCAGAGTTTTATAATTATATATATTAAGAGTGTGCATTGATTTCAGTTAGAGTATAAACTAGGTAGCGCAACTTTTAAATGTACATAATTATGCATATGCACAGATTTTAGACCTGCATAACTATGCATATTTCCTTAAATCGGATTCTTTGTGTATTGTTTTGCAATTACTGAAAAAATCGCCTTAACTACAAAAGCAAATTTAAAAGTTTATATAAAAGAAAAAAAAATATTTGTATTTGGACTACTGTTCTCATCTCTGCTGTTATTCCTACAACGTTTTGGCTAATGAAACTTTCTTCAAGTGTATCTTGTCCAACTCCGGAAATCTTTTTGTTAAACCTGAGAATCTGTATGGAATTTTGAATGGAACACCGCTCCAGAAGATATCTCACTACTGATGCAATTCTCTATCTATATAAAAGCCAAGTACGTCCAAGGATGGAATACTGCTGCCATATCTGGGTAGGAGCTGCTAAAAACAGCCTATCCTGCCTTGACAGAGTACAAAATAGACTTCATGGCTTAGTGGAGGATGCCCTTTTCTCTACCCTGCAATGTCTCTCCCACAGAAGAGACGTTGCGAGCCTATCCTTGTTTTATCGTTATTTCCATGGCAGGTGCTCGTCTGAACTCCAATCTCTGGTCCCCCCTCGCCAATCTTTCACGAAAAACACCCGTCTAGCTGAATCCACTGTGAAAAATTTCCCTCACTCTTTATCTGTGCCTAAATCAAAACATGGATTCCATGAACAAAGCTTCTTTCTTAGAACTGCACGCCTGTGGAACTCTGTTCCGTCTGCCTGCTTCCCACCTGACTACAACTTGGATGTCTTCAAGTCCAACGTTAACAAATTCTTAATGAACCGCCCTCTTAAGTAAACACTTAATAAAATCTCCACTCTAACGTAATGTACTTGCAAAAACCCTTATCCCTGAGTGGCTTCCGGGCCTTGATAAGTGGTGACCACTGTGTAAAAAAAAAATAAATAAATAAAAATATTTTAATTAATAATCCAGATGAGCAGTTGCCATATTTTTTTTTCTAATGGAAATCTCTCTAAGCAAGGCATGAAGCTACTTGATGTAAAAAACTAAAAAAATAATATTTCAAGGTCAAAAACTTGCCGTGCTAGATGGAATGGATTCTGAACCAGAAAGCAGCAATTCTTCCCTCTTTGTCAGAAACATCACTCCTGGAATGTGAGAACTAAAGGACAAAAAAAAAAAAAGGAAACAAGAGTTACACAGCTGCCGAAAGTAAACCCAAGGTCCAGTTTCCACTCTCCTTGTTGCAGGTGTACAATGTGAGCCTAGCATGCCAGGTTCAATATCCATTGGAGTCATTGTTTATTTGCCTCTTCCCAAGGACAGAGTTAGATACAAGATCGATTTTCTTAATGTGCATAAAATCCAGCTCCTCTAAAAGGAGAGCTCTGGATTGGGACTAAAATACAACTGATCTCCTTCTAGAGGATTACTCCTTTACTGACTTAGGGCAGGAAAGATGAAGTGTAGTATCAGAACAGATACTACACTTTGCTTGTAGCCAATATCCATTGGGTCCACTAACACGAATAATATTGATAAAGATATGAATCAATCTCTTCCACTTTCAGCTATGGGTAAGCCAAATTCTAAAACTTTTAGAAGGAAAACTTTGAAATAGCACCAAAAGGAAGTGGAGAATCTAAGACCTTGAAATTGCCTAATCGTCATTCTTTGGCATCGATTGCACTTAAGATTGTACCAAACTGTCTTGAGAAGAATTAATTTGGCTCTCCTCAGTGAAACATAATAGGGATCTGATAATTTGGATCTGGGATCTTCATGTTTTTAGCTCAGATCAGCATATTAAAAGTGTTAAAATGATATTTGGCATGATATTCCAAAGCTGTGACATCAATGAACTAAAAGCTGAAAAGGCTCAATTTAGTACATATTTTTCTCTTTTTTTTATTTTCGCGATTTAACAATATTGATTTATTTGGTAAATATCTGATACCAAATCTTTATATAAAATTAGATCATTGTTGTGAAAACAAATGCCACACAATTTGGAGTAAATGTTACTAGAAACGTTTATTCATGAATTTTACATGATGGATATATTGATGCAATGTTCATAGTAAGCATGAGTGAGAAAGATGTGTGTTCATGGCGGCCATATTGTCAATCTCCTGATCCAATCTACTTTCTTTGTACTCCAGAGAGTTCCACATACAGCAAGGGCATAACTTTCTTATCTGTAAAAAACAAATTTTTCCCCATTTGATTATTAGATTACCTAGCGTTCTTTCAAACACTTTATCTTATAATATGAAATAAATATAACTGCGTTTTTGGGGTTTTTTTTTTTTTTTTTTTTTTGAGAAAAATTGCATAATGGTTATATAGTAAGTGATAAGTTATATGAAAATTCATGTTTTCAGACACTCCCTTCTTTCTTTCTCTCTCTTCTCTTTCCCTCTCTCCTCTTTCCTTCTCTTTCTCTCTTCTCTTTCTCTCTCTCTCTCTCTCTTCCTCTCTCTCTCTCTCTCTTCCTCTCTTTTTCTCTCTCTTCTCTTTCTCTCTTTTTCTTTCTCTCTCTCTCTTTTCTTTCTCTCTCTCTCTTTTCTTTCTCTCTCTTTTCTTTCTCTCTCTCTCTTTTCTTTCTCTCTCTCTTTTCTTTCTCTCTCTCTTTTCTTTCTCTCTCTCTTTTCTTTCTCTCTCTCTTTTCTTTCTCTCTCTCTCTTTTCTTTCTCTCTCTCTCTTTTCTTTCTCTCTCTCTCTTTTCTTTCTCTCTCTCTCTCTTTTCTTTCTCTCTCTCTCTTTTCTTTCTCTCTCTCTCTCTTTTCTTTCTCTCTCTCTCTCTTTTCTTTCTCTCTCTCTCTCTTTTCTTTCTCTCTCTCTCTCTTTTCTTTCTCTCTCTCTCTCTTTTCTTTCTCTCTCTCTCTTTTCTTTCTCTCTCTCTCTTTTCTTTCTCTCTCTTTCTTCTCTTTCTCTCCTTTCTCTTTTTCTCTCTCTTCTCTGATCCATAAAATTTTAAATTATGCATTTAAGTCAAAAGTTTTGCATTGCTGATGTTGGGCCATGTAAATCAAGACTAAATTTCTAAAACAAACTTGAAATAAATATTTATAAAATAATCTTGTTTAATGTCAAAATATGAGTATATATAGATGAAGCAAATGTTGAATTAACATTTAGAAGATAAAAAATCTACACACTTGCTTAAAACTTCAAAACAAGTACAAAACAACTAGATTTGATTCAATCTTATCATTTCAATTAATATCCATTTTGTATATTTTAATATAAATGATTTCAGTAGAATGAATACCGTTTTTGATTGTTATTTTACTCTAAACAAATAAGATTATCTTTATTTGATCAATAGATTTATAGAAGTTGTTCTTTGATATTAGTCCAATTTAATTCAATAAATTGCTAAAGTTTAAATATTAAAAAAAAAACATCCTATCAGCCAAACATTTTATTTTTTCCCCAAATTTCTATGAACATTTTTTTTCACTAAATGCAAATCTTGTAAAACAATTCCATTTCTAAAGACTAGTTCATATATTATTAGTGGTTCTATTTGAAATCATGTCCAATCCTTAAGTCTTGTTTTTTATTATTTAGTCTTTTTCTGTCTTTTGCTACTGCTATGTAGTGTTGGCCCTGCTTGTGTGGAGACTTGTGATGCCGTCCAACCACCCATTTTGGTGCTCATTGCTATGCCATTCTACTTCGCAACAATTACCATTTCTGTAGAAACCACTTTTTACTAACATGATCCACTCACATTCCTATGTTATCCCATATACGCACTCTGTTATTATTATTTTTTTTTTTAATAGAAAATATATTTACCCTCATTACATGTCTTCACAAACCCTTTCTCCCCTCCTCTCTGTCTCTTACTTATCCCTCCTCTCTGTCTCTTACTTACCCCTCCTTTCTGTCTCTTACTTACTTACCCTCTCTCCCTTTCTTACACCCCATCTCTTGTGTAACTCTTTTTCAAGTGTGCTTATGATTGAATGAAGACTGTTGGATATTTATGATTGAAATTTGGTGGACAAATCAGACACAAGTTTGACATGGTCAAATTGCTGAAAGAATGTGTATTTTATTAACAATTCCATGAGTGGAATTTTTGGCAGTCACAATATATTTTCTTTTTAATATCAGTACATATATAGATTGTGCTTTCAGCTTCCTTTCTCTCCTCTCCCCCTCTCTTCCACAAATTTTTACTATCCCTTCATCTATTTCTATTTGTGTACACACATTTGTAACCACCTCTTCTAACGTATCTATTATCAATAAACAGTATGAAAACAGCTTCATACATTAAAAAAATGTATCATGTGTGTGTATATATATATATATATATATATATATATATATATATATATATATATATATATATAATGTCTCTTGCTAGAGAAAATATTCTCCTTTTATGTCTTAAGCCCACTTAGCAATGAACACAATCACCTTTTTTTTTGTTGTTGATGATGATAGCATGTCTTGGCCACTTCAGCAGTGTTTGATTACATAAAACAAATATTTTCTTAGCTTTTAATGATACATCCCATCTCAGAGTTTTCTGGTTCTTTCCAAGCTTGAACATAAAGGTCATGGCTACTAAATAATCAGGCAATCTCTTACGTCACTGTAATTGTTGGCTATTGTGTAAGACTTTCATATTTTTATTTCCTATGCCAGATGGGATTCTGCCCCATTGATGCAATGCCAGAAATAATCTGCTCCAATGGACTTGCTGCACTTGTATCTCCCCTTCCCTTCAATGTAAATACCCTCCCCCCTCCTTGGCAGCTCACCTGACGAGCAACAAAACTGTAACTTTTTACTGTAGAGGTCTCTAGATGCCGGAAAATTTTTCTGTTCTAATATCTTCTTTCCTTGGACTGCTTACTTTTGGAACTCCCTCCCTGTTTCTCCCGATTGCACCAATATGCAGAAATTTAAATGTAATGTGAACATTCTCACTCAACTATCTACCCAAGTTGTTTTCTCTATAAATCTGGCCTCTGTCACGATAGCCCGTTATGCTTCAGTGACAGTATCTTGTTTGGGGGCTAACAAAAGTTGTTTTTTTTTTTTTTTAAAATATTTTAATAATAAATAAGAAGTGAAGAGTTTGCTGCTTTTTAGTTGCACTCTTCTAAACTCGATTAGACCTTATGCCTTCATCCAACTATAAAGATTTCTTTTAGCAAAAGAAACAAATAAAAACAACTCTCAAAACTTGTTATCACTATCTAATTTGAAACAAACAAAACATCCTCATTGTAGCTGCTGTTGATTGCAATAATTCCTCTCTCGCTCTTTCTTTGTTGACTAATTATCACTGTCTTCCTTATTTGCTGTGGATTGTGGTGGAAATGAAAGCAGAAAAAGAAGGAAAAAAAAAAACAAAACAATTATGGCCATTTTAGCTATTGGGTCTTGAAGAGACTGCATGTTTTCACGTTGATGAGCAAGTTATTTAATTTTTATGATGTTAAATAAAATGTTTATCATCATTCTGAAACTTCACTTTTTACATTTAAAAGCGGCCGATC
This sequence comes from Euprymna scolopes, assembly GCF_053919585.1. Lineage (NCBI taxonomy): Eukaryota > Metazoa > Mollusca > Cephalopoda > Sepiida > Sepiolidae > Euprymna > Euprymna scolopes. The sequence continues at coordinate 47,808,914 of NC_136503.1, forward strand.
ACTACAGTGAAAGCATATAGTCTCTTCAAGGCCCAATAGCCAAAAAGGACTTAATTGTACTCTTTTTCTATTTCCGTTTCAGCCACAGTCTGCAGCAAATAAGTAAAACAGTGCTGATTGGTCAACAAAGGAAAAGGGAATGAGGTGGGATTATTGTAATCAGCAGCAGCTACATTCATCATATTATTTTCAGCTACAATGACAGGATATATTAATCCGTCTGTATTTTCTTACCAGCGATGAACACCACTCAAAAGAATATTGCAGCCTATAAATCTTATTTTTGTTTTCTTTTATCTAAGATACTGATGCATGAAAAAAATTAAAAAAAATTCTTAAACATCTCTTTAAGCTTCCATCTTTTCCCAACTTATAAAAGCTCCATGTTTAACACCTTGTTACTAACATCAAATAATGCATTCTTTTATCAAATACTAACTGCCTTACTCTACCTAATACGATTATGTTGCTTCTTGATGGCAGTGAGATAAGCTTCCAACTTGATCAATTCATTAAAATTAGTTTCTTTTGATCTGTACACAAGACATGACAAAAGTAAAAAGACACTCTTATCTATTAGATAAAAGGCAGTTGTCCGTGTACATGTTTGTATGTCCAGCTAAAAATCCAAAAACTACGAAACAAAGAGCCGCAAAGTTGATAGGTTTTTTTTTTTATCAGTATTGCCTTTGGATGAATAATGTCTAAAATTTACAAAGGATTATTTATTCTTTGGGAATCAAGTGGCCCAGATTTTGGGAGGGAAGTCAGCTTTCAGCCATTTCTAATGTTATCTGTTATATAAAGAACAGGTGAATGATTTAGATTCTTATTTCCGATACATTAAAATAATAGAGAGGAATGGGCTGGGCAGGGATGAAAGAGAGGTGGGGGAAGAGGCATGTGAAAAAAAAAATCAACTGAGAAAGATAGAAATACGGATTGAGAGAGGTAGAAGTTTTGATATAAAAATGTTACACCCATTTTTTAACCTCTTCTATTTCATTTTATATGGCCATGGACAGTGCCAGGTCAACCTGCTCGTCATTAGTAATGAAGCCTCCTGTGAGCTTCTTCTGATCGATCTGGAAGAGGCGATATTCATTGTTTTCCTTCTACAATGAATTGGATAATCACACGATTAACAGTGTAATTTCAGAATTTGACTGACAAAATGTCAGTTAGTATGAAATATTGAAGTCTTGAACTTTAAAAATGTATTAACCCAAAAGTCCTACAGACCCACTGTTCTATAGATGATTTCTTTTAAAAATTTATACAAGATAATACATAATAGTACTTCTTACTGCATATTTATTCTGAATAAAAGATGAAAATCATCTATATTCATCAAATTCTCTTTGAGAATTGTTGGGACCCTCTTAAAAATTCTTGTGAAATTTTCTAAAATTCTATTTGTTCGATGACGTATGACATATGTGTCTTGCAATAGTAAGCCACTAACTTGTTGCCAAACGTGCAATACAGTATAATTCTTTGTTTGAAGTGCTTTGCTCTTTACTGTAATATGTAAATTTTATCTTGAATGTATAACATCTTGATTTCTCAAATATATCACAGGCACCCAGTGTCCTATTTATACAAGGGGCATGCAATAAGTAATGCCCCTGACCCACTTCCAATTGTCTGATCTAGCGGAAATTTTGCATGTGCAATGATTTATATCTCTACAGGTTATGTGGCAAATTACAGCTCTGAACTAAGTGTGGTTTCTGTTTTACAGGTGTTTGAACTGAGTCAGGTGTGAAATAGAGCCTGTTGAATGTCGAGCAGTGATCCGGTTTTTGTATTTGAAAGGACGCACACCACAAGAGACTTTTGATGAAATGAAAGAAATTTATGGTGATAATGCCCCATCATATGACCTTGTAAAACGCTGGCATCGTGAATTCAAACATGGCCGGAAGTCTGTGGAAACAGCTCCCAGACTTGCCCCCCCCCCTTCTATCATTGATGAGGCATCTATATGTCAAGTTGAGGCTGCCATTTTGGAAGATCGGTGCATTAGTATTTGCCAAATAGCTCAAGATGTCAAGATTAGTACAGGGTCTGTGGAAACTATCACTCATGACCATTTTCATATGTATAAGGTGTCTGCCAAATGGATTCCCAGGTTGCTCACACCATTCCAGAAGCGAGAATGCGTCTAGTGCTCGAAGATGAATTTGGAGATGTGCCAAGAAAATGAGTCAAAGTTTTTCAAAAGACTGATTACACAGGATGAAACCTGGGTCCATCACTATGATCCAGAGACCAAAGCCCAGTCAATGCAATGGAAGCACTTGGACTCACCACCTCCAAAGAAGGCAAGGGTGCAGCCCTCCGCTGGAAAGGTCATGCTCACAGTCTTCTGGGACCAGGACGGAGTAGTGATGACAGATTTCCTAGGAAAGGGTACCACAATTACAGGAGCCTATTATGCTTCACTTTTGAGGAAATTAAGGGAAGCTATCAAAATCAAGAGGCAGGGCAAGATCAGCAAAGGTACCCTCCTCCTGCGGGACAACGCTCCGGTCCACAACTCGCATGTTGCCAGATCAGAAGCACGGGTGTGTGGTTATGAAATCCTTCCCCATCCTCCCTACTCTCCTGACCTTGCACCCTCTAACTTTCACCTTTTCCCAGCCATGAAGTTGTTTTTGAAAGGAAACCGTTTCCCAGATGATGCAGCCTTAATTTCTGAAGTCACGTCGTGGTTGGAGGACCAACCTAGGGTGTTCTACAAAAACGGTCTCCAGAACTGCATCAAACGATGGGAGAAATGCATAACTCTGGGTGGTTCCTATGTATAGAAAGACTAATAACTGTGCCAAGTTTCATTGCTCTACTCTATGGGAAGTGGGTCAGGGGCATTACTTATTGCATGCCCCTCGTAGAAGAGTCAATATTTCGCTTTCTAAATAAAATAAATAGCTTTTTTCTTTTTCATTTGTGTATTTTAACCCATTTTAGTCAATACACAAATACCCAATAGTAAAAAGTTTACATACCCTGAAACTTCATGGATTAATTAAACACTGTTTCGGGCCTCTCAACAGCTTTTTCATGACCCCCCCCCCCTCACTGATGTGAGGCCTGATTATCTGAATTGCATTTAAATGAACGGCTCAATACAATAAAAATTGGATGTTTAATAATTTAGCGTTTCCTGTTATGAGTAACAGGTTTGCATTTCACGTGTTGTTTAAATATTCAAAGGCTGCATCTTTGTTGAGTTAAGACGTGTTCATATCGAAAGAAAAAGAAAAATGAACAAATAAAGAAATAATTTTTTAAAAATACAATGAATAGAAATAAATTAAATAAACAAATTAAATAAAGATGTAAATAAATGAATGTATGAATAAATAAATCTAATCAGAGATAACTACACTGTAGAAAATTGCTACTATATCATGCAATAATTATTAATTATATATTATATATAGTGTCTTTTTACTTCTGTCATGCCTGTGTATAATATGAATGAAAAAGGCTTATTTCACTATATCTTTATTCGTCTTCATGTTGGCACACATTAAATATACTTTTCACTCTACTTCCTTCCTTTTCCCACACATTTTTTTTTTTTTTTTTTTTTTTTTTACTTTTTGTATTTAAAGAATACTTTATCTGTATATTTAAAATATCTTGATTAACTTTTGCAATATTTTTGCTTGTAGATTTATCTCACTATTTCATGGGAAAAGTAGTTTAAAATGATAAGAATTATGAAAGCTTTGGTTTTGAATAAGCATGCAATTTTTAAAGCAAATAAATTGGTGTGGTTAATACAGTATTTATCATACAGAGTGCCCACAAAATGATAGAAAAGTTAAATTTTTAGTCAATATAAAGATGTGATGTGCACCCCAAGTGCTCCACGACATAAATCAATTAATGAGAGGAGATGAACAGATGTGGTAAAAAAAAAAAAAAAAAAATGAAGCAAAAGCCAGATTGGCCCAGGGTCAATTCTCCTGACTTCATTAAACCAAATAAATGGTTCTTAAAAAGTCCAGATTTTAATGGCATAGATTTAGTTATACAAACTTAAATTACAGACGAGAAAAATCAGGGGCATAAAATTCTTGAACTTTGAAAGGAACTTGTAACAATATCCTGCTTGAAATCAGTCCAACAATTGAAAACATTTTGGTTTTATGTTTCACACTTTGTATGATAAATAAAGTAATAAGATTAGGTGTTAGTAAAGATCCTTTTTTGTGTGTGTGTGTGGGGGGGGGGGTTATTTTACTATTCCAGTTTTTTTTTATTTTTGCTATTCCAGTTTTTCTTTACTTTTGCTATTTCGTTTATTTTTTTACTATTTCTTTTTTTTTTACTATTCCAGTATTTTTTTATTTTTGTTATTCCAGTTTTTTTTTTTTATTTTTGTTATTCCAGTTTTTTTTATTTTTGTTATTCCAGTTTTTTTATTTTTGTTATTCCAGTTTTTTTTAGTTTTTTATTCCAGTTTTTTTAAATTTTATTATTCCAGTTTTTTTTTACTTTTACTATTCCAGTTTTTTTTTACTTTTACTATTTCATATTTTTTACCATTTCGTTTTTATTTTTGTTTTACTATTCCAGTTTTTTATTTTACTATTCCAATTTTTATATTTTATTCAATTTTTTTTACTATTCCATACTTTTTTTTTTTTTTTTTTACTTTTACTATTTCAGTTTTTTTATTACTATTCCATTTTTATTATTCCAGTTTCTTTTTCTAACAAAGTTTTGATGACCACAATTACATTTTCAATTTCTTTATATAAAATACTTTTGATTTTTATAGAATTGCAGTATTTTATTATAACTACACCTTTTTACTTAAATGGATGTGTTTATCTGGTGTTTAAAATTCTTGACATAAAGTTTCTCTATTTTATTCTTGTTTTTTTTTTTTATACACACCCTTCTCAATCAATATGATTACCAAATTGAATAATTTTGTCTTTCTTCTATATTTTTAAGTGCAAGTTAAACATTTGTCATGATAGTACAAAATGATTTTCTTCATGAAATTCTATCATTTACATTGGTTTCGATATGCCATTGCTTGAGGTCATATTGACCCAATCCTTCCAAGTCTTTGGTCTGTCTTTTCCTTGATTACTCTCTGCCAAGATTTGTATATACCTATTTATCCATCCAGGACTCTCATGCTACCAGATCTGGTTGTCTGAAAATACCGATTTCCTAACCTAAAGTGCAATAAACATTGATGTTGTTTTTTTTTTTCCTTGCCCTTTACAAAACTCAATAATGTTTTGCAAAGTTTTAAAAAAAAACAACCATTTTCCTCTAAAAAGCAGCCAAACACCATAAATAAATATTTGGAGATATAAAGAATTTGAAGAATAAAACCTTTTTTTTTTTTTTTTAAAATTAAATTATTGGAATTGGCATTAAATAATCGGAAAAGGGTTGATATACCACAAAACAACCAAACCAAACACTATGAATAAACATTTGAAGGTATAAAATACTTGAAGCATAAAATTTTTGCCAAAATTACTGGAGTTGGTATCGGATAACCCGTAAAGGGTTGATATTTCATAAAACAACCAAACCAAGCCATCCAGAACATTGTTTGACAGTTCATCTCATTGGAGCCAGTTGCAATGCAGAGCTGACTCCAATCCAGGGTACCTTCAGCCTCAATAGCATAGAGTGAGAATAAACTCTTTCACCAAGACAAACACCACAAATCCACCGAATCATAGACCTGTCATTCGTCTGCGTTCCTCAAAGACTGAATTAATGAGAGCCCAGTGTTCACTTGCATGTAACCTTGCACTACAGATATTTACACTGCTGTAAACTTGACCCAGAATATCAAGTGAAAAGGCTTAAATTTTTAATTTGCTTTCTTGTTGGATTATCTTTCTTAGATGTTGACTTAAGCAATGACAGATGAGCAAAGCAGACATTTTTTTCTCTTGCCTCTAATTTCCAAATCTTTACATTTTCATTATCTCGCAATAATACATTTCTGGTATTATCCATATTATATTTCTCTTAGTCTGTCTTGTATGGATCTTTGTTATGGTAAGGTGCGACGAACTAAGTATTATGGTATCTGTTTGATGCATAGAGATGATTAGCGATTAGTATTTAATGCAATAATGAGCTGTATTCAACCATGAATTTGGCATAAAGTACTCATACTAAGTCAACAAGCTATGACTTATACCTGTTTTTTATGGGTATAAAAATCTATCATTTATAATATGGAGCTTCAGGTTTTTTGGGGGGTGGGGGTCTATAAAATGTATAAGAATTGAGTTTAATTTTTGGAAATGTTTCAAAATATAATCTTTAACTGTTTATGTACTTCGATTAATGACCATATATGGAATCATGTCTGATTAATGATTTGTACTTATTTTTTGTGTTGGTATTTTGATAGGAGTTCATCTCTTATTCAATTGTTTCTCCTTGAATTATTTTATTGCTAATTTTTCAACAATGCTAATCTTACACCTTCTTAATGTTAATGTGAAACTGATTTTTAAAAACATTTATATATGTTCCGGTTCATACTATGTTATCACTTTTCACACACATTTTATCTGGTGCTATTAGATCAAACTGTCTAAAGATACCGGCTTTCTGATCTAAGATGCACCAAATACTAATGTTATTGTTTTTGCCTTTCCCTTTGCAAAACTCAATCATGTTCTGCATAGTCAAATCAACAACTTTCCTATACAAAAAAACAAAAGCCAAACACCATAAATATTTAAAGATATAAGAAAAGTACTTGAAGCATAAAATCTTTTCCCAAATTCAGATTCAGCATTAAATAACCCGAAAAGGTTTGATATGCTGTAAAACAAAACAATCAAACCAAGCATGTTAAAAAAAAAAAATGAAATCGTGCAATTGGCAAAATGATTCATAGTGAATTAATTTGATGTCATGAAAGTAAAAAAATTTCAACTTTACTCATTTTTAAGTGAATTGTTCCAAAATTGAATTATTTAGAACCGTCAACTAAACACAGCACAATTTTAAATAAACACATTTCAAAAGTGACATTTATCAATATGATTGGAAGAATATGTAGCTGCCGAGAGAATATTTATAGTTTTAAAAAGCATTAAAATAAAAAGCACCATGGAATGTCTATGGGGCTCCGCTAGTTCTATTATAATAGAATGGAATAAAATAAAATGTTTTGTAGAATAATTATTGGTTTATTTTGTTTCTATATTTTCCAAATCTATTTTTATAATGTGGTTGAGTTTTTGTATATTCAGTTTTCTAAATTATCATGTGATGATTATTGTAGCTATGTTTGAATTATCTTGTTGTAGAACCTATATACATTATCTCATATTTTGTTACCTTTTTCTGTATACATTATCTCATATTTTGTTACCTTTTCTGTATATAAAAAAAATTTCTGTACTTTTTATACAATTCTTATATACTACTAGATTTGGTTTTAGAAAATCTATTCGGTTACTGATATTTATGGATAGTTTGATTTCTCTGCATTCATATTATATATAGCATATGTTGTTAGTTGTCTGGGATATCTTCAGTCTTGCGTATGTTTTTTTTTTTTTTTTTTTAAGTAAGATGACCGATTTGATTTTAGTTGGGAGTGGAGTTGTTACACTGTATATTTTTTTTTTAAACATAAAATCTAGAATTTGATATTTTGTAATTTCTTTAACAACTTAAAAATTCCATTATTGAGTTTATTTTATTATTTATTGTTTATTCTACAAATTAAACTTATTTTTCCCCCGAGCTTATTCATTATTGTTGCAAAAAAAACAAAAAAACAATTGATATTCATGTTATTAAGAGCAAGCTATCTGCATGTTTGCTTAGGACTTTTCTGACAATATCTTCACATCTGAATTTATGCTTTTTGCATCTCATTTTTCTATCACACTCGCAACTACTAACAAATATACTCATCTGTTTTTTAATTTTTTTTTGGGGGGGGGGGAGGGGTATGGGCAGGGTTGTATATGGGTTGGGAGTGGGAGGTTCCAATTCTTTTTTTAGACCGGATCATCATTCTCATCATTCACGTAAGTACTTTTTATTCTTCTGCTGTGCCATCTTCAGATTATTTCTTTTATTCGCTTTATGTATTCATCTGTAAGTTGAAGGTATATTTATTTACATTATTTTCTTTTTTGTCTTTGTTTTAAGTTTTATTTTCCCAGTTTATTTTATGTGATAATTTTAATTTAGATTAAAATGGTTTATGAATGAGGGGTAATCATACGTCCATCTCCATTATCATTAAAGTTTAGTTGTAATTGACGGTCTATCTATTCTATTTTTACTTTGCTGCCAGGAGGTTAGACGCAAGGTCAGGTGTCGTTTTTGCACACTATTTTTACTCCTGATCTAAAATGGAACACGTACATCAAATCTGTTGTCAAGGTCGCTGGAAAAATATTGGAATCATTCTATCACTCCAGTAGATATCTCACTGCCAATGCAGTTCTCTACCTCTATAAGAACCAAGTATGTCCAAAGATGGAATACTGTTGCCATATCTGGGCATGAGCTGCTAGAAAGACCTTATTCTGCCTTGACAGAGTTCAAAATAGACTTTGTAACCTAGTGGGGGATGCCCTTTTCTATTCTCTGCAAGCTCTTTCCCACAGAAGAGATGTTGCAGGTTTGTCTCTTTGTTATTTTCATGCCAAGTGCTCGTCTGAGTTCCAGTAGATGGCCCCCCTCACCAAACTTAAAAAAAACAAAAAAAAAACTCTTGTCTAGCTGAAACCACTATCAATAATTTCCTCTCTCATTACCTGTGTCTAAACCTAACTGTATACTCCATAAAAAAAGCTTCTTTCTTAGAACTGCACCCCCTGTGGAACTCTGTTCCATTTTCCTGCTTTCCAACTGACTACAATATGGTTGTCTTCAAGTTCAACATAAACAAGTTCTTCATGAGGCATCCCCTTAAGTAATCCAATTTACCAAATTGTCACTACTAACGATTACTACGATATTGTCCCATTGACTACTGTATGTTCATTAACGCTTATCCTCGAGTGGCTTCTGGGCCTTGATCAGTGGTGATTCCTTTGTAAAAAAAAAAAAAAAAAATGCCCTGGCCGACAAAAAATGACTAAGCAGCCCCATTAGCATTCTCTAGCAAGAGCATCTTAGACAACTGGTAATAAACTTATTTATTCTCAGAAAGAAGATAAAGCCTGGGAGAATGGACCGCCTAGAACTGAACAGAACCCCACCTCAGCCCAACATCATTAAAAGACACTTTTAGACTGATTTGTGTTGTAATTCTTTGAGTTCATATTTGAAAATAATTAGATAGAATATCCATTCGATGCATAAATAAACAAGTAGACAACATTGAAGCTTTATAGAAAATACCGTTTGTTTTGGCAGTGCTAAAAAAGAATTAAAAATAGCTATTAATCAATCTTTAGACAAAAATGAGATCAAACATCCTTGTACATTCCATCATGGGCTGGTGAGTTGAAAGAATCGGCAACAAAACGTCTGATTGGTACGACTCTCTCGATGCAACCTGCATGAATGCTAAAGAGAACTAACTCAACAAATTGTATTCTTACACCAAGACATCTAATTGACCAATGGGCACATTATCCAGTGGCAAGCCTGTCTACATCAAGAGAAAGTAGTACATCAAACTGTGACCATAACAAAATGTAACTGTTTGTTCTCAATGGTAACACTTAAATCCATTACCAATATTTAATGTAAAGTTATACAATATTTGATAATTAAATAGTAGCGTAGACTAGACTTTCATGCCTTGGTAGTACAATTAGTCTGGAAGAACAATATATAAAGAATATTTTTGTGACGGAACATTTTCATCTTGAAGTCTACGCAATTATGCAGTATGTGGAAATGATGAGAATAATGGAAATAGTATTTCGACAAAATAGAGAAATAAAAAGGAACAAACCGAGTTATGTGTTCATCAACTTTTCATCTTTATTTCATCCAGAGGAAGTCTTGAAATAAAGACGAAATGTTGGTCTGTTCCTTTTTATTTCTCTAGTACATGGAAACTATGCATAAATAAACTAATTAATATTGAAATTAAACTAATCATCTAATAAGAACCATGAAAAATAAGTGATTAATGCTCATTTTTCAAAGGAATATGCAAATTAGTTAACATTCTTATAGTCGTTCACATATCTATGACTGAGTACATTAAGAAGTTTGTTTTAATAATTTTTAAATAGAAAAAAAAAAGTAGGTTTTTAATATCAGTATTGTTTTGGTGCAAAGAATTTCTAGTCTATTGTTTTTAATTTGTTGTTACATTGTGTATGATTTTGGTTTTCTTTGTGGACTTTCAGTATGCAAAAACTGCCAAGCATGATGTTCCTGAGCATATTCAGTATGGAAAACTTTTAAAAGAACTCACCAAAATATCTCGGAATCTTGAAGTGCAGGTGAGTTGGACTTTTTTTCTCTTTAATTTTCCCCCCTGTTTAGAAAGCAAAATTAATTCAAAGAATATAATAAAATATAAATTAATGGGTTCAATTTTTATTGATCGACTGTAAGATGAGGAACACTATGTGAGTACATATATATATATATATATATATATATATATATATATATTTCTTTTACAAAGTTAATCAATGGTATGAACTGTATGATTACTTATGAAGGAGATTCATTGAATCTCCTTCATAAGTAATCATACAGTTCATACCATTGATTAACTTTGGTACTCACATAGTGTTCCTCATCTTACGGTTGATGATCATTTTGTTTCATTAATGATGTATGTATCCATGACAAAATGAAAATATAATATTCCAAAAGTCAGCTAAATTGATCCAATTGTTGTATTTTCAATTAAGAAAATCAAATCCTATGAGTAACCAAGGATATTCTTGCCCACCATTGTAAAAACAAGCTAAAAAATAAAGGGAGATAATTCAATAGTAATTCAAACTTGCAGAATTTTTGTTGTAATGCACACAAATTCCCGTTAATCACTTGAAAATGATTTTCTTTATAAAAATAAAACTACTTGAATTTAATTTTTGGAATATGGTAAAACCTTTACCCTCTTTGTCAGAAACACCACTCCTGGAATGTGAAAACTACACTATGTTTTAGATTATTAATAAAACTTTTTGTTAATAAAGCCTTTTTTAATAAAAATCCATAATAGCATGTTTTGTTTATGAATAAACCAAGAGTAAAAATTTTTAAAATCAATTTCAAGGCAAAATATGTTATTTTGATTGTTGTTTATTTGGGGGGGGGGCCTCAAACCTATTTTAATCCATTTTCTTGAGTTAAGATTTCTATTTGATCAATAGGCAATTCAATCTCTTTTTAAATTTTGCATTCTTTATAACTAAAAGGCGTTTGTGTTCTATTTCCATTTCTTTTATGAGTTAAAAAGTGGTTAAATTTGGTCTCTCTTTACTCTAAAGTTGTCATATTTTGTTTTACCATTTTTTTTTGTTTTGTTTTTCTTTTTCACACGAAAAACAAAAACTCAGAAAACTTCTCCAAAACCAAAAATGGAACGCAAACGTCGGAAAAAGAACATTCCTACTCCAAAACAGATGCAAAGTTTGGACATCCTGCATCAACACACGACAGAAAAGTTGCAAGAATTACAAAAGCAAGAACACAAAAATGAAGAACACAAGAATGTCTATGCATTCTCTGTAAGTTAATATAAAAGAGAAATATTCATTTTTACTCAATTCTAACATGGAATGAAAATTCTTACTTTGTTGTTTGTTTTGGTTCAAATATTTTTATCAGCTAAGTGTTTTCAAATGAACTTGAAATTAATAGTTTTATCAATCTTTTTCAGATAATGTCATTTTCAAAAACAGTGTGTGTTTGTCTCTGTCTCTTCTTATATATCAATAAAAACTACCAACTTGAAATATTTATTTGCAGCAATATAAAACATTTACATTAACAACAAATTAGATACAAGGCCTCTCATAAGTGTGGGAAAATTGGTGTTGTTGGTAATCCTTGGTCACAATAACTAAAAAATGTCTATCCTACTCTTTACTAGAATCATCAATCACCATAATACCACATTTACTCCAGGGCCCGTCCTGCTTAAAATTTCCAAAATGGGTTAAAAAAAATTTTTTATTGAAATATAATACTTGATATAAAATAATTTCATTGGCGAGAATCTTATAGTTAAAAGTAAACAAATTAAAAAATTGGTTAGTAAGACTCCTCCCCTCCTAATCCTTTCTAAATAATAGACTGCATACTGTTTTCCAGTTTTTGAGCTTCCAATTTGATTTGATTTAACAAACAAAAATGACCCTTTGTTTAAGTTTAAAGATGATTTTTCTCTCCCCCCCCCCCTCCGCTTTTTTTTTTTCAATCAAAATTCTAATAACTACTAGTTACTAAAATAAAAAAGAAAATTATCAAAAACATTGACTTTTATTTGTCTCATTCTTGTTTCTGTTGCGGGTTTATTTTTAAGCAACATTTGACTACACATAACAAAAGATGTAAATATCATTGAATATTAAGAGGTTTCTAAACATATGAAACTTAATAATATTTGTGAGATCTAAAACTTTGGCCATATATTCTCAGATACCCAATTTTGCTATTTTTAATCACTGTCATATCAGTAGAAAACTTATTGCAAAGGTTCTATTCATTTTTGCATCATGAATTTTTTGTAAATATCATAATATAATACAAATTATTGGGATGATTAAAAAAAAACTTATATGTATATATTCTTTTTTAGCAAATGAAGGTCAATATCAATTTGCCTTATTTGACTTAAGATAAAAAAAAAATACATACAGTGATTTTTAGATTCATTCAAGTATTTAAAATCCATATCAAGCACGATCTGACGACTCATTGGTATTATTGTACTGGGTATTCCAACAGTTCTTCATGGCAAATTTGGTGTGATTCTAACCAGTAGTTTTGGAACCATAAGTGTTTCTTGCTATTATATAGTACTAGCAGATGTACCCAGCATTGCCCGGTATTAAATGTAACATTAAATTCTTTAAAAAAAAAAAATCAATAGAATAAAAAAAATGCAGAAAGAACCTGAGACATGTGTATGTCAGTATTGTTTTTTTTTCTAAACAAATAAATAAAAAAAATAAAAAAAGTCGAGCTGAGATTGAAACCAAAACCTAAAGACAGCAAGTCAAGCATGATAACCATTAGGCCAGCTTGAAACGATCTTTAAAAAGTGTTTTCAACCCTACTTATTCTTAACATAAGGAAGCTGTCACGTGAAAGATTTGCGCATGCGCAGTCATGAAACAGATGATAGATAAAAAGCTGATGACAACCCCAAGTACCAATTTTTCAATTTTAGCCATCCTTTTTTTTTTTTTTTTTTTATCAGATGGAAATCGAATAAAAAGTTTTCCCCGTGTCTGAATACCTTATATACTAAATTTCAAGTCTGTAGATCAAAAATTTCTTCAGTATATAGGTTGAGAGTTGTCCTCACATACACACACACACATCACTTTTCTAGATATATTTTTATATATATATATATATATATATATATATATATTATAATTTTTGCCCTCTTTTGTTGTGTTTTCATGCCAAATAAGTATTTATAAGTGCTTATTAATAGTAGTGGTAGTAGTTCTATAATTGTTACTCCTCTCCTCCCACCACCAGGATTTAACATGCTAAGTTTTGTAATTCAGTACAATACTTTGAATCCTATAAGTGTTTATTGTTTTTAGTATTAGCAGTAGTATTAGGTTGTACCCTATTATTAAGCACCCAGAATCTGAAGGGTCATCAAAGCCAAATTTGGTGCTGTACTTGCCGGTGATTTTGAACCTAGAAAAGTTTTTTAATATTACCAGTACTAGTATTAAAATTTTCACTCTCTATAATGCGCACCCAGTGCATCAAAGATGTTTTATGCCAAATTTGATAAAAGTCTGGTAAAAATTAATTAAAATTTTATCTGTCAACTGTTTCATGACTACATGCGCGAATCGTTCACATGACAGCTTCCTCATGTTAAGAATCCAGCCCACAATCTGTATTATGAAAGATTTCTAGTTAATTACGATAAAAATCCACCGTTTGCTTTAAGGTAACTAAACTTTTGAACAAGCTCAATAGCTTCGCTATCCAAATGTACTTTCTCCTTGTCTGAGTTCTTATCCATCTCCATTATTTTACACTTCCTGCATACAAATTGGTTATACTTTCTCGATCTACTAGTGTGACTAATTATAATGATAATTAGGGATGTGACAACAGCATATTCTTTTCATTATTTTGACTCTTGAGTATATATCCGTTAATATCTTATGTTTTTATATAGACTGATGTGATTCTCTGTTGATTGGTTGTCTCTTACTGTGTCGGATATCTACTTGAGAGTCAAAAGAATGAAAAGAATATTCTGTTGTCACAGCCCTAATGATAATAGACCTCTACTGGATAAGTGCGAAAAGGACTGGGATCTTGGGGAGACTTGTTGCTATCCAACTTTCAGGGAAGATGAATGGCTGTTGCCAGCGAGAAGTCATTAGCAAGCAGCTGTTGCAAAATTTATTGAAAGAGGTGGAGAGTACTGAAAATCTGGAGAAACTTAGTGTCAGTGATTAATCTCTGATGATATCCTGTGTGAGAACTCCTAGTGAGTACAAATACAAATAATTTTTTTTTTTTAAATCTAACCTTGAAAAATGAGCAAAGCATGAATATTTTATTTGATCTGATTTCTATCTATATATTTAACTTTATATCTAGGACGAACCATCCCCTCCACCTACCAGTCTGAAGATGCGTATTCCCAAAACAGGAGCATTTTTTGACAATATATTGAAAACTGCCAAGGAAGAGGAAGAAAATGTCAACCCTGTGGATATTTCCTCTCTCAAATTGAAAGTCTCCAATGGTAGGATAGTAGGGTAAGTTGTGGAAAAAACATTGCCAAATACTTTCTTTTCTCTTTTCATCAATTCTTTAGTTTAATGTTCAAACTCTACAAAGAATAAAAAAGAATCTGTGTGTGTGTGTGCATAATATAGGAATTCACTGTTTTAAGCACTGTTGATATATGGAATATAAAATTTAAACTTTAACACTTTTAAGACCAAAACAAATGAAGACATTTTTTTAATAAATAAATAAATATATTTATTAAAATAAATTCTATATTTTGAATCATGGCAAATGATTTCGTTTTAATAAATAAATATGTTTATTTATTAAAAATTAATAATATTAATAATATAATAACAATTAATTAATAAATAAATATGTTTATTTATTAAAAATTAATAATATTAATAATATAATAATAATTAATTAATAAATAAATATGTTTAGTTATTAAAAAAATGTTTGCACTTGTTTTGGTCTTAAGAAACCTCTTTAGGCTATAGCATTAGGAATATATATATATATATATATATATATAATGCCATGGTCTAAAAAGGTTTCTTTTTTTTTCTTTCTCTCTTTTACTTTTCCTTCCTTAGTGTTCTGATGTTATAATAAAGTTATATGTAACCTTTATTATTCATCTTTTACTTTATATATATATATATATATATATATATAGTATTGGGACAATGAATTGGTATAATAATCAGAAAAATTTGTGCCTATTTTCTGATGCCAAAAACGATTTCTTTAATTATCTTTTTTTTTATTTGATTTTGTTTAAAACAAAATATTCTACTGCTGGTAATAATGAAATAATAAATATTTATTGATTTTAATCTACCAGTAAAACTAATATCTATAGATCACCCCCTCCCCCACAAGTGTTTTTACATTTGAGAAAATATATGCACATTTAATATGTATTTTTAAGGTAATCCGGGGAAAAATAACTACATTATAGCTAAAGAGATTTATAAAGAATCAGGATGAGTAATTTAGTACAGAATCAGTAATTGTATCAGAATTAGGAAAAATATTGGCGTCATCCCATCACTAAAATATATAATTTCTTTTTGATTCTCTGCAGAGTTAAAAAAATTTGGTCTCAGCATACAAAAGAATGATTTAACATTTTTAAGTCCATGTTGCAGAAAAACAACCTTTGCAAGAATATGACTTTATCCATAAATTACATAAAACAAATCAATATTATCAATAATTTTGTTAAGCAAATGTATTTGCAATATGCGTCAAAACATTTGCATGAAAACTATTTATGTAATAAAGTCATTTTACTGTAAGTAATTTATGTGATTAAAATAGGATTTATTTATAAAGAATCATGTTCAGATTGTGTTAATACAAATCGGTCACAAAATTTTACAAATTTCTCAAGTGTATTGCATTAAAGCAATTATGTCAATAATACTAATTTGTTTTAAAAAATTTGTGGATAAAATTTGATTCAACAAAGTTTTTTTTTTTTTCTCCACACGGACTTTCTGCCAGAGTTGAATAAACATACTAAAGTAAATAGCATAATAATACCCTATTGAATATAGAAGATTATAAAAAAAGAAATTATTTGTACCTCCCCACACACCTTCCATTTTTGTATAACTCAATGAAAGACTCAACTACAAATTTGATATATTAGGACAATGTTGTTTCTTGGTTTAGACGTAAACGTAGTTGTATTCATTTTTTTTTTTTTTTTTTTTTACGTATTCTCAGCTTCCTACTTGCTGTTTAACCACGTTTCAGTTTTAGCTAACTCATCTTCTGGCCTTCTTCAAAATGGTTAACTTCGATGAGATAGGAATGCTGAGTTTTGTATATATGTATGCCCAGTAATTACTGCCTTCCATAGTTGTTGTCTCACCATGTTTT
Organism: Euprymna scolopes; assembly: GCF_053919585.1. Lineage (NCBI taxonomy): Eukaryota > Metazoa > Mollusca > Cephalopoda > Sepiida > Sepiolidae > Euprymna > Euprymna scolopes. The sequence continues at coordinate 47,825,717 of NC_136503.1, forward strand.
GGGCCAATTAATCCTCTGATAGGATTGAAACTGCTATCTTCAGTCAATGCTCACCTGGAACCATAGAGACTCAATGCTTCTATCCACTATGCTGCCACGGGCCCCATTCTAATTTTTAAGTGCAGCAAAAATGCAACTTAACATAAGGACATTGAATTCCAGTCAACAACATTGGATAGGCTTTTATAACTAAACTAATTATACCTTTAGTGAGAAGTAAAATAAAAAAAAAATGTTTATTTATGAATAGGGCGTTTCACGCAGATAATTGAAAAGAGAAAAAAAATTTTTTTTTTTTTAAATAAATGTTATTTTTTAGGCTTTTAAATTCTTAATATATATAGTTATTCATGATCTATATTTTGAAAACTGTAATTTATGTTTATCGTAAAATTCTATTTTTAGTGCATAAGTGCTTGTTTTCTATTTTAGTGCCTCATTCTTTTTCATGTTATCATGTAATAAATAACTTTAAGATAAAGGAAACATTTTAATTAAAAAAAAAATTGATAGATATTAAATTTGATTTTCATATTATTACTAAGTCTTTTTCTCTTCTGTTATTTCAGTGACAACTCTAAGCCAGACGTGTTGACTACTGGCAAATTCCAGCCATTAGTTGCAGACTTTGATGATGATGGAGATAGTGATTCTGACCAACTGGTGGTGGATGAATCGCCTACAGTTCGAAAGAAAAAATCTGCTGAAAGTAATTCAAGAGGTGGTACAGCTAAAGCAGGATCGTTAAAATTGAAGTTGTCATGTATGTAGCTTGCTTCTTTTTCTTTTTTTTAATTTTTTCTTTTTAGTTTCCTTTTCTTTTTCTTTTCCTGTTTTTTCTTTTGTATCTTGTCTTTTTGCTTTTGTCTTTTTCTATTTTTCTTTTACTATTTTTCTTTTACTATTTTTTCTTTTTCTGTATTTTTTCTTTTTTTTTGTTTTTCTGTTTGTTTTGTTTTTTATTTCTTTTTACGTTCATTTATGTTAAACAAAAACATTTAACATTATGCTCCCTATTAGATTCATTGTAATTGGTGACTGTCAAGTGAATACACAGCTTTCTCAAATGGAACAAATTCTACAATTTATTAAAAAAAAAAAAACCCACCAAAGTGCTATTTTAAACTGTTACATTCTCACAAATCTTGAAAGATATAAGTCTATCTAAATGATTAAATGTGTAATATTTTTTTTTCATTTATAACTTCTATATTACCATCAAAATGGCTTATTGTTATTTAAATAAATAATACAGTATAATATTTAAAAAAAAAAAAAAAAAAACCCTCTATATACAAACAATTCAAAGAGAGGTCTTTGAATGCCTAGTTTGCATAAGTATTTTTTTAACAGTTTCTAATAAATTAATGTTTGATGTTATTCATAACTTTATGGCCCTTTTTTTTTATACTTTTTACCTGTATTAGCAGTAATTTAAGTGATTTGATAAAACAATATAAGGTTATGAGAAGTGGGTGAATTGAAAGAATGGTTTTGAAAAAGAGGATATTCATCTTGAAATATCATAAAACTTTAAATACTATATCACACACTGTTGATTGAAGATAAAAATCAGTCATCTGTTATGTCAATAAAAAACGTTTTTAATACACTATCGACCTCGATTTCAAAACATTCTAGAATACAAATTTCTGGTCATATTTGCATGTACTTTTTTTGCACATATGTTTTTATATCCAAACTTACATAGTTGTATGTGCATTAGGAACCTGCTGTTTCTACTAAGTTAGACATGCAAATTGATATAGTACCTGCCAAAAGGCCAATATAGACACACAGAATTTCTTTGAGACAAAATTCATGGATTCTTTTACATTTCTACTCTAATACATGCCTGCCGAACCAACTTGCCTTATTGCCTTTTATAGTATATCTATAAAAGTGAGAATGTGTGTGTGTGTGAGGACACTTCTCAACCTATATACTCAACAAATTTTTGATCTACAGACTTGAAGTTTGGTATATAAAAGATTTTCAGACATGTGGAAAATTTTTAATCCGTTTTCATCCGGAAAAAAGGGTTGCTAAGAAGTCTAAATTTAAAAATTGGGACTTGGGAGGGATTGGATTTTTATCGGTTCGATAACTGTTTCACAAACGCGCATGCATGAATAGTTCACATTACAGATTACTTATGTTAAAGATACTTGACTCAATGTCTAGGTTTTGGTTTTGATCTCAGCTGAAGTTTTTTTTTTTTTAACTTACAAGAAGTGAACTGTTTAGAAAAAAACATAATATTCACATGCATATGCCTCGGTTTTTGTATTAATTAATATATAATATTTATGCATATTTTACGACTGGATAATGCCTGGCAGCCTGCTAGTATTTCTATGTTTCTGTTCCATTAAATGAAGTTTATGCTGTTTTAGAGAAGATGTTGGCATTTTTAAGCAAACTTTTATGTTTTTGTGAGTCTCTTCTTCATCTCAAGCAAGTAGTCAAGTAAATAACAGACATTACAACAAAATGGCTATCTCCAGTAAGCATTTCGTCTCACCAATTCTCGCTCAACAAGATAACGCAGGAAATCCAAATGTATCTTTAATCATAGTAATAAGATATTGAAAGTACTGCCTAGATATATAGATTAACTTGCTATAGTGATTAAAAAAAAAAAAAAAAGTAAAAAAATAACGGTAACTAAATTTTGCAGAAAACGATCTAGTAGTTTTTTTTTATTATTATTAAGATATTCAATTTTTTTTTTTTTTTTTTTTTTATCTCGGCCAGTATTGAAAACACTTGTTTCATCTTAAAGTTTGGATGCTTCTTTACACAATTCTCCTTGGTAATACACTAAAAAATATTTAAATTTTACGAAATACTAACAGACTGCCCAGAGTTGCCCAATCGTAAAATACACATAAATATTATATTTTAATTCATACAAAAACTGAGACATGTGTATACGAGTATTATTTTTTTTTTTGCTAAACAATTCAATTCTTGTAAGTAAAAAAAAAAAAAAAAAAAAATACTCAAGCTGAGATTAAAACCAAAACCTAAAGATATTGAGTCAAGTATGATAACCATTACACCAGCTTGACATGACATTAATAAAATGTTTTTAAAAATTGTTAACATAAAAAAGCTGTCATGTTTCTTGACTGCGTATACGCAGTCATGAAACAGTTGACAAACAGATAAAAATCCAACAAGCCCACATACCAATTTCCTAATTTTTACTCCTTAGCAGCCCTTTTTTTCCAGCTGAAAACCAATCCAAGTTTTCCATGTCTGAATATCCTATATACCAAATTTCAAGTCTGTAGATCAAAAATTTGTTGAGTGCATAGGTTAATAAGAAGTGTCCTCATACACATTCTCACTTTTATAGATATATAGATTAACTTGTTATAGTGATTAAAAAATACAAAAATAATGGTAACTAAATTTTACAGAAAACGATCCAGTAGTTTTTTGTTTTTTATATTCAATTTTTTATTATCAAGAGTAGTAATCACAGGTACTCGTTTCTGATCAACTGTGATAATTTAAGATAGCGTCTCCACAAGAATCATTAAAAAATTGAATTTCTTAAATAATAAAAAAAATAAACTACGAGATTGTTTTCTGTAAATTTTTATTGCTTATTTCTCCCTATATTGAAAAACAAAAATACAAAAAAATCTTTGTAACGTATGTGTTGATTAATTCATTAGTTAATTATGAATTAAATGAAAAACATACTTTGCTTGTTTCAAATAAAATTCATATTGGAAGTCATATCGACAATTGACTACAGGATAAATCAATTAACGCGTAACATGTTTTAGTTTAACACACACAGACACGGAAAGATCCGTTTGCTTTATTTACATAAGAACAAAAAGAGTGAGTACACGTAAACACTTGTTTATATAAACAAAGGAGAGTAACTCTAAGTTACTCATACCTTAAGAGACACGTCAGCTAAACCTAAACAAGAGGAGGCAACTCCTTACATGATCCATTCTTCACAGTATTAAAACCTGACTAACAATAACAAATTTCCAATAGTACGTACCTGTGACTGAATGAAAGAATCATATTCCAAAAATTATATAAATTGATCAAGTAGTTTTATTTTAAAACGATTGTAAGCGCTTAATGAAAAATTGTAGGGTGATCTTACAAGTTTGAATTATTATTGTTGAATTATCTCTCTATTTCTTCAAGATGGCGACACAAGACTTTGCTTATACTCATAAAATTTATTTTTCTTAGTTAAAAATGATAATACTTGATCAATTTATGATTTTTGGAATATGTCATTTTTTTGTTCCATCATACAGATATATTTTTTTTGTTTTTGTTTTTTAATATAAAAGCAATTCTGGACAAGAACCCTTGTTTTTAATAACTATAACAAGTATATATTTTCTAAAATTAGAATTTTATTTACTGGTGAGTATTATGTCAAATAGCACTAAAGCTTGTTCCTAGGTAAATTCTGTTTATCATTTCTTTATTCATTTATAAATCATGAAATATCGACTTTGGATCATTTGGAATTGAACTAAATATTATTTCATAAATTATAATTGCTTAAAATGAACGGACAACCTATTCTTTTTAAAGTTTCTGGGAAAAATGCAAGTGAAGATAGTGAACTTCCAGGTGAACCACTTGGATGTCCTCCTCTGCCGAAACCAACCCGAAAAGCAACTACACCCAAAAAAGGTGAGTTAGTCACTTCAACTTTTATATAATCTTGTCTTTTATTCTATTTACTAAAAGCATAACAGTTGGATACAGATGCACATAAACATTTGTTTTCATCGTCGTCATATTCAGTTTAACATGTGTTTTAGGTGCTGGCATGCTTTTAGAAATTAACTTCCAATGTAGCCTATCTCTGTCCATGTCTTTATTTATTCCCCTTTCTCAAGTTCATTCTTATCACTTGCTCCACTGTGGCCTGACCCTGCTACCTTAACTGTTCTACATCTCTCGTCCATTCTTCTAACATGGCCATACCATCAAAGTCTCCTGTTTTGCACATATCTCCCTATATGTATAGATTTAATCTTCCTTTGAGGTCATCAGATCTATTTCTGTCTTAAAGATACATTATACATTGATTGTATTATTCGCTCCATGCAACATGTGGAGCAAGTGTTAGCGTGATTGCAAGAGTTATGAATGAATGGAATAAGTTCAAGGAACTTCTGTTATTACTACCCAACAGAATGTTACCACTGTTTCCCATGAGGAGTGTCTATCGGGCATGTGTACACAACGTGATGGGGTAGAGAAGTAAAATCTGATTAGTGCGGGTTGAGAACATACATTAGAATTTCCGTTCACAATTAAATTTTTCAGTTCTTGTCCAGAAGAAAATCATTTTTAAGCATGTAATGGGAATTTGTAGACATTACAACAAAAATCTTGCCAGTTTTGATTATTGTTGAGTTATCTCCCATTTTCCTTGAGATTATATTTTTAAGATTGAAATGCGAGACAGTCGCTGCTCTCACACTAATAAAATTTGATTTTCTTAAAAAATAAAACTAGTTGATCGATTTACATGATTTTAGGAATATGATAACTTCTTTTCATCACAGGTACATATATCATACAGATTTTTCTTTATTTTCTTTTCTTTTTTTTTACACATGGGGGAATTCTAGATTTAGATGACCAAATTTTCTTGTGAGAGTGAAATGTTAGCAGCTAAAAAGATATCTACTGACTGACTGAAATTTGGACTCTACTAACAGATCACAAATGTTAGATCTCTTCACTTGTCATAGGTATGACCTCGTGTTTAACGATGACCTTGTGTCTAACCATATGTAGAGGAGGTAAATACAATAGGTATGGCCTTGTTCTGAGATGATGAAAAAGTTAGTCTGGTGTGAAACCATATGCTCCCCCGCTCGGCAACTGCAACCCCAACACTGTGTGCCGTGGTCTTCCATTCGTCTTCATTTCTTCTCATTCTAGCCGTGGTGTTGTCTCTCACACACTGCCAGGAGAAAGCACTGGTTCAGGAATATTAAAAATAAAAAACGTAAAGAGAAACAAGAGAAAAAAGATGTTTGACACATTCTTTAGATATCAATTGTATGTTTGGTGTGTGTGTGTGTGTGTGTGTGTGTGTGTGTGTGTGTGTGTGTGTGTGTGTGTGTGTGTGTGAGAGAGACACACATCATCACAGAAAACAACCTTCATTAACATTCACATCTTAGTTGTCTGTTGAGGCTGTTTTCTTGATCTATTCAGAGCCACATGTTGTTAATGGCTATGAATTCAAAAACTGTTCATAAAATTTGCTCCCACTCCTAATCTGTCTGTAAACTAACTCTAAATATATTGATCTCTATATCCGACCTTTTGTCCCAGTCATAGCCACACCTCAATTAACAATCCTATTTTAACAGTCTTGGTTAACAATTACTTTGATTGGAAAATGTTTTCCTTGATCAATATTCCTCAAACAAATAACATGTAACTTAGAAAAGAAAAAAATGGTCCATATATGTTTAATGCAGGAAAATTTTGTACACTAAAATTATTTTCACATAAGTTTCTGAGCTGCACATGTTTGTTGTGTCGACTGTTCACACACCAGACAAGCTTTGTTATGCAAAGGTGCTCTATATACTGAACACAAGAAAAATAAATGGCTTTCAGAACTTTTCATATTTTAGAGCTTTAATTATAAGTATGCGGTACAGTGAAATTCTAAAAATGGTTTGAATGTTGCATGCAAAATTGTTATTGATCCCTCAACTAAGGAGTGATTGGATGTAGTAATTCACTCTTGTTCGTCGATTCATTTGTTGGTACTTTTCTCAATCATGCTTTCGATTTTTTGAAATTTTGCACAAATATTAGTCATGGTAAAAATAAATTGGGCTCTTTCCAGACTCCTTCACTCATGGAGGGGGACCCTGCATGCTTGGCTTGTTATTGTTTTTAATTAGATTATATTTGCAAGAAAGAAAGTTTCTATTTTCTTTTCTTTTTTTTTTTTTTTTTTTTTTTTTTCATCTGATCAGAAAAAAAGCCTCCTGTTGCAAAAACCAAGAGCCAAACTGCAAAGGTTCCTGCAGCCAAAAAGACACCAAAGAAAGCGCAACCAAAACCTAAAGGAAAAGGAAAACAAGCCAAACCTATTGATGCACCAACTATAGGTAAGTGGAAATGAACTTCTGTTTAACCTCTATCCCTACCCCATCCTTTTCCTACTCGTGTTGTATAGGGGGGGGGATATTATCTGTGGTGTGTATATCTCCTTACATGCATCTTTTATACGAGCATGTGCGTGATATGTATATGTGTAATAGACATACTTTTTTCTGACTCTTGGTCTTGTCGCTCGTAGCTGCAAAGGGAGCTGCATGCACAAAATAACAAGTCAGAGGCTTCTTTTAATTAATGTTGGTTTTATTCTTTTCAAGTCTTGGCGGTTCACATTCTTTCTTATTGACCGGTCTTCACTATTTTTGCGTTTCTTTCTCCGATGCATCTTTGGCCCTGTCGGTGGGGCATTAGAATACACCGACTGCCCCCCCTGCAGAGAGTAAAAGTCCCTCAATGGGGGTCCTGGATATGACCTTAAACTATATCCAGTGGTGAGGCCCCAGCTTGTGGGCTTTGGGGAGTGTGGAGCCACTCTTTAATTACCATTGCTCCCAGGTCCACTCTGACCCGGAGTGGTAGTACCTGTTAGGGTTCCAACTATGGGTTAAATAGAAACCGACTTGAAAACAACAAATATATTCTATTAAAAATTTTTTCTTCAAAATCTTTGTATTCAGCATCAAATAACCCGAAAAGGGTTGATATGACGTAAAACAAAAACAACCAACCAACCAACCAACCGATGCATCTTTACGCCAATCTCAACACGTTTACTCCATCCAAAATCGGAAACCAAACTAACTTGCATGCAAGAGAAAAGATATCTTCTCTTTCTTTCTTTCCATGTTCTATCTCACACATAACTGATTGACCTATTCCAGATGCTATCGTCAACCCCAGCTACCGAGTTTCACATACATTAACAACTTAACCCTTGAACTTTTTTTTTTTTTTTTTTTTTGCACTAACCAACCCTCGCAGTAAAATCACAATTTTTAACATGCCAGCGTAACCCGGGATAGTTTGCATATCACTCCTGCATATTTTGTCCAATTGAAACTTGCTTCCTACAATTTGAAGGTCACTGAAAACTAGCCAGTTCACAACTATCAGAATTTATATCCAGTGTGTAGCAGAGGTTGATTGTTCAAGTTGGAGGCTACTAGATATGACTTTGTACGCTTTCAATGATCTTTAAGAGATATTGGGAGATCAAAATATCAACAAAAGGTGTGTCTACCAATACGTTGTATGATCAATTTTACTATATGGCTGTGAAACGAATGAAAGTTGGGTTCATTTCTCACATTTAACCATAGTCAAAATATCAACTTTACACAGCAAAACCACTATCTTTTTTATATACTGCTTATATATATGCAAAACTAATTTCAATGTTAACTAATTTGTATTTTTTAAGGGCAATTTAATTAACTTACTTGCCATTGTTCTTTTAATTCAATGATTGTTTGGATTTTTTAAATATTACAGTTCTGTTTTTGCACTATTGTTTTGTTTCCTGAAAAAATATTTATGTTCAAATGTGCTTTTATTTAAAGTGAGTGACTTTGTCTTCAGTAACTTGTGATTTATTTCTAAATTGCAAGTATAGGTTTTGTTTTGTGTTTACAACAAAATTACGAATTATTTTAAATTAATGTTTCAAGTATTTTGTGTAGTGAATGTTACAAAACGATAATGAGTCGGCAAAGCCAGTTATAAATAATTTTTAAATGCCATAATTTCGATTAAAGTCAATCATATGTCAATTCAATTATAGTCAGCTAACTTCCAGTATAGCACTATCAGAAATGGTGACAAATCAGTTCCTTTGCTTTCTCTCTCTCTCATGCCTACATCTTCCTTATGTATGTACTCTTTTTTTATTATGTTTTTTCGATTTTTCTTTTTTTATTTGATAATCATTGAAAATTTTTTTTGCTCGTTTTTAATTAAGAATTATTGAAATCACTTTTTGTGTGTTTTTAAAGAATTATTGGAAATACTTTTTAAAATCTTTTTTAACCTATGTTGGATATGTTTTTGTTTTTTTATGATGTTTGAAATTTGTTATTTTGATTTCAATACTTTTATTTTTATACTTTCATAAGCATATTTATTATATAAATTCAAATAAAAAACTTTATTTTTCATAAACATATTTCTTTTAAAATTTCAAATGAAATAAAAACTTTTATCTTAATTTTGTTATTAAAAGTGCAAATAAAGACTAATTGTGTTATTTATTTTTATCTGTATGATTTTGTTAATTTTTATTTTATACTCTTCATTAATGTCCTTTTATTGTATTTTATTTCAATAAATCGCTTCACAATAGAAATACTGAAGAACAATAAAAGTGAAGGAACTGATTTGCCTTGTCACCACTTCCGGTAGTGCTATGTCGGAAGTTAGGAAGTAAGTTAGCTGACTATAAGCATCAGCTCTGTAATAATTGTCTTTCTCTTCTTGTTTCAGAGAGTGAACTTTTACCAGATCAGCAACTTGATCAAAAAAATGATCTATCCCATTTAAATATCCAAGTCCCAACTGAGCTCCCAAACTGGATGGATCAAGATTATCTGCTTCTAAAGATGAAGGATGATGATGAACCCCAGAAGCTAGTGATTGACCCCAATTCTCTGGTACAAGAACATCTTGCAGGTGTTCAGAAAAAAACAGATAAGAAACCAAAGAAAATAAAGGGGGAACCGAAAGCAAGAAAAGGGTCACCTAAGAAACCCAAAGGAAATACTGTAGTACAGAATGACAAAGACAATGTACAACCCAATATAGGTAATGTAGAAAATGCAGTAAAAAAGCCTAAAGGAGAAACCGGAAAAAAGACGAAAGCTATGAAGGAAGTACCAAAAGAAGAACCTTTGATCTTGGCTGAGCTGGAACCATTATTACCGAAAGACAAATATGAATCGCCATTTTTAGAGACAAAATTTGAACCGTTGCTTGAAATTAAAAGTGAGCCTCCGACTAAAAAGGTTAAGGCTGGCTCTAAGAAGCCAAAGGTTGAATTGTCGCCTAAAAAACCGAAGGATGAGTCACCAGTTAAGAAAATTAAAGAGGAAGTTACACCTAAAAAGAAGGGCAGGCCGAAGAAGGAAAAAGATGTTGTGACTTGTATGGATGTGAAACCAGAAGGCGTATGCGATGGAGAGTCACCCTTAAAGGTGGCCAGTTTGGATACAAAAATCAAACCAGTTGTGAAAAAAGGAAAAGCTGAAACTGCACAAAAGAAAGCCAAAGGAGAATCAAGTGCAAAGAAGCTCAAATCAACTGCAAAATCTGATCCGCAGAAAGTGAAATTAGAGTCACCAGCAGCAAATAATGATGGACCATTAATGAAAAAGCCCAAAGTAGAAAATGTGTTGGATGTAAAAACTGAATTCTTATCAAGTACTACAGACCCTACCCTGCCGTTAACACAGGAAAAAAATCTTGTGAATAAACCAACTACAGAACCTCTGCCACAAACCCAGCAACCATCAGCAATGCATGTTCAGACTCTCATTTCCAAAAACCCAAACCCTTTTTCTGTAACTCCAAAACGACAGGACCCATTGTCTTTAACTCCATCACAGCCAGAGCCCCATCCTCTCACCCCTACTAGGCCAGACCCCTTATCCTTATTACTCAAAAAACCTGACCCGCTTTCTGCAAGACGACCAGATCCATTATCACTTCTATCAAATAGGCCTGACCCCTTATCATTAACCCCAACTCGACCAGACCCACTTTCTCTTTTGAATAAAAGACCAGAACCTTCTCCATCATCCGGTATGGCAAAACCAGATCCTTTATCGGAAGCTTTTTCAAATAACAAGGAATCCTTAACCGCTAAAGACAAGTCTTCTCTCGGCAGTCCCAAATTGGAGTCTTTGGCTAAAAAGTCTACAGCTGCCGACCTATTGGTCAATCAAACAGTGAGTAAACTAAAGAAGCCAGAAGAAGCCAACGCCGGTCAAGATGTGAAGACCAAACTAAGCAGTAAAAAGGAAGAAGAGGCCACCAGTAACTGGCCAAAAGCGGATATGAAGGTGGATCAATTGGCCAGCATTCTAAAGAGTGAAAGCCTCTTGAGCAAGGCAAAGTTAGACACGTTAGGAACGAGAATCAAACCTCTTGAAGTGTTACCAGCAAAAATTAAAGAGGCTGATAATGTTATAACCAAGATGAAACCTCCTGAAAGCCCTGTTTTGAAAGGGAAGACACCCGAAGGCAACGCAGTTAAATTAAAACCTCCAGACCTCTTAGGTGGTACCAAAGTAAGCATAATACATTTTTTTTCTCTCTCTTTTTTACTTCTGCATTATTATTTTTTCCCCCATAACAAACATCTTTATTGCTTGCTAGTTAAATGTCAAATTTCTAGTGTTGTTTGCTTGTTGGATCACCTGCATTATTTTGGATGTTAGTCCACTAGCATTATTTTGGATGTTAGTCCACTAGCATTATTTTGGATGTTAGTCCACTAGCATTATTTTGGATGTCAGTCCACTAGCATTATATTGGATGTCAGTCCACTAGCATTATATTGGATGTCAGTCCACTAGTATTATATTGGATGTCAGTCCACTAGCATTATATTGGATGTCAGTCCACTAGCATTATATTGGATGTCAGTCCACTAGCATTATATTGGATGTCAGTCCACTAGCATTATATTGGATGTCAGTCCACTAGCATTATATTGGATGTCAGTCCACTAGCATTATATTGGATGTCAGTCCACTAGCATTATATTGGATGTCAGTCCACTAGCATTATATTGGATGTCAGTCCACTAGCATTATATTGGATGTCAGTCCACTAGCATTATATTGGATGTCAGTCCACTAGCATTATTTTGGATGTCAGTCCACTAGCATTATTTTGGATGTCAGTCCACTAGCATTATTTTGGATGTCAGTCCACTAGCATTATTTTGGATGTCAGTCCACTAGCATTATATTGGATGTCAGTCCACTAGCATTATATTGGATGTCAGTCCACTAGCATTATATTGGATGTCAGTCCACTAGCATTATATTGGATGTCAGTCCACTAGCATTATATTGGATGTCAGTCCACTAGCATTATATTGGATGTCAGTCCACTAGCATTATATTGGATGTCAGTCCACTAGCATTATATTGGATGTCAGTCCACTAGCATTTTTTGGGGCATATTTTGTTTAACTCTGAAATCTGCATGGAATTTCAAACGGAACCCTTTATTTGATCCATAGGAATAGCATGTTCTCATTCTGTCAGCCATGCAATTATATTTTGAGTGTCACTCACACTGCCTTTAACCACCAGAAGAATGTAACTTACAAATGAATTTTACCAAGTATTTTATCCACTGCGCCAACAAATCTGCAAGGACTTCTACTCAGTAATGGATGACGAAACAAGAGCATGCTATCCCCATGGCTTAAATAAAGGGTTCCACTTGAGATTTTGTGCAGATTCTCAAGTTTGACAGAAAGATTTCAGTCGGAGGTTACAGTGACCAAAACGTAAAAATAACACTCAAGACGAGAACGGTTGTGTAAATTATGTAAATAATACAAATAAAAATTTGAGTTTGTGAATACGATTTTGGGTTCCAAAATCAGATAATTGTTCGAAACAAACAAATGTCCACAAATAATCTTTTGTAGAAATTGAGTGAATAAATATAGAATTATATTAATTTGTAAGTAAAAAAAAAATTAAAAATTAAATAAAATGTTTTGATTCTTCTCTAGAACCTCACTATGTTAAAAAAAAAAAAAAAAATTAATTAAAATCTATATGATGTACATACAGTGATGAAATGAAAATATCATATTCCAAAAATTACATAAATTGATCAACTAGTTTTTTTTTTAAATAAGAAAATCGCTTTTTATAAGTAACTGAGGAGTGCCATTTTGAAAACGATCTCAAGAAACAAAGGGAAATAACTTAACAATAATTCAACTTGCAAGATTTCTGTTGTAATGCCTACAAATTCCCATTAATCGTTTAAAAATGATTTTCTTTATAAAACTAAAACTACTTGATCAATTTACATGATTTTTGGAATACGATATTTTCGTTTTATCATGGTTATGTACATCAAAGAGCTTTCTCTTTATTTTCATTTTTTTTTTTAAATACAGGGAGAATTCTGGACAAGAACCAACGTTTCAGTTGCAATCAGGGTGGGCACTATAACTTGAAAATAGCTTGAATATTGAATTGCATTTTTAAATATCATGGGCATAATTTTTCAATTGTAAACTATCTATTCAAAAGGAGACCATAGATGTTTATCAGGAGAAAGGTTAATGTGTAAAGCAATTAATAATTGAATTAAAAAATTTTTATATAGGAGTCACTACTTATCAAGGCTCGGAAGCCACTCAAGGATAATAGTTAATGAATGTAGGGTAGTCAATAGAATAATATCATAGTAATCATTAGTAGTGGAAATTTGGTAAATTGGATTACTTAAGGGGACAATTCAACAAGAACTTGTTGATGTTGAACTTGAAGACGACTAAATTGTAAGTTGGAAAGCAGGCAAACAAAAGAGAGTTCCACGGGCATTCGGTTCTAAGAAAGAAGCTTTTTTCATGCACAGGCACAGATAAAGAGTGGGGGAAATTATTGATAGTGGTTTCAGCTAGACTAGTACTTTTCATGAAAGTTTGGCAAGGGGAAACCATAGATTGGAGCTCAGACGAGCGCATGCCATGAAGCAGAGACAGGCTTGCAACGTCTCTTCTATGAGAAAGAGGTTGCAGGGAAGAGAAAAGGGCAGCCCTCACTAGGCTACGAAGTCTATTTTGAACTCTGTCAAGGCAAGATAAGATCTTTCTAGTAGCTCCTGCCCAGATGTGGCAACAGTACTCCATCCTTGGACGTACCTGGCTTTTATATAGGTAGAGAATTGCATCAGCATTGAGATATCTAATGGAGCGGTAGAAGGATCCCACTATTTTTCTAGGATATGATTTAGAAGATCATTGATGTAGATCAGGAAGAGAGTTAGGCCCAGGATGGACCCCTGAAGGACTCCAGCATTAATACTGTGAGTTTCTGATTTCTGCCCATCAATCACTACTCTTATGAATATATCAGAGAGAAATGATTTAATAATTGAGAAGACATTTCCAGCTATATGGTAGCTGGTTATCTTGTGAAGTAGACCTTTATGCCATACCCTATCAAAGGCCTTTGATATGTCAAGAGCAATTGCCCTAGAAAGGAAGCCTCCATCAAGAGATTTTCTAATCCTTTGAGATATAACTGTTAGCACATCTGCTGTAGATCTAGCAGAGCTGAAACCATATTGCATGTCACTAAGAAGGTTATTTTTGCTTAGGTGGTTGACTACTTCTCTATTTAACACAGATTCCAGCAACTTATGATGCATAGAAGACTTATTGATCTGTACTGAGAGGAAAATGACTAATCACCTGAATTCTTAAATACAAGGCAAACTGATGAGGTTTTCCAGGGTGTTGGGAAGCAATTCTCCTTAAGGCAACGCTTAAACAGTTTTGTAAGTATGGGAACTAGTTCTGGTTGAAGCTTTTTAAGTACTATAATTAGAATGCTGTCAGGGCCGGTTGCTTTACTGGAATCGAGGTTTTTGATTAGCTTGGCAACATCACGCACAGATATTTGTATGTCGCATAGCGTGTTTTCTGAAAGCAAATAAATAAAAAGTTAAAATTTATGGTTTTGAATTTTTTAAATGAGGATTGATTGTTTGTATTTGGATTCTTCAAAACGTGAAGATAACACTTAAGGTAAGAATAGTAGTTCAAAGAATCCAAATAAGATTTCATTAAATGAATATTATTCAGAATTATTATATAAATTTAAAATTAAGATATATATTAAATTATTAACATATAATCTATATATCTATAAAAGTAAGAATGTGTGTGAGAGAGGACAATTCTCAACAAATTTTTGATTTACAGATTTGAAATTTGGTATACGGGGTATTCAGATGTGTAGAAAACTTTTAATCTGTTTTCATCCGAAAAAAAAAAAAAACTAAGGATCAAAATCGAAAAATTGGTACATTGGGACTTTTATCTACTTGTCAACTGTTTCATGAATGTGCATACATGAATTGTTCACATGACAGATTCTTTATGTTAAGAATAAGTAGGTTTGAAAACACTTCTTAAAGAACATGTCAAGCTGGCCTAGTGGTTATCTGACTTGATTCACTGTCTTTAGGTTTTGGTTTCAATCTCAGCTCGGGTATTTTTTTTTTATTTAGAAGTGAACTGTTTAGAATAAACATAATACATGTCTCAGTATGCCTATTTTACAACTGGGCAACGTCGGGCGGCTGCTAGTATTAAAATAAAGTGAACTATCAATTATTGGGCATTATGATCATATTAGAGATGTAATGATCTGTTTTGGAATTCGTGTGAATATGGTGAAGGCAGCAGTTACATATTGTTATTATGAATATATATGTTCATTTATTTTTGTCAAAGTGCATTTACACAAACACGTTCGTTCACAAGTTCACACTGGATCAGTTTTTTTAGGGTGGTCACTTGTTGCCTTTCCAGTTCCAGTTTGCAAGTAGTTTTCTGCGATGCAAATGTTTTAAAAATTTCAAACCTGACATTTAAATGATAGCCAGTGAAGCAGTGAAATTTTCAGCTTTTCAGTAGTTCTCTGGTTACTTTTTTTTTTTTTTTTTTTTTTTTTTTTTAGAATTTGGGAGTATGATTCCTGGTATTTCAGCATTTTCCATTCAAATTCAAAGAACTGTGAAATACTGGAACACCAGGTTTAATGTTTAGATGTGGATATCTGTTATGTTAAACCGTTTTTGTTTGCATTTCATGGTTAGTAAATGAAAAGGGGTAGGAGGAGGGGGGGGGCCCATATATTTTTTATTTATTTATTTTTTTTTAATAATTTTGCAAAAAACAAGAATTCAAATGTCTGTAACTGAAAATGATCAAATGATCCTATTTACAGTAAAATTTTAAAAAAGTATATCTTATGAAAATTATATCAAACTTGGACTAGAAGGACAAACCATTTTTTTGCTAATTCATATTTTAATTATTCGGACTACTGTTCTCATCTTGAGTGTTATTCGCACAACATTTCAGTCAGTGTAACCTCTGACCGTCAAGTGTATCTTGTCGAACTCATGGTGGAGTGGATAAAGTACATGATAAAATTCAGTTATACTTTTCTAGAGGTTGAAGTTTCAACCATCAGTGCTAGGAGCATTCAAAATACGATTGTGGATTACTTAGGACTCCAACTCAGTTATGGCTGACAGAATGAGAGCAAACTACTTCCACGGATTAAATAAAGACTTTCGTTATAAATTTGGTCCAGATTCCGGAGATCGATAAGATACACCTCGAAATATGGTGCGAATAAGAATCAAGATGAGAACAGTAGTTTGAATGATCCAAATAATATGAATTTTCAATCCTCATCTCAAAAATGCAGAAACATTTTGTTGCTAATTAAATATTGTTTTGCATTTTCTATACTTGGCTTTTCTTGCGTCTTTAAATCTCGTTTTGTTTTTTTATGATTTTAGTTGCCACCTAACTTGCTGCAGGAATCTAAGAAACCCGAGACGCTGGCTGCCCTTAGAGCAGAATTGTACGTTAAACAAATGCAGGCTAAGATTGCCGGAGAAGAAGAAGGTGTCAGTGCTAGTAAAAAAGACCTCTCTATAACGGAGACGGAACAGTCAAAACGAATGATGATGCCCACGATTCGAGGTGGGCTCAACTGTGGCATTGCTGACATCTTGGAAGCCAGTGGCTATGGGACAGAAACTGACTTCCAAGTCGATGAGGATGTGTAAGTGTCTAAATGAGATTTTCTCTATTTGCCAATATTTCGTAATAGGCTCGTTTTCATTGGTTAATGCTACTGACATTCCAATGTTTTGTACACTTTGTAGCATATATGGCTCGTACCGATTTATTTAGTCAATGAAAATAATTTTGTTTAACTTAGGCATTATGCCCTGTTTGTGTGTGTGTGTGTGATTTTTTTTTGGGGGGGGTGTCATGTGTGATTTCTTTTGACAACAAAAACGTTTGCCTATTCTAAACTAGATCATTTCACCAAAATACTGCATTCATGGTCTTTAAACCTACTTAAAAGATCTTCAAAGGTTTCGATGAAATTCTATTTACAAATAAATTATACATGAGTAATGATGAAGAGGGGGGGAAGATCTACAAACACCCAAAAAGAATGAAAAATAAAGAATCAAACAAAATGCTAATGGGACAGTTGTCTTGTTTAGGGGTCACAATATTAAGGTGAAAGAGTCCTGGTGTTCACTCTGAGCAGTTAAACAGTGCCAGACAAATCCATAAACTGTTTAGTCAACTGAAAACAAGGACATCAAAAATAAAAAGATGGAGATAGATGGTTTTCTCCTAAATAGAAACAACATTTAGGAGTGTCCAAGGATAAAATAAGTAGAAGTTGGAGGGGGGGGGCTCTTTGGAGGCTCTTTAGCACCAAAAGGTAAAACTGGAACAACTGAGGGGGAGGGGTCTTTAACAAACCTGTTATCTGTTTCATAGATTTTAAGTGCTGCATCTATTCGTATCAGATGTGTGTTCACTTAAATTAGCAAAATAAAAAACAACAGGGCCTAAATTTCACGCTACGAAAAGCACTTGACAAATCTTGTAAAAAAAAATTTTTTATTTATAATTCTGTATTTGGAAATTTGTTTTTCTGATGGTGTTATGTGAATAAGAAATCCCAAATGAAATTTGTCTAATCCTTTTTTTACTTATTGTTGTAGCCGTGCTCCTTCTCCTACGATGAGAGATGCCATTCAGGGCATGTTGTCAATGAGTCGAATGGGTGACATGCAGTTGTTTGTAGGAATGACAAAGAACTCAGCTGGTGTTGCTAGAGGCTCCAAACAGTGGGAAACGACCCAAGCGGAGGAGGAGGAACAGTTGGGAGTTTGTTATAAAGACGAAGATTACAGTTAGTATCTTAATCAAATACATTTCTTAAATAGTCTAAAAAATTTTTTTTTTTTTTTTTTTTTTTTTTTTACTGTTATTTCAGTTTGGTGTAATTTAAGAGAATAATGATGTGTCTAGCTACATGTTTAAACTTGTGTGTATGTTTTTTTTTCTTGATAAATAATTTACTTTTTGACATTTTTACTACGAAAAACTTTGGTGCTTGTCCAGAACTCACATATATTTAAATAAGGAAAATAAAGAATAATCTTTGTTATATACTTATTTGTGACGGGAAAAAATATTGTATTCTAAAAATCAAATTATTTCATTAAGTAGTTTCATTTTTATAAAAAAATAAATAAATTTTAAGCGATTAATGTGAATTTGTAGGCATTACAACAAAAACCTTGAAAGTTTGAATTAACTTTAGTTATCTCCCTTGTTTCTTGAGACTGTTTTCAAAAAAAATTTTTTTTTTTAATTAAAAATAATTTTTTTCTTTTTAATTAAAAATAATTTTTTTCTTTTTAATTAAAAATAAAACTACTTGATCAATTTATATGATTTTTGGAATATTGCATCTTTCTGTCACTGATACGTACGTAATACAGATTTTTGTTTATTTTTGTTTTTAATATAGGGTGAATTCTGGGCAAGCACCAGAACTTTATATTGAATGAAACTGAAAAAGCTGAAAATAATGAAGATAGTAGATATCAATTCATTATCTTTGTTGGGTAAATCCAACCAAGTGTAGAGATAAAAATAAAAGTGAAACCTGATGTTGATTATATAAACAAGAAGCTGGTAAAGTTAATAGGGACCATGTGATAGTCTGACTTGTTGATTTGAACATGAAATGTCCTCTTTGTGAAGGCAACATTGTGCTCCATAGATTATAATATAAAATATATAGATGATATAGACTTCATGGATTATATAAGGGATGTTCCAAAAATAATGCCTCCTATTTTTTTTTATTCTGTCCAAATGGATCAGAAAGGATCACAAATTGCATTGTCATGATGATTGAACTTATGCATTCATGATCTAAATGTTTAATTTCTCTGTTGCAGATATTGACAGTGTGAGACTCTATGAAAGCAACCCCTGTCATGGGCATTTATCAGAAGCAGAGATCATCAATAAGTTCCTCGATGCAGAAAAAAAAATTGAGCCAATCAACATTCACCGGCACCTGCTGAACATTTAGAAAGCTGATACAGTTAGATGGGTTTATCGATTTCAAAGTGGCGTCGAAACATGTCGATTTCAGAGTGGCGATAGAAACATGAGTGGCAAAACACACTCTGGATCGAGGCATCAAAAGACGCTAGCAAAAGTGCATCAAGGATGATGATGACAATGTAGAAAAATAAATTCTGGAACGCAAAAGGTCGCTCGTTTTAATAATAGCATTCTGGTTTTCAGTGTTTAGTTTTTGAGTAAAAAATAGGAGGCTTTATTTTGGAACAACCTTCGTAGTATAAAATATGGCGATTTAATTTAACACCAGATCCAGATGAAAACAAAAACATTGCAGAGTTCTGCATGCTTGGGCTGTAAGTGTTAAATATATCTGTTCAACTTTTAGTTTGAATGCCATGCTGAATAACCACCCCCACCACCACCACTCACATCATTATTGGGGGATAACAAAGTGCAGTGGCTCCGGAAATTCAATTATAGTTGAATCATCTCCCTTTTTCCTAATATTTCTCAATACTAGGATTTATACTTGAATCTTTGAGGTATACAATCAAGAGATTGGCCATGGACATCACCAAACCTCTGCATGCCATTGAAATTATGCAATTTGACGATCTTGTACCATACATCAGGTTCTACAGAGTTTCATGGTGTCAGTAGCTAACTAAACCTCCCAAGTTATTTTACTCATAGTCAAAGTGAAAGTTCGTAACTGTTGTGATCCTGTTTAGGGGTCACAATATTAATGTGAAAGTGTCCTGGTATTCACTCAGAGCAGTTAAACTGCGCGTGTGCTCTTTGCTCAACAGCAGAAATGTCTGGCTTACGTAGAGCCAGACATGTCCATACTATCATAGATATAGGGGAGTTAACTACCCTAGAACAATAACTTTGGTCAGCAGAAGTCCGAAATTTTTTGCGCTTTCAAGTGAAATATTGCAAGTCAAAATAAAATAGCAGGAGAACTTAATATACTTATTTATAAGTGAAAAATATAAGTAAATACCAAAAATTACTGCAAAAAATAAGCAAGTAAAATTTTAATAAAAAATAAAATTAATTTACTATTCAATGTCCACAAACTCCGTCAGACCAGCGTGTATTCTTCATTATAGAAGGGAGATAATCTATAACCTTAGCTTGACGTAAATGTTGTTTAAGATTTGTGGACTTTGAATATTAAATTACTTTTATTTTTATAATTCTAATCATTTTTTTTCTGTAATTTTTTATGTACATGTGGTTAAATCGTCAAGAGTTAACTATTCTACACTTTAAAAATAACAATTTCCATTGTGAAAACTCTCTGCTCCAAAGCAGTCACATTGCTGTCAAACCTCACCTGTTCCAAATCTAACTCTCTGCTATCAAAGCTCTTTGGTCCAAAACTCGTAACTTTGCTGTCAAAATTTGCTGCTCCAACATCCAAATCCCAAACTGACAGAGTCTCTGAAAAAAATCAGCCTTTTTATTAAAAATTGGAAGCATTTCATTTGCATATCGAGAGACAAGATAGCAAACATATAAAGAGAAGCAGCAGCCGTTTTTTGTTTCTTTTCTGACAATGAACACTACAGGCTGCATAAAAACAGCTTTGTACCAATTTTCTTTTAAAGTATTTAATCACAGTACATTAATATTTTTCAGATAAGTGTATTCAAAAATTTTCCTATTATTTTATTTTGAACATCAATATAAATAATCACCAAATTTTTAAAAAAATTGTTTGGTTTGAGCTATTTAAAAAAGATTTTTCTCTTTTTAGTATACACATCTCTTGATCTGTCAGATGATGAAGACCAACATATTTTTAAACCAAGAGGGAAACAAAGGAAAGATGAAACCTGGAACCCGAAAGGTACAATAATTTTTTGTTTTTTCTATTAAGAGAATCTAATGATTATCTTAATAGGATTGTTTTGCAAATTTTTTGCTGAGGTAAAAAAAAAAATGTATTTGATATTTTCTTGAATCTCTCATTTCTGTTTTTATTTGTTTTTAACATGTGAATAAATTGAATCAAGCGGAAACATTTCTATAGTAATTAATGTTAAATTTAAATCATCTCCTTTTTATTAATATCCATTGGTTATATTATTACATGCCAATTGATGTTGAAATAAACAGTATGTTGATGATTAGTTTCAATGTATAATGTTTCTTAAAAAGAATCTAATAAAATTATAGTGTAGAAAATAACATTAAGAATATTTAGGAGTTAAAATCGATTTTGTATTATTTAGCATTATAGAAAAAAAAAAGATACTTTAATACGTTTTTGTTTTGAGTAATAACAAAAAAAAAACATCAGCTGAATGCACTACTACTTTCAATTCCTTTTTGTTGAAATTTTGATTATTCTAGCATATTTACACATTTTAGACACGCTTTTCTTCAAATTGCATAATACTAATTAGATTTTAAATCTAAATGCAACCTCATTTGATATCTTAAAAAAAAAATACAATAAAGAAATTTGATCTCCTATACACAATTTTTATAGCATTCTGTTTACATCTACAAACTTTTTTGCATATATATATATATTATCCACATATCCATATATAAATATATATAAAATATATTTTAGTCATCGACATACAGACCTGTTTCGTTGTTTCACAACTCATCAGTGCCGCTAGACTAACACCTCTCCCAAGCCGAGGATCGAACCTAGAACCGTCGTGATGACAGTCGGCAGTCCTACCCCCTGACTACGGAATCGGTGGCCGAAATTAAACTGTCCGAACGTCTATTTAAATAAACATCCGTCCGCTACTCGTAGAGGGCTCAAACGTTTGTTTGTAAACAAATCGCGAGCTTCGCATTATTTCAGCTAAATTAAGTAGCGAGTAAGATAATTTACGAGAGTGCTCTACCGAAGAGGGGAGTTTTATAAAATATATTTTAGTCATCGACATACAGACCTGTTTCGTTGTTTCACAACTCATCAGTGCCGCTAGACTAACACCTCTCCCAAGCCGAGGATCGAACCTAGAACCGTCGTGATGACAGTCGGCAGTCCTACCCCCTGACTACGGAATCGGTGGCCGAAATTAAACTGTCCGAACGTCTATTTAAATAAACATCCGTCCGCTACTCGTAGAGGGCTCAAACGTTTGTTTGTAAACAAATCGCGAGCTTCGCATTATTTCAGCTAAATTAAGTAGCGAGTAAGATAATTTACGAGAGTGCTCTACCGAAGAGGGGAGCTTTATAAAATATATTTTAGTCATCGACATACAGACATAAATATATATATATATATTATCCACATATCCATATATATATATATATATATATATATATATAATCCACATATCCATATATATATATATATATATATATATAATCCACATATCCATATATATATATATATATATATATTATCCACATATCCATATATATATATATATATATATATTATTCACATATCCATATATAAATATTATCCACTGACATGTGTTTCGCCGTCTATGGCTCATCAGAGTGGCTGAATCTAGCGAAATAACATCTACATAAAAAAAAAATCACGACCTCCAGCAGTGGTAGAGGTTTAGGCTTCTTTCCATGGGGTCCCAATTTCGAATCTCGCTAGATATAGCCACTCTGAGTCGTAGACGAAACATGTGTCAGTGGATAATTATATTTTAAAAACAATATATATGCTGCTCCCCATTTGGGGGTACCAAATTGGTCAAAGGGAAAATTATTCCCAACTCGCATTTAGGTAAAAATGCATTTGCGTATAAATAATTGAATTTATTCAATGAGTAGCGCAAACAAAAACAGCACACATATATATATATATATATGTATATATACACACACAAGAGTTGTTTCAGAAGTATTGCCTCCTATTTTTTTATTTTGCCCAAATTGATTAAAAAGGATTATAAATTGCATTTTTATGATGACAGAACTTATGCATTGCAGATATTGATGATATAAGACTCTAAGAAAGCAATTTCTTTCATGGACGTGTGTCAGAATGATGGTGGCTATGTAGAAAAATAAATTCTGGAGCACAAAAGGTCACTTGTCTTAATGGTACCACATCCATCTCTGTAGCTCTTCAACTTTTTTAGTAAAAAAAATAAATATGAGGCTTTATTTTTGGAATGACCTTTGTGTATGTGTGTACGCACACTAACTGTACCTATCTGGCATTGGCCAGCATGCAGTGATTAAAAAGTCAGTTTATTTTAATTTCTTTTTGGTCATAATTAAAAAAATGTTTGCATATTACCAGTTGTCCAGGTAAGGCTGCATAATTTTTAAAGATAAACTGTAGCAAAGTACATTGCCAGTAATGTGGTACAACTAAAAATTCCCTAGTCAGAATCAAAGTTTGATATGTCAGTTTAAAATGTAATTAGGGCCAACTTTTTTTTATTTCTTTAACTTTTTCAAGACAACTTATTTACTAGAAAATATTTTATGATTTGCAAGGTTTTGCAATTTATCATTGGGGGTGGGGGTAGATGTAGCAGTATTAAATATTAATTAAAAATAGTGGGAGCCATGGAAATTCCAGTTATATTCTCAAACTATATTACAGATAAATATATCTGGTTATGGAAATCTATTTCCAAAATCTTTATAGGAATTTCTGACATATTTTCATTCTATGACTGTTTGGCATGATTGCAGACCTCACAATATTTTTTACTATCTTTGGTCAGAACACACTTAATCTGAGCCTGAAAGTGTGTTTTAGTTAATTTCACCAACAGCGATATCAGATGAATTTTTTTAAAATGACATTTTACATTGAATCTTGGAATTTCCAATCTTTTAAAAAAAAAAAGGGGGTGGACGGTGATAACATACATTGCCTTAGTATATTATGATGTAGATAATTTTAATTATTATGATGTAGATAATTTTAAAATCATTTAACCTAACTGTAAGATTTAAGAACCAAAGTTATGTAAAAATTTCTTTTAATATGTCTTTACTTAATTGTTTATTGCAGCTCGGGTATCTGTGCCTGGAGAGAAACGTGAACGCATGGCAAGAGATTCGGCCAAACGAGAATCGATGGAAAGTACATTAGCTGCCACAGCTGCCAAATACGATAATTTATCAGTAAGAAAGATTTTATTAACTTCTGTAACCTGTTTCCGTCTTTTTTTTTTTCTTTATCACAAATTATCAACAATTACATGATTTTGTGAAAGGAGATTTGTATTGAAAACATGGAAGATAATTTGTATAATAAAAAGTAATTTGAATATTGTAAAAAAAAAAAAAAAAAATATTGAAGACACGACAGATAATTATTATCTTTGGACTTGAAAACAACCATGTTTTAATTTGCAACATTCCACATGTGGAAAGTTCATAAAAGTTCTGTTTGATTTTAGTCCTGGGAGTAAGGTGCTCCTTCTTCACGGTTATATTGTACTAGCAGGCTGCCCAGCGTTGCTCAATCATAAAATACAATTAAATATGATGTTTTAATTTATGCAGATTTCATATTTACTATAAAGCCAATACTCTATTGATTATTGTATCCAATATATAGTAGTAATTTCCAAAGTTAAAAAAAAAATAAAAATGATGCAAGTGCCATCAGCTAGAATCGAAACAAAAACAGCCTAACAACAGATGGATATCAAAACTTTGAAAAGTTAACTGACTTTACCAAATAAATGTATATTTGTGCATTTGTAGAAAGTACACGTTTAGTCGACTTACACCTTCCAAGTTAGCAGCTATTTTTACCAGCTCCAAACCATATCTAATTTGTTCCACGGTTCCAAATACCCTACATATCAAGTTTCAAATCTGTAGATCAAAAATTAAGAGTAGCTTGTTAGAGATTATTTCTCACACACAGACAAGGTCACAGCTTTATGTTAAGAATAAATAGGTTTAAAACACTTCATAAAGATAGTGTCAAGCTGGTCTAATGGTTATTGTACTTGACTCACTGTCTTTAGATTTTGGTTTCGATCTCAGCTTGAGTATTTTTTTTTTTTTTTACAAGAAGTGAACTGTTTAGAAAAAACATGATACTCACATGTGTATGTTTCAGTTTCTGTATGAATTGAAATATATTTGTGCATTTTATGACCAAACGTCTATTTATGTTTTTCTTTCTTTTTTTTTCCCCCCTTTTACTCATTTCATCTCAGTCAAAACCAAAGAAGACAAACAGGAAACGATTAAAATCTGACATGATCTCTGAAGAAACCGACTCGAATCTGTCAGCAGGAGGACATGCAGCACTTTCTCATCCTTTAATAGCAGGTCACTATTTTTCTATTCTTTTTCTTATTACAAAATTGTGAATTCTTCTGACATTTTTAAGAAAATAATTTGTGTGTGTGTATATATATTAGTCGCCTGGCAAGGCTACAGGGGAGACAACTGAAGCTGCCTGCCAGGATACTATATATATATATATATATATATATACACACAAATGTAGGCCAGTTTGGGAATATTCTATTGGTTTGAAAATATAAGTTCTTTATCAATTGTCATAAAATTTTAACCATAGAATAGTATTAAAATATCTGAAAAGCCTGCAAATTTTCATGTAGTTTCATCTCATAGAATCAAAGGTATGACCATTTCAATATTCAATTTGGCTACAAGTGTGTGTGTGTGTATATAGTCTTGGAAATTTTTAACCTTTAAAACTAGACAAAAAAAAACATATTTTTATCATTCGTTAGAAAACTATTTAATCAGTAAGTCATTCAATCACCTGCAATCACTGCATCAACTTGCTCTCTTGAATTCACTATAGTACCAGTAATAATTTATTTTGTAAGGGATCATCAGTTGTTTACCATGAAACACTGTTTCATATATATATATATATATATATATATATATATATATAGTGTGTGTGTGTGTGTGTGTGTCATTAAGTTTAATAAAGTATGTTGAGAAACACTTTAGCTAGAGTATTTATTTTTTGGATAGGAAACACAAATAGAGTTGAAAGATAGTATATATATATATATATAACTTTTTTGGCAAGTTTATAAGTTCCAAATCTCAGTGACTATTCATCAGAATTTAACAAATGAAGGTTCGTTGGAAAGCTAATGACGTGAATTTTGTAGTGGGCTATGTATGGGACATTTATCCTTTTAAAGTCACACGTTAAGGGGATCATCCATCATCTGGAGCCTATTTTTGGCACTTTTTTTTTTTACAGCCATAAAATGTTTCAATCATAGTCATTTGTTTTGCTAGTTTTGCATATGAATTACAAAATATCTAATATTTCCCCAAAACTTTTGGCCTTGATAGAGGGGAGACTAAAACTTGCTGCTATGGTTTCAAATGATCTGAAATAACAGCAAACAGAAACTTGATTCCAAATATTTCCTATATGTTATATCCCCCCTCTTTTGGACATAGGGTACGATTATGAATATCTCCTTATACACTTTATGTATGAAAATCAAAGACGGGTGATATCGCAGGAGAAATATTTGGAATCAAGTCTCCCATTTCAAATCATTTGAAACCATAGCAAGTTTTAGTCTCCCTTCATCAAGCCCAGAGGTTTTGGAGGGCAGGGGGAATCACATGAAAAAAATATATATATATGCATTCATGTGATTTTTTTTTTTTTTTTTTACAATTGTTCAACATGTTGATTGTTCTTTAGTGTAAATATCGGGATCTGAGGTAATTGTGATTACAGAACTAAATGTATAAAATCCTACAGCTTCTTTCTAGAAACATTAAACAAACATTGCGTTGTTAGAGTTCACTAACAAATGGAAATCTTTGATACAAAAGGTACTTCACATTAATAAACTAAAGTCTTTTCTTTTTTTTCATAAGTTAAATTATAAATAAATCAATTGCACGTTTTTGAAGTGAATTTCCACAATATTTATTTTAATTGAAAGTTCAAAAACCTGAGAAAAATACATAGCTTATTCAGAAAACTTTTTCATCAACATTTTTTTCTGGAGATTTTCATTTCAATACCATTACTTTTTAAGAAAAGTTTTCATTTTCAAAATTAATCAGAATCTATAAATGAAAGTGTAATATTTTTTCGGCACTTTTACACTATCAGATCGAAATTGCAATACTGAATTGTACATGAAAATAATGGTATCTACGTATTCTTTGCATTTTTAAGATGATTACATCCAAAAAATTATGGAAATCGATTAGTTATTAAAGAAAATAGAATTTGAAGAAAACAATCGTATTTGCTTATTTAAAGGAGAGTTCAAACGGGAGATAATTTCCTCCTGATAATTCTTGGAAAATGCAGGAAAAATTTTTTGAATTTTCCAAATGGGCCTGAGAAAATTGAATCCGTGCGATATTTATTATTTTTGAATTCCTGTATGCCCATGGACTTTTGACAGGTTCGCAAATATGTTCCTGTTACAGGACGGATTTAACTGGATGTTAGAGTTGCTTCTCTTTTTTGTTTTCATTTCGATTTAGTTTATAACTAGCATGGATGCCCGGCATTTCCCGGGTGTTTGGAGATGCGTTGAGCACAAAAAGAAAAAAAGTGGTGTGTGTGTGTGTGTGTGTGTGTGTGTGTGTGTGTATGTGTATATATATATATATGTATGTGTATATATATATATATGTATGTGTATATATATATATATGTATGTGTATATATATATATATGTATGTGTATATATATATATATATGTATGTGTATATATATATATATATGTATGTGTATATATATATATATATGTATGTGTATATATATATATATATGTATGTGTATATATATATATATATGTATGTGTATATATATATATATATGTATGTGTATATATATATATATATGTATGTGTATATATATATATATATGTATGTGTATATATATATATATATGTATGTGTATATATATATATATATGTATGTGTATATATATATATATATGTATGTGTATATATATATATATATGTATGTGTATATATATATATATATGTATGTGTATATATATATATATATGTATGTGTATATATATATATATATGTATGTGTATATATATATATATATGTATGTGTATATATATATATATATGTATGTGTATATATATGTATGTGTATATATATGTATGTGTATATATATGTATATGTATGTGTATATATATATATATGTATGTGTATAAACAAGGTGGCCGCAATTTTCCATCTAACACGATTAAAGTTTTTTTTTTTTTTTTTTTGATAGTTCAGTAATATTCAGGTAATTCCGACTGCATAATTTGGAAGCTTTGTAATTTATTAGAATTGACAAAAAAAAATCAGTAGAAACCAGTTTTTATCTGAAAACTCCATTTATCGACTACAAAATTTCGTTCTGATAGTGTAGAGGCACCTTTTCAGATGTTAAACAAAAAAAAACATGGTCTTCATTCTGATAAACTATCTTTGCAAATCAGTTATGTAATTCCATTTTATATAAAAAAATTTTTTTTTTTTTTTTAAATCTTTGTAAAACAAAAATTTGCTATCTGTTTGTTTTTTCTTTTTTTACGGTTGAATCAATTGGGGGGGCGGGGAAAGTCTGCTTGGTGCAACTACACTACAATCGAAATTCAAAAAATGAAAGATTGATTTAAAAAACAAAAATGAATAATGATATATGACTTTTTGTGCGAACTAAAAGCAATATTTACTTAAAATGTCAAAAGTACTTAAATATTACATTATTAAAAAAAACACAAGTTTTCGATCTTTATTATAAAAAAAACGATATAACAAGGGAAGTAACTCATTTATGATTGTTCATGCACAATTTATTAAAAAATTGGCAATACACACTATTTACCCCTCATTCGAACTCTCTAGTGTGTATGTGTGTGTGTGTGTGTATATATATATTTTTTTTTTTTTAGTGAAACATTTTATTTTTGCTAATTTTGTCAAAAAATGTTTTCTTTAATAATTTTTTCTACCTTATTGTTTTTCATAATTTTTGGATATGTTCATTACTGCGACATGACAATTATGTGGTTTGCCTTAAAATTCAATATTATATTCCTCAATCTAGATGACTTATTCGAGAAATGTTAGTGTTCATAAATGCCTGATCTGTAGTTATGAGATTTGTTACTAAAGAACTTTTTTTTAAAAATTGGATTTTGCTCTGTATTTAGGAACACCAGTTGCATCGACTAGCAATTCTTCTATGATAGGGACAAATGGAAACAGCCCCGTCGCATCAGGGGATGGTGCATTGGTCATTGATACATCTCCTGTGGCTGGAACCTCCACAGGAGGAGGAGGAGGACCATCTCTCTCTTCTACACCAGGAACAAGCAGCAACGGTACTGGCAGCGGAGTGCTTGCTCAAAATAGATTATTAAATCAGTCATTAAGTTGCCCATCAAAACGTGAGTAACATTTGCTATATTTGTGTTTTATGATTTATTTTACTTCCAAGTTCTCAAAAATGACAGGGATCCTTCTAGGGCTAACATGAGGTACATAGAGATTTGAATATTCCTGCTAGTTCTAAAAACATTAATTTTCCTCTCCCCAGTTGACCAGTAATTATGTTATAGTATATCTTTCTTGTCTCTTGATCTTACCAGACTCCAAAAGAGTTCATCTAGTCTGTTGATGTATCCAGCTTAGTGCTGTTATTATAAGCACTTGGGAGGCGTTCCTCATGTAAGCAAGTTCTAGAGTAGCTCAAATATGATGTTATTTCAAATATTTAGCCAGGTAGTCCTGATAAGCTTCTGTACAAAGAGACCTCAAGGACAGTATCTATTAGGCATTCAAGTTCTTTTTAAAAAAATGCAATTGTTTTTTAATTTCATCTGAAAGGAGGAAAAATAAAATAGCTGTTAGACTTGGCACCATTTGCATTTCTATGTCCGTTGAGGAAGCAACAAAAACAAAATTTCACCATTTACCAATAACATCCAGTGTGAATGCAC
The DNA here is from genome assembly GCF_053919585.1 of Euprymna scolopes. Lineage (NCBI taxonomy): Eukaryota > Metazoa > Mollusca > Cephalopoda > Sepiida > Sepiolidae > Euprymna > Euprymna scolopes. The sequence continues at coordinate 47,855,917 of NC_136503.1, forward strand.
CAGAAGACGGTCAGAGGTTACATCGATGAAAACATGAAAGATAAGAACAATAGTCCAAGCAATCTAAATACATTTTTGAACTAAACTGCTTTTGCTTGGATTTAGTAAATATTGTTGGTTACAAACTTCCGCGCAATAGTTTTAGGGATGTACTGTTAACCCAAGTACTTATGTTCCAGTTTGAACAATGGTGATATATTAGTGTACATTTAGATTGTGTCCATTATAAATACAACAGATAAGGGATACAATCATGGAATTTCTACTGTTCTCGCTAGTAAATTTACAATTGGTTTTAAAAGTATTTTAGTAAGAATCCATTTACATTCTAATGTTAATTATCGCTAGTTAAAAAGGGACCTGTGGTAGTAGCCACTTATGTGATCACTTAAATTGGAAATTTTTAAGTTAGATATGCCAACCTCTTATATTTTATTTTAATATTGAAAGTAAGTACAAAAACTATTGGAGGAAATATTAAAATTCCTTTTAGCAGATTATATTCTGGTAGTTATGTTTTTCAGTTTGTTTAGTCAGCGTTAAGTTTTATTAAATCATTAAAGTATCAGTTATGGTCCGAGCTATTTGACTTGTATTGTACGCAATGAAGTCATGCATCTTATAATGAACTTGTCACGATTGAAATTCCAAATCTTATGAACTACATACAATACGTCAAGGAAACTAAATTGTTTGGGACTATTAAAATAATTGATAATATTGGTCACATAAGTAATTTTGGATAACAGATTTTCGGTGTACTAAAATGGAATGATTAAACCTGTCATTTTATGAAATTTGATCTCTAGAAATAAAATCATCATTTCTTTTAATCTGAGTGAGGATATGATAAACATAATTAAGGTTTTTCTGCTTCATGCAAATTACTAGTATGTTAAATGTTTCAATTTCTTTGCATACTTATATAAAAAAGGTACCCAAATTTCTGATCTAAGAATCACTTCAAAATACTAAATTTACTTTGCAAAGTTAACGATTAACAGCTCAACTGTTCAGCTGCAACAAAGTTAATTTATTTTGCCAGCATATCAACTGTTTGCTTTTTCTTTTTTGGATGAGTAAGTTATATTGTTTTGCTTTTGTTATCCACCTCCAACTTAGTTTCTTTTAAAATTTCTAGGATGTTTTCAGGATCAAGTTTGTGAAAGATGCCTTTTAGATTGTCTTGATATTTTTGTTTGAGTTTGCTTAAGCAGAAAGAACTATATTGACTAGATATAACAGAAATCACATGGAAAATGTGTCTGAACTGTCTAATCTCTATATCTAGATAGCTGTTAAAAGGGGGCATTTGGAGATTTAGCTGAATGTCAGGTGTATTTACATCATATTTTAGTCCAGTTATTCTCTAGACGATTTGTAGGTTTATCCAAGTTTCAGAATTTGTCATTTTATGCATGAAGTATAAAATTATTTGAATTTTTTTTTTTTTTTTTACTTTTAATTCTAGCCAAGAAACCCAAGAAAGGATTTGCTACAGCCAAACAACGCCTTGGAAAAATATTAAAAATTCACAAGATGCGGTTCTAAAAGGATTAAAAAAAAAAAAAAAAAAAAAATGGCTGCTTTTACAGAGATATTTTTCATATGGACATGTTTTTAATTTGTCATTGTTAGCATTGAATGAATGTTGAGCAGTTGATCTCATTTTTCTTTTCATGTCTGGTGTGTGAATGAGTTTTAGTGTACATTGAACAGTCCTTTCAGATCTCTTCTCAGTCTGAACATCATCATTCATATCGAACTGCATAATCACAAAAAAAAAAAAAAAAAAGTCGCAGAAGCTTCTTTAGAATCTTCCAGTCATAAATGACTGAACATTAAATTATTGTACCTATCATATTTTTCGTTGTTTTTTTTTTTGTCTGAACTTTTTTTTTTTTTTTTTTCCAGCAGATTAATAGACACTAATAATGCATTAAAAAGAAAAACACAAAAGAAAAATAGACTTTAATAAGTTTATTTGTGAATGGTCATCAGAACAGATTAGCAGGGCATTTATTTGCCTTTCTTGGCCTTTATTTTTCTCATATAGAATTCAAGTTCTTTGCCTTCAAGCACAATGCCATCTGACTTTCCAATCTGACCAGGCCGAGATGTGATTTTGGCTGGAATAACAAGAAAATTTTTAATAAAATAAATATTTCAATAAATAAAAAAAAAAAAAAAAAAAAAAAAAAAGGCAAATAAGAGTATAAAGCAATTACTCACCAAGAAGTCTTCCAGTCATAAATTCTTCCAGCAAAGTTGATTCTACTTTTGCAGTCTTCTTTCGGCGGATGTATTTTTTCTGGTTCTTTCTAGATCGAACTTTGTTGAGGACAGCTTCCTCTTGTTCAGTCTTTCAAGGAGTAAAAAAAATAATAAGTCAATCAGGTAAAGTCTTGTGAATGAGAAACAAACAAAAAAATAGAAGAAAAAGCAGTCAGTGTAACTATGACATGCTGTCACCATGATAATACATTCCAGCAAAATCAATTTCATCATTCTGCTTTTGTTTTTTAAAAATTGCAATATTTGGTTTCAATTTTATTAAAAAAAAAAAAAAAAAAAAAAAAAAATCTCTCAAATTGATTTAACATTATAAGCTGAATAAAAACTTCCTATCACTGAAATGGAAAAGAGTTAAAGCTAATGTCTTTAAAAAGTTTGCTTTATGTTTCTTATTCAACAAGGCACTTCTACAAATAATGTGGTTGTTTAAGTTATCAGATAGAAAATGACAACATTTCATTTTTCAGGCGAAAGATGGCTAAGGGTTAATCATCATTTAACTCAACAACCAAACTTATTCTTCTGGAAACAATTTTAAATAAAGTTATTTCAACCAACTAATTAAAAAACAAATGTGAAAAGTGAAAAAAGCCTTTTAAAGTAGATCTTCCCACCTAGACGTGTTTAAATTATAGTGGGGGGGGGGGGGATTAGCTATGAAAAATAATTTTAATTTTTCCTTTTAGTTAATAGAAATTCACTAAATTGATATAAAATAACGCTGGGGTTATTAGTTAGATTAGGATCCACAGAGTGATTGAGGTATTTTGGTAAATGTTGCCAGTCAAGAGTAAGACTTCAAAGTCTCATCTGTTACATAGTCAAAAAGACCCTGTACCCTCCCCCTCCCAATTTCTTGTAGGGCCTTGTGCCTAATTTTGTTGAATTGAATTTTTTGTACGTTTTTTATGTTCAATTTTTTCTTTCTCAATAAAATATATAAACAAGATCAAAGTGTAGTATCTGTTCTTCAGATGCTGCACTTCCATTTCGTGTTCTTTCAGCGGAGGAGAAATCCTTCACGATTGAGACAATTTTTATTTTTGTACCTTTTCTCCACGTTAAAAAACGACCCTGGTGTCTAACTGTCCCGTGGGGAGGCATAGTAAATAGGTACAAACATTTGAACTTAATTCTACAAATACAGCAGTTTGTTATCAGTAAAAATTTTGGACAGCAAAATTTTTCAGCCGAAAGATGGGTATGGGTTGATCATTTAATCAAACAACCAAATATGAGGTTTACAAAAAAAAAAAAAAAAAAAAAAAATCCTTTGAAGTCAATTTACAATCATCATATATAATTAAAAAGTAATGAATACCTGAAATAATTTTATCCAAAAAGTAATATTTTTTTTTTTTAACACCAATGTAACTATGTCTATAGAAATGCAGCCTTCTGAATTGAGATTCTCATTTATAAAACTGGTTACAAACACTAAACTTGACTGTCGTGCTTAGTGGCAAATACGGCACAATCACGCTGACCCACCTGTTCTCGCCAGATCACCAACATTGAGCCTGGCCAGTACCAGATGGGTGACCATTTGGGAAGGCTAGGCGCTGTATGTACATTCTGGGAAGCTAGGGCGTGGGGCCAGCACCCTCACCTTGTTAAAAAAGAACTCCTCACTACAAAAGCATCTACAAAAGTTGTAGATGGCCTATGTCCATCCAGGGGCTCAAGGGCTATGGATGACTTAGTGGCAAGAAGAAAGGTATTTCTAAAGCATTAATTATTTTTTTAAAAGCTGCAAAATTTCTACACAAAGTGGTTGTTTTAAGTTATCAGATAGAAATTGACAACATTTTATTTTTCAGGCGAAAGATGGCTATGGGTTAATCATCACATAACTAAACAACCAAACTATAGCGATTTTGGGGGGGGGGGGTAAAAGCCAGAAAACATCCCCTCCCCCACAAGCCGAGGAGGGGATCAAATTCATTATTTATTTGAGTCTAAACTTTCAATAGATTTGTGTAAGAACAAATTTAGTCTTTTGAAGTTAAAAAAAAATTTGTTAGCAGTCAGTGTAACTATGACTTGCTGTCACTATGATAATACATTCCAGCCAATCAATTTCATCATTCTGCTTTTTTTTTTTTTTCCTTCCTAATTTATAATCATATTATCTAATGAAATTAATTGCTTTGGATTTAAGGATTCCTGCAAATTCCTGACTCCCATCATATAATCTTGCAAGATTTAATAAAAGAAAAAAAAAAATTACAAAAAGGGAAAGTTACTTTGAAATAACATTTCATGGCATGATGACGAAATGCTTTTAAGAAAATAAGAGGGTCTAAACAATCGCAGTAAATGCATGTTCTGACACACAAAAGTAGAGTGTGAGCCACCTGACATTAAACTAAGATTCTGACAGGAGACAGCTATTATATGGATGCAACACAATGGAGGGTTTAAATATCTGCACTGAACAATGTCAAAAATTGAATATCAAATGCAGCAACATATCCTGGGAACATATACCAGAAAAAGGGGGGGGGGATCTGACTGATATGGGACAAGAGAAAGAAGCAACCTCAGAAGCCAGTGTCTCCAATGATGCTTGGTTAAAAAGAGCCAAGATGGAAAAAGATAATGAAATACCAATGTCTTACAAATGTTAGGAAGATCTATCAAAGGGATGGTTGGAATATATAATATAGAGGGTGAATGTTTGGCATCCAGTAGGATGCCCCATCCCCAACTTAAACAGAAAATTGAGTTAAATAAAAAAAAAAGCTTTTGATTGAGATGAACCTTATATATACTAGTATTATCGATCTTACTAATCACCATGCCTTTTAATGTCATCCAAAAGGAAACATCACAAATATTGCCCCAGTGAGTCACTGGTGGTCTAGTTGATAATGCTTGTATGAAGAGTATTATGAAGATTTTAGTTAAAAGGTTAAAACCCATTCTCAATTTGGGAAATGACAGTTGTGTTGCAAACATTAGTTTAAATAAGTCGAGACTTTGCCCGAACACAATAACATAAATGGTCATTACAGTTATCAGATGGAAATCGACAACATTCTATTTTTCAGGCGAAAGATGGCTATGGGTAAATCATCATTTAACTGAACAACCAAACACTTGAGATATATGATGTGTGTGTGTGTGTGTGTGTGTGGGGGGGGGGGGGATCAATCAATTCACCCCCCCCACCCCGATAATGTTCCTATTTACCCCCCCCCCTTTTTAAAGAGATTAAAGTATGTGATCATTATTAATGTGGTTTAGTGAGTCTGGATCTAATAGTTATTTGTATTACAAATTTAACAAAAAGTTGTTTTTTAATTCTCTAAAAATTGTTAGCAGTCAGTGTAACTATGACTTGCTGTCACTTTGATGTTCCAGCCAATCAATTTCATCATTCTGCTTTCATGTTATTTTCAAATACATGCCATGAAAGAATGCTATTTGATTTATTGGCTTTAAATAATCGAGATAAATGGTCTGTGATTGGAGGTGAATTTATATACTAAAATTCACCATTTTGCTTGTCACCATGCACACTAGGTGATATCGCAAGGCAAAAAGATTTGTGGGAGAAGAGAAAAGGTTAAAAAAAAAAACATACTGCCACAAAAGGTGGTTTAGCATAGCATTTTAGTCTGCTCGATAAGTTGGCAATTAATGTTAACTGAACAAAAATATTAATGGTTACAGAAAGAAATTGACCAACATGAACATTTTAGGTAAAAAGCTTTAGATTTAAATTTATTTAATATGCAATCTCAATTTATAAAAACAAGACTTAAAGTTGTAAACACTAGTTTAAATAGTTAACGACATTTGGAAGACCTACATCGTAAATTTTAAAGGATCATCAATAAAGTGGTTGTTCAAGTTATCAGATAGAAATTGACAACATTTAATTTTTTCAGGCGAAAGATGGCTACAGGTTGATCATCATTTAACTTAACAACCAAACAAATTTAGAGATAACCCCTTCCTCAATCCAAATAGTTTGAAATATTAGTGACTAAACTTTTAGTAACAAGTAGTAACAGGCATAGTATTGAAAAAAGTATTTAAGATCAAAATAAAACCTAAAATCAGTTGCGAACCTAGCAACAAGATAAGGGCCATAGATTTTTAATACTAATTTCAAATGAAAATTAATAGCAAACCTAAAGTTTAATAATAACCAGTAATAGAAATACATTTTGCTTGTTAAGAAACTTACCAGTTTAACACCCTTCTTTCGCCCAAGAGGAAGAGCATAATGTGCCTCATACCATTGTCTGAAAGGTGTACCATCTATAGTGACAATGCAGCTTTTCACAAGAGTCTTCATACGAACCAATTCATTATTGCTGGCATTGTACACAACATCAATAATTCTGCTTTTGCGGGAAATACCTATAAAAATAAATACATAAAGGAACTAGCTTTAGCAATAGGACACATTTTTAGCATAAAAAAAACACCAAAATTTAGTTATGTGCATGAATCGATAAATCTTCATTCATTGCCTGCATCAGTTCTGGATAACAATCATCATTATGCATCTGTAGACCATCGTGATTGTTCATCATTTGCAGGAGTAACAAGTTCAAGAAAAAATTTTTTTTTTTTTTTTACTCTAGAAAATGCAAATCAATAAACTTGGCAAAACAGTTACAAGAAACCAAGTGAATCAAGAAATAAAAATTTTAATGAAGTGTATGCGTATGTTAGGGGGATGAAATACACTAGACTTACAGTCGTAAAAAAAAAAAAAAAAAAAAAAAAAAAAAAAAAAAAAAAAAATGAACACGCCAACCTATAATTAATTGCCTGCATCAGTTCTGGATAACAATCGTCATTAGGTTTCTGTAGACCATCGTGAATGTTCATCATTTGCAGGGATTGCGATTTGAAATAAAATACCAAAATAAGGTGCTTCTCCATTTTGTCATGTTGCATATCCAAAAATTAAAAAAAATAAGGCAGAAAATTATTAATGAAAGCCATTTTTCAAACAAAATCAGCAAAAGTCGAGTTTTGCTAAATGGGCTTTAATTTTCAGAGAATAATTAACTCCTTCAATTCACACTCATATCTTTTCTTTAAAGCATAGTTATTTTCTGCTAATTGTCTTCAAAAATTATTTTAATTAACAATTTTTAGATTGGTTTTACTTTAAATTCAATATTTCAATTTCGCTATTCTGATGAAGCGCCAAATAAGATTGTAATATTTATTCTTCTGTAATACACACACACAAGGTACCAACTTTTTATTGTAAATAGTTTTAAGTAAAAACTATATAAACAAAATCCATAACCAACAAGGAGACAAAATGGAGGGGGAATAAACTTTTTAAAATACATTGTGTAAATCGATAAGTTTTAAAACCCAGTTTTAAAGAGATTATGAAGTTTATTTTGGAATTGAAATCTTGCTGCAAATCTAGTTAACATGTACTTTAATGTATAAAAAGTGAGATTTTCACTATTTAAATGGACCTTATTAGCTTTATAAATAACACTTAAAAAAATGTATTTCTTAATGTCTGTTAGTTTCACTTTTTGGAATTACAAGTGAAATTTGTTCCTTTGTTAGGTGTAGCAAATTAAGACAAGTCCTGTACGAGAATGCCCTCCCCCCCTCACTTAAAAAAAAAAAAAAAAAAAAAAAAACTTTTTTCCAACAATTATCATAGATTACATCATATTAGCAGACTTTTTTTTTTTTAAATTTGATGACTTTACTTCTTTGCTAAAGTATCACAAAAGTAACAAAATTTTAGAACAATTTCAAGGACTTCAGTATCCACATCGTTAAAGGGTCTTGAGAAATTAAAGTTTGTGGCCATATTATGCATCATTCCCCCTAAAAACCTCTCATAAAATCGGTTGCCTCTGTCGACAGTTTTAGGCTGACATACAAACATACATTTAAACAGATAAGTGAGATTTATATTGTAGATGTCTAATAGTTATTGTTAAAATTTCATAAAATACCCTACATTCCAAACCCCCCTAGAAGCAATATTCTAAAATTCATAACCATTTTATTATAGTTTAGGGCAAATCCATGAAAACATAGTCGCCTGCATCAGTTCTGGATAACAATCGTCACCATGCATCTGTAGACCATCGTGATTGTTCATCATTTGCAGGAGTTACAAGTTTAGAAAGAACAAATGAAAAAAAAATGCTAGAAATTTATTTAAAATTTCACGATCAACTATTTGATACACACTTGATGATAAAAAAAAAAAAAAAATTTCATCTCCAAGGTGCTAATAAAGAAATTTGATTAAACTATTTATTATTATTAAAGTATCCTTAATGTTCTACAGTTTAATCAAATTTCTTTATTAGCACCTTGGAAATCCAAGATATATGAAGAGTTATTTGAAGCAAAAAGAAAAGCTATAAAACCCTTTAGTCTTCGAATGGAATCAATACTACAGGAATCAGAAATGCCTGTCGAAAATATCCAGGAACACATCCAGGGCTCTATGTACAAATTTATCTTCAGTTGACCTTTGACAACTAAATATTTACGTTTACTAGCCAAACCCACATGATTTTTAGAATATGACATCTTCGTTTTGTGACGAGCATGTACATTATTAGGTGTCAGAAACTGAAAAATATTGAATAATTTGATCCCCCTGTCTTTCCCAGCTTATAACTACTCGAAAAATGTAATTCAAGCCCTAATTTTTTTTTTTTTTTTTTTTTTTTTCAATTAAAAGGAGCAAGGACCAAGGTTTCATTCATAAAAAAAAAGTTTTAAACTTCGGACTTTACAGGTAAGTTTCTAAAAAACACTTTTGTTTTAAATTTGAATATATTATTTATTGATCTTTTATCTTCAATTTGTGATATATAAAACTTTGGTGATAAATTTATTAACTTTTTAATAGACATTTCAAAATGGGGGGGGTAAATTAAAAAAAATATATATATATTCGGTTTATTGGAAAGAACATAAAATTTCACATCCCTGAAAATATCGTAAAAATAGAATGAATAGAAAAATTGATAGATTTTTTTAAAGTTTAAAAAATTGAAAAATACTGAATTCGTAAAATTCAATTAATTTCATTACTTTTTTTTAAAAAATAAAATTTCTATTACTTTTTATACAACTTCAATAGTTTATTTTGGAAGTATAATCCATAAAGAAAATAAACAACCCACTTTTAAAAGAGAAATTACAAGTTTTTTTATATTTTATTCCCAGTTTCATGTTAGGGGTGTCAAAAAGTTCCTACAAAAATTCTGATACACCTAGTACATCAGAAAGATTTTTCTTTATATTTTTAAATAAGTGTAATTCTAAATATACAACAAATTTTATGTTGATACTTGAAGGTACATTGTTTTCTTCAGATGTTTTTTTTTTAAACAGACTTTGTTAATAAGATAGAGTATATTGTTCTATTAAACTTATTGTTTAAATAATTTAACTTTGTTTTTTTTTTTATAAAAAAAAAAAAAATAAAAAAAAATAAAATTGTTGTAAAGATATTTTTCACTTAGTGAGTTTTGGAAGATTGTCAGTGAAAGAATACAATCACCAAAAGATAAGCGTTTCATTATTTCTAGTCACCACTTTGAAAAAATCACTCAATGGAGAACCCCAACATTCTACCTGAAACTCCACCTACAAAAGTAATTCTAAATTTAAACGAATTCCCTAAAGTGAAAACCCACCATAACCCCTCCCCCCACAATATTCTTCTGAAATACCTTCACCATCTACAAATTTTTACTGACAGCTCCAAAGACCACAGTAGAGTGCATGTGCTGCCATTTTGAATAAACTCTAATAAAAAAAAAAAGTCCTCCCAGCAGAAAGTTCCATTTTTACTGCTGAAGTATGTGCCACCAACCTTGTTCAATATTTTAGAATTCGTGAAGTTTTTTCTTATGACAGAAATGTATGTATTTAGTTTTTGATTATGAAAATCTATATCCATTTTTCTGTTACCCACCCATTCAGTTTACTTAGGCATTGTTGGAGTTTGTGGTCAATGGTGCATATATTTTGATCTGCAATACACCAGGAGATCCATCTACATATAAGGATCCCGCAACGCCAGGGTCGAAACATTTCACTATGTTATTCATTTTAACTTTGAATATCATCACGAATAATTTGCTTCATTGAGGGACTTCCTCCTCCTGGCTCATGGTGTCAGAGAAAGTGGATCCAATGCAAACCCTAAATTTGCAGTCAAATAAGAATCCCTTTATAAATTGTGGGAGTCTGCCTTTTAAATCTTTTTTATTAGGAATCCACATTGTAAGTTGGAGATAAGGTTGTTGGATCCAAGATACCAATCTGTCATTTATTATTCTCTCCATTAACAGCTATTTAATGAGATTGATCTATAGTTTTGCGGGTTTAAATTGTCTTTTCCTTGTTTCGGCATTGCTAACATTATGGTTTGCTCCCATAAGTCCAGGAATTCACCTTCTGTCCATAATTTATTATAAGTTCTTAGTAATTTTGGTGATTCTATAGGGAGTTGTCGCATCTTTAAATTCAATTAATGTAAGAAGTCTATTGTAATCTAAGTTTTTCGATTTAAAATTTAGTTTGTGCTGTTAAGCATTTTGTTTAATTGTAATAAATTTTATGTTATGGTTTTGATTGTATGAATTTTGGGAAAAGGTTTCAGTAAGTTTGCTATTGGGAGTTATTTTTAAGAGGTTTAATCATTGTTTGATGTTTACCTGCATTTTTTTTTCAAATCATCTCTCATATTGCTCTCGGTTCAGAAGAGGAATTCAATTTGCTAACAGTTTTTCCAACTTTCTTTTTTAGCCGCTTTAATTACCCTATGAGCTTTAGCTCTGTTTAGCTTGTATTCAATCAGATTTTAAGTTGTCGGTTGTTTTTGGAATTTCTTTAAAGCCACTTTTTGCAATTTGACGGCTTCGACAGTCATCAAATCAGGTCTGTTGAGCATGCTGAGATTTTAGGGATGCATTCATTTACTATTTCGATTAGTGTTTCTGTCAAATATTCTACAAAGTCGTTTGTGTGATTTCAACCTATTCCTACATTTTTCTTTGAATATTTGCCAATTTGCCTGTTTCCATTGGGGAAATTTTTTTCACTGTTGGATTTTCTATCAATATTGGAAAATGATCGCTGCCACAAGTCTCGTCATACTTTCCTGTTAAAGCCCATATGTATTGATGGGTAACATAAGCTTAGGTCAATGCCCACGTGGTTTCCCCTAGTTGGGTTGAAGTGTGTAGGTGCACAATCATTAAAGAAGCATATATTTTTGTTGATAAACTCTTGTTTTGTCCTTTTATTAGCGTTTTTATAGGATGTTATGACTATTGAAGTCTCCTAATAAGTTAAAAGGTTTAGATAATTGATCAATCATTTTTATCCATGTCATCATTTGGTGGGATATACAGGAAAATACTGTCATTGTTTTATGTAGAGTGGCGTTAATGGCAATTGCTTAGATGTTGGTTATATTTATTTTGCTGTGGAGTATGTAACTTCTGACTAGAATTATCCGAGAAAAACACTTATTTGCAGAAAACTTTAAATGCGCTTTACTTTTCAGCACACTCGAAAACCCCTAACAAGTTTTTTAAGGTAGGTTTTGTGTTGGTCTACCAGACCACAATTACCCATTTTTCCCCCAGAAAAAATTTTTTTTTGATTTTCCCCCCTTTCCCAGAGTTACTTTGATTAAAAAATAAAATAAAGATCAACTCCTCATCATTATGTAATTTCATTACGTCCCTCAGTTTCTGTGCGTGACAATCAAATATATTCACCAAATTACATTACAACATTAAACATGCAGAAAAGTATGTTTGCAATATCGCGAAAATTAGTTTTTGTTTTTACAAGTCACCACTTATCAAGGCCCAGAGGCAACTCGAGGATAAGTGGTCAAGGGAAATACTTCAGTCATCTTTAGTAGTGGAAATTTGGTAAATTGAACTGCCTAAGGGAATGGCTTATCATGAATTTGCTCACATTGGACTTAAAGGCAATCATATTGTAGTCAGTTGGAAAGCAAAACAGATTTCCACAGGTGTGCAGTTCTACGCTTTGTTCATGGAATCTACATTATGATCATATAGGGTAGAATTAGCTGCAAAGACTGTCCAATGCTGACAAGATTACTTCAGGTCCATTGATGATGGTTGGGATAGAACACATGCTTCTATTCAGGACCCAATTTGTTATTTGCCAAAATTGGCGGAAACCAAGCCACTGCTCAGCTACTTTGGAGTTGACGGACGGAGCATACAACTCTTGCATTATTACTCTTTTACAGTGGTTGCTGGCAGTCCTAAAACAGACTTAGTCCCAGTACATCTATTATGTTGGAAGCAATGGAAATAATGATTTCTGTGCGCAATGGCAGCAGCACATTCTGGAGAACACCACGTTAGGTTTTTGCTGGAATTTTTTGGAGTGTATGAAGCGGTCTATACCTACAATTAACCATTCAGTTACATCTGATACTATGGAGGACACATTCTTTTTAAACATAGATTGAAGAGGTAGATCTGATATAAATGTATGAAAGCTATCCCAGTCAACCATAAAGTATCAATATACTGTACGATCGGAGAACTTGTTACATTTTGTTTTCATTTGTTTTCATCTTAATGGAGACAACCGAATGGTCTGAAGATTCAAGTGGAGACAGAATGGAAGACGAACAAGTGGAGAAATCGTGACAGAACCTCCTCTCATCTGTCTTGTTCAAGTGGGCTAACCATTCCACAGTGTGAACAGTGAAGTCTCCACAGATGTGAATAGTAGCCAAAGGATTAGCAGACAGGATGTGGTCAATTTTCTCAGATATGCTCTTAAATATACTAACTCTGCTGTTGTGGGGGCGATAGAGGGCAAATAAAAACGCAATAGTGTGAGCAAGTGCAATCCGAAAGCACATGTAGGGCAATTTAGGGTCTTCTCTGGAGATGTCCATACCTAGGTACGAGAAAAAATGGGCAGACAAAGATAAGGGGACTTAGTTTTGAAAGCCGATTTATCCTAATTTTTTTTATATGTTTCAGACTACTTTGAGTGTATTTGAAAGATTAAGGACTAAACTTATTTCAAAAAGGAAAAAAAAAAAGTTATGAAAATGTTTTCACAGCAAGCTACTCAATTCAGCTAAATTTTGAAGTTAAATAAATTCATTGTAAAAATCCTTTAAAAAGATAAATATTAGTCTTCTGGGCCTATTTTAAAAATACTTAGTAAAGTCCTAAGATATTGAATTAAAAAAAAAAAAAAAAAAAACCTTGTTTGTACAAAACAAATTAATTTGTCCCAAAACCGAGTGATTCTGCGGTTCGCAAAATGCAACAAACTAAACTTTTGTCAACACGGAATATACGAAAGCCCAAAATTCCAGGCAGTCGAAAGACTGAAAATATGATGTCATGTAATTAAAAGGGAGGAAGGGGTGTGATAGCCCCCACCTCAGATGTGCATCCATACATTCCTATTCTGAACGTTTGTATAAGTTTTCATTTTTTAATTTAATTATTTTTCTATCTTCCAGCTTTTAAATTTTTTTTAAAAAGTGTTCAGTATTATATAAAAAATGTTACGCCAAAAGTTTCATATTCTTGCAAGCAAGGAAATTAAAATCTTGCATACAAAAATTATGTAAAACCTGTAAAAAAAAAAAAAAAAAAAAAAATTTTTTTTTTGCAATTATAATTTTGTGAAAATAATTCAATGGTAATATCGGTAGTTCGAGAAATTCATTTTTCATAATGCTCCTGTAAAAATTATTTTATTTTTTACAAATTATGATGCTTTATTTATATCAAAAAAGCAAAAATAACTTCTTGCGTTTTTTTATTTACTACTGAAAACCATAACTTTAGTAAAGATATATTTTGTTTAAACAAAATGTTTCCACTAATATTTAAATAAAAATGATTAGTTCATTATATTCCAGTCATTATTTGATAAACACTTTGAAGGGTTTGTGAAATAGGTCGACAGACTTGGTTAGAGCAACCCAGAGAAGAAAACTAAAAGAAAAAGTGTAATATTTTTTGTAGACCATAAGGTAAAGCCGTAACAATTACCCACAAATATGGCATCGAGAAGTCCACCAGAAGCTACTGTATGGTCCAGAATCCATTCACCAAATGGCAATACAACAGCTCCAGTACTTTGCACCTGCTGATAGGACGACCTGCTTAGTGGTTAGTCTAAGGTTCAGGTCCCTGACTATCAAGCAGATAACATCAGCCCAGAAAAACATTTACCTCCAGCACCCTTACTAGTGACATGGTTTCAAGGATAGAAATAGAAACAGAAAAATTTCCGACATCTCAGGCTACTGCTAACACAAAATTCTGCTGACCTAGAATAGTTTTTCCTTCTCCCTTTGTCAGAAAAATCACTTGTTCCAAACGAAGACTGAGGAAGCTGCCGACAATGCATTATCTACTCTCCATTAAAAAAAAAAATAAAATAAATAAATACTGCGTCGGCCCCAATTTGAAATTCAGCCCCCCCCCCCCCCAACAAGTTTTTAATGGAAGGGTGTGTGTTGATCTACCCGGCTACATTTACCAGAAATTCCAAATTTTTTAAATTAAATTTATCGTTATTTTTATATTATAATCCCCCGACCCTCCAAATTTAATTTGTCGCCCCCAAAACTTGAAAAAAAAATGATAGGGGCAACAGGTCTCATTGAACACTAGGTGGCCAAGTGGCCGTTTATTTTACGTTAAATTTATATAAGTGATCCCCACTATAGTATTTTCAAAATTTATTGTATTAACTCTGTTTAAATATACTAGGCAAAAAAAAGAAAAAATGTGACGCATATGTATGCATTGTATGTTACCAAATGATGCATTATCTTTAGCAAGACATTGGGGGGGAAAAAAAAAAAAAAAAAATGCAAGAGAAAAGTAACTTCATTGAAAATACATGTGTTGAGAACATGAAGGTGATTTTACCGGGATGAAGTGGATCACTAAATTTACAGGCAAAGTCAGTTTTTGCTCAGAAGAAGAGAAAAAAAAAAGGGAGGGGGGAAGCAATTGCGGGCCACTTACTTTCTGACCCCCAGGAAAAGTTTCCAGTATCCAACCGGAGAGCACGGAACTTCTTGTTGCCACCTCGTGTCCTGACAGTATGAACTCTACGAGATCCCAACTATTAAAAAAAAAAAAAATTAAAAAAATAAGCATTCAAGTTTATAACATTTGTGGGGAAAAAATAGGTTCTTTCATCTATACTTCTATAAATTTGGATTTTGTGTGTGTATATTTTTACAATTTTGCCCACCAAACTCCTCCATCAGTTCTTGGTCTATAGACATGAAACTTTATATTTGGAGTTTTAGCTAGTGCAAAAGTGTGAAAATTTAAAAAAAAAAAAAAAAAAAATTTGCCAGGTGATGGTCGAACAACTGCATTACAAATATGCATGCATGATGTAATAGCTATTGGTTCATGTTTTACTTTTTAGCTTTGCAGTAAACATTTTTATAGTACAGTCATTAACGTTAATGGAAAAAGTAAATAATCAGCTAAACGTTTTGGTTACAATTTTCGGTGGTGGCACATATATACTATATATTGGCTCCAATATAAGAAATCTGCATTAATCAAAATATCATATTTAAGCGGATTATACAGCCAGGCAATGCTGGGTGTCCTGTTAGTATAGAAACAAAATTAAATAAAAAATCATATCATGGAACATAGTGTCCAGAATAAGGTCACAATTTTTAACACATAAAAGCATAATAATTGGGACCCTAATGTAAAAAATGTCTCCATTAAATGACCTGTAAAATGTTAAATATCGAATGCATATAAAAATTATGTGAAACATCATTTATAATTTAAAAAAAAACAAAAAACAAATAGAAATATTTTTTTGCAATTAATTTATTTTTTGTGAAAATATTAAATAATTAATGCTTAATTCAATGATAGTATCGGTAGTTTAAAAAATTAATTTTTATTGAGTTATATCGAATACAGATTTTAGGGGATTTTTTGTTTCTGAAAACAAATTTTTCTTTAGTTACAATTTACAATGCTGTTTTCATAAAATAAGCAAAAATTTATTCACTTTTTTTTTTTTTTTGGTTACTACTGAAAACACTTTAGTAAAGGTATTTTTGTTCAAACAAAATACATTTCCACTAAGATTTAAATAAAAACAAGTCTCGTGTCCCCCCCCCCTCTGGTGCTGCATGTGAGATGATGCCACAAAAAAGTGAAGAAATCATGAATGTGGGAAGTGTGAAGAGCAAACATTGCCTTCAGATTTTTGCCAAGTTTCAGAAAAATCTTATGGATGGGGCAAAAGTCATTTTTTGCAGCATTTGTGACCCCTTTTTGAGCTTCAGGGAACGCCAAATCCCAGTGAAAAATGGACAAATGGTGCAGTTTCACGCCTTAAGACATGTATATTTGAATTCAGCACCATGGAAAACCACTATATAGATCAAGTTTGAGTAATATGAAAAAAAAGAGCTCCAAAAAGCAGTTTTTTAAGCCTTAGAGGGATGCAAATAAGAATTTTGCCAGGGTCACCCATACTAAATTTATATTAGAAAAATGGCCTCTACATTTCGGCCAAGTTTCAGGAAAATCTAATGGATGGATCAAACACTTTGATTCAAACACTATGGGGAAAAAAGCGTCATTTTTTACCTCTTTTGAGACCCTGAGATGCCGAATCCCAGTGTAAATGGATAACGGTGCAGTTTCAGGCCTTAACACATGCATACTTGAGTTGACCACCATGAAAACCAACTATATAGTCAAACATATCAATTTTTTGTTGAGAAATATGAAAAAAAGAACCACAAAAAGGGGCATTTAAGCACTGGAAGTCACTGGGGATGCAAACCAGTGTTTTGCCAGGGTCACCCATACTGGATTTATATTAAGAACAATGGGCTCCACATTTTGGCTAAGTTTCAGAAAAACCTAATGGATGGAGCAAAAGTTATGGATCAAAACGCGTCATTTTGGGCCATTTTGACCTCTTGAGCCCCTAGGGATGCTACGGGGATTTTCGTAAAAAAATCTTTATACTGTGCTGTGCACATCTATTTAATGAAATAGAATCGTGGCAAAATTTCAGGAAAAACTAATGGATGGTTATCTGGCAATCGTCCGGAATAACAGACGCCATTGAAAACAGGTCCCTCTTAGATAAATGGGGGGGGGGGGGGAGATAATGGGGCCATCATATCTCGTGATCATTATTTGATAAACACTGCAAATTTCATTAAAATTGTTTAATTTCCTGATTTTTGGTGAATTTTTAAGTAAGGGTCAAAATGTTTATACATTTTGAGCAAAGACCATTTATTTTGCATGTACCTAGCATTTAATTTTTTGTTTGAGATACTCTTTAACATTGTTTCCTTAAATAGGAAAAGGATACTATGTGGTTGTTTTCGGCTCTTAAAGAGCAGTTCAGAGTTAAACAGTATTTTATTTGTTTTTCTTTTTTTCTTATTTTGGGGATGGGGGGTTATCTCGCTCCATTTTCTGTGGATAATTTTTAAAATAAAATACGGTGATTGTGCAGTATAGTTAAGTTACTATTCTATCCAATTGAAAGGAGACAATGTAAATATAAATATTAACAATTTTAGATCAAAATGAAAACGTTTTTAAACTTAAAAACAAAAAAAAAAAAAAATTATCTGAGTAACGATTTTTTTTTTACGGTTTTCTTGATAATCTATTATACAATTGCCTTACATTTGTCAAAAATCTTACTTTAAGTTTAGCCAATAGAGCATGTGTGACGATTGTATTACTATTGAAGTTGTCAAAAGAAATATAACAAATGTTAACTCGATAATTTTTTAGTGTTTTTTATTTAATGTGTAGCATGTTTATTCAGCTCGATAAAGTGTTTACCGATGTATTGGAAAACTACAAATGGTGCCAAACTCTGAACATGGTAAATTTGGGAAAAGGAGTTAAAACTATACAAAATAAAAAGCACCGAATATGTCAGCCTATGTCACGGTAACATTGAGCTAGTTTCTAACTAGATTTTGTATAGTTTTTAATTTTTAACTCATTTCGAGTTAAAAATTAAAAACGTAACTTATCTTGCCTTTGATAACATGTTATATTTGTTTTGACAACTTCTTCGAATCTATGAACCAGAGACTAGGAGCTACTACCACCAAAACATCTTTGGCATTATACTCATTTTGTTTCAATAAAATCGATCATGATCTTTAAATACGTGGGTAAGAAACACAAATATTGAACAAGCAAAGCCTTAAAATAAAAAAAATAAATACTTTAGTCATAGCAGCTGGTCTGCCAAGCTCAAAATTCCGCTTTTTGCGGATTTGAACCTGACGACCTCCTGTTGCCTTTCTCTTATGCCAATTCGCACGTGAAATACCTGCGGACAAAAAGGAAAAGAAATTCGTAAGTATTCTTTTATTATAAAAATAAGTATTCAAAGTTCAACCAAAGTATAAACTATTCAATTTGCTCTAATTATTCTCGCTTATGAAGGCTTGCCTTGCTTAGAAAAAAACACTAAAAGTTTAATTCTCAAAATTCAACCAATGTTGATAGAAAAATATTTACAAATTTACAATGTTTACATTTTGTTTTATAACAATGACTAAAAATTCATTTTCAGATTCCATTTGTCAATTCCAGTAAATAGTAATAAAATTCAAATTTTTGAAAAAGGTTTAGCAACAACCATATTTGTCATTTAGACCAGCTTTTAAAATATTTTGATTAAAAAAAAAATAAAATAAAATAAAAATAAAAATATTCTGACAATAGCACGGTACCTATTCGTACCAGTATTTTTTTTTATTCAATTCTTTTCAAGTCTGCATAAAATTTAACATGGATTGTTTATTTCAAACATTTAAAAAGAGGCTTATATAACATTTCAAAAATAACTTTACAAGTTCACCAAATTTCATTTTAAAACATTAACATCTAACATCTTTTAAAAGGAACTGTGTAATGTTTTGAATTTTACGAATTCAAAAAGCACAAATTGTTAATTTCAAATGCTAAAAAATAAAGTATATTGAAGATTATATATAGGGCATTTTTAAAAGACAAAAAGAAAAAAGATGTAAGAATACAAATTTTGATGCTTATGTATTTTTGGTACCGCGCTATTTAAGTTTTTCCAGGTTAAATTAAAGTTTCACGATTGTTTTTATTATTAAGTTGTACGGTGGAAACACAGGATAGTTACAAAAAACACCCTTCCCATGTTAAAAATGGCTTTCCAAAAGTACCCAAATATTTACCAAGGGTAGGATATAATAGACATCTTTGTTTGAAGAGTGGACACTTGTTTTTAACTAAATTAAACTTGGTAAAACAACTTAGTATAATCTTGTTTATAAAGAAAAGACGGGAAATATTTTAATTGCCCCTTATATACCATAATCAGATCCTTTAATTTTTGGTTGAAACTGACACCAAGCCTAGGCTTGTTTATTCGAAAAAGTTGTATAATAAAAAAAAAAAAAAAAAAAAAATTAAAATAAAATAAATGTTATCAAAGGCAAGATAAATTACTTTTCTACGTAACTGGATATGTTTTTATTTAATGTAAAATGTTTATTCAGCTCAAAAAAAGAACAGAAAAGTGTTTACCGATGTATTGGAAAATTTTAAATGGCGCCCGCCCAGATCTCTTTGACACGGTAAGTTTGGGAAAAGGAGTTAAAAACAAAAAAACATGCAAACTACTGTTAAAACCCCACCGAATATGTCACGGTAACATATCGAGAGTTTCTAACCGTATTTTGTCTAGTTTATTTTTTTTTATTTATGACTCCTTTTCTCAAACTTACCATGTCAAAGAGAGAGTCTCAGAGTCGGTCGCCATTTTAAATTTTTGGGTTTGTATTACTGTACACAGATTCGAAAAAGTTGTCAAAAAACAAATATATGTTATCAAAAGCAAGATAAGTTACTTTTCTACCAAACTGGATATATTTTTCGTGTGTTTATTCAATGTAACATGTTTATTCAGCTCGAAAAACAGTGTTTACCGATGTATTGGAAAACTCAAGATGGCGTCTGATTCTCTCTTTAACACGGTAAATTTGGGTAAAGGTATTATAAATAAAAACCCAGATAAAATACTGTTAAAAACTCGCTCAATATATGTTACCGTGACATAGGTTGACATATATTCGGCGGGTTTTTAATAGTATTTTGTCTAGTTTATTATTTATAATACCTTTTCCCAAACTTACCATCTTAAAGAGAGTGTCGGGCGCCATTTTGAATTTTCCATACATCGGTAAACACTATGTTTTTCGAGCTGAATAAATGTTACATGGAATAAAAACACGAAAAATATATCCAGTTTGGTAGAAAAGTAACTTATCTTGCCTTTGATAACATTTGTTATATATTTGTTTTTTGACACCTTTTTCGAATCTATGTGTACATTAATACAAACCCAAATTTTTCAATACACTTTTTCGAGCTGAACAAATATGTTACATTAAATAACATTAAGAACATATCCAGTTACGTAGATAAGTAACTTATCTTACCTTTGATTTTTTTTTTTTTGACAACTTTTTCGAATCTATGTGTACAGTAATACAAACCTGAATTTTCATGAGATTCTTAAGTGGTCCTCCTCAGTTGCATGCATTTCCGGTTGAGAAAAACGAGGAAATATTCTCAGTATATATAGAGGGGTGGCGGGCTTGTATTACTATATACAGGTAAGAATATATATTAAAAAAAAAAAAGTGTTCCTGTTTACTTTTCCTCCCCACGAGGGCAGAGTTAGACACCAGGGTCGTTTTGTAATGTGGCGAAAAGGAACAAAAATAAAAATTGTCTTAGTCGTGAAGGACTTACTTCTCCATTGAGAAAAAAATTGAAGCGCAGTATCGGATACTACACTTTGATCTTGACCTGAAGGCCAAATAGGGGTTACCTATCTGGAAAAGTTTTTATTTAATGTAAAGTCACCGTAACATTTATTTGTACCATCATTTTGATTAATTTATTTTTAAGTGATCGAGTCTATAAAGACATCGTGGTCATCTTTTGTTCTCCGGCAGGGTTCAACATTACTCGTTTTTCGAACATTTTACATTAAATAAAAACACTAAAAACTTATCCAGTTATGTAAAAAAGTAACTTATCTTGCCTTTGATACTTTTGAAAAACTTTTCCGAATCTATATAGAAAAATACCCCCCTCCCCCAAAAAAAAAACAAAAAAACGTTACTTAGTTGTTAATTAGCTTCATTTACGACACATAATGGAACAGTGTTCTTTTTATAGCATTCCACGTGGATTCATACTTGTATTTAAAATGACTCGCTTTTCTGATAGTTATTCAATGTTTGTTAAACGTTAGCACGATTGGGTAGGGGGTCATAATCACTAACTTTACTCGTAAATCTAAAATTTCAAAACCAATAACTTGATTTCATTCATTTTGCATGTGCTCGTAGAACACGGTCACAAGTCAAAATTAAAATGGCGGCTGCATTATGTTAGTCATTCGAAGATTCAGAAACTATTAAACCGCAGAGATATCAGCAATTTCACTATCAACATTTTTTTTTTTCAGTCGAAAGATGGCATTGAAAAAGTCATCACATATCTCCACTCAACAGATTAAAAATATAACCAAATTAAAGCATTGTAAGCCTTGGCCATGTAGAAGAAATATCGGAGAAATATGGTATAAACAATATGCGAGACGAACATGTACAATTTTAAAAAAAACAAAAATAAAGACGTGTCGATTCTTAAATAAAATAAATATTTTTTATGTTAATAGATTTTTGTCTTTCGGTGAACTTTTAACTAGCTTACAATGTCTGCCGCTGCATGGCCTCACATTGTCATGGAGCAAACAAAGTTTAATCAAAATTATTCGCTAACTTTAACTAAAAATATTGAGGAAAAAACTGCACAAAGTTAATCACGAAACATTAAACATTCTAAATATGAAAAGAAACAGAACAAAAAACATTTGAAAATAACAAGATGGAAAGAAATTAAAGAGCGGATAAAACTCACGTACCCATGATGGCTGATATGGGATGAAAAAGAGAGCGATAACGTTTAAATCTCGTATGAACGTGACTTCCGGTGTGATTTCAAATTGGATAGCACCACCACTTCTTACTCTCGGTGGCCGTGCCGTGGTTATAGTCTCCTTACGTCACTTCCGCTTTTCCTATTATCATTGTTTTTAAATATTTATTCGCTTAACTGCTTCGATTCTCGGCCAAATCATTCCTTAAAAAAAAAAAAAAAATGTGATTATACTTTTTTTTTAGGAAAACAATTATTTAACGTAAAATGATCTCTTATCTCCGGATCCTTCATATGATATGTTTTTTTTAAAGCAGTTAATGAATTCTTAATACTAACTCTAAAAATTGTGTATAAGCGATAAAAAAGTATTTTCTTATACTTTTAGATTATTACATGATAAACAGAAATCTATTGGAGTTAATATCTATTTTGTATTATGCATGAAATCTAAAAAAAAAAAAAAAATGCCAATTCGTATTAACAACTCGTTATTCTAAGGGAGATAACTCTATTTTACTAAAATTGTAAAAAGAAAAAGAAAAATTTTTTCAACTACATGTAACAAGGTTTTATAACAAAAAAGGCGGAACTGAAAGAGCTTGGCCCCTCTAATTTTATTTTATTTTTGTCTTTTTTTTTTTTTTTTTTGGTAAATGTTACCTTACGCTACAACAGAACACTCTAGTGTCTAACTCTGCCCCGTGTGGAGGCATTGTAAATAGGTACACCAGAACACTAATTTGGTTTTTTAGAGTTATTCGAGGCCGCTGCCGCTGACAACAAATCTGATAATCAAACCCGTCGCAAATTTACCGTTTGCATGGTATGAACCCCTGGACCCTGGGACTATTTCACGTCATTTCAACGCCTTCAGTACTATTTTCTTATATGATGCAGTCGTGTGCACACATGCATAATGAAGTGACTTATCACATAGCGAAGAGATTTTTAGAAGACATTTGAAATAAAGTTTTAAAAACAAAATGTGGTTCATTTTTATGTGTGTGTTACGTAGTTTTTAATGCTTTTTAATTGTTTAGGGGGTGTTACAAGTATAGAACTTTTGTAGATTTTTTTTTTTTTTTTTTCGAATTTAAATTTCGTCACCCAACATTTACAATTTTTAAATTAACAGAAAAACTATTTGTTATACTTAAAACGTGTGCAGAGTTTCTAATGCAATAAATCGATCCGCAATATTTGAGAACTAGACAAGAACACACACACACACAAACAGGAATTTTCATTTATCAATCAATTAATGGTCAGTGTGTGCTAAAGTACCAACTAAAGAATTACCGGGTTTGTATTACTGTACACATAGATTCGAAAAAGTTGTCAAAAAAAACAAATATATAACAAATAAATGTTATCAAAGGCAAGATAACTTACTTTTCTACCAAACTGGATATATTTTTCGTGTTTTTATTCAATGTAACATGTTTATTCAGCTCGAAAAACACAGTATTTACCGATGTATTGGAAAATTCAAAATGGCGCCCGACACTCTCTTTAACACGGTAAGTTCAGGAAAAGATGTTATAAATAATAAACTAGACAAAATACTGTTAGAAATTCGCTCATTATATATTACCGTGACATAATTTGACATATATTCGGTGTTTTTTAAATAGTATTTTATCTAGTTTATTATTTATAACACCTTTTCCCAAACTTACCATCTTAAAGAGAATGTCGGGCGCCATTTTGAATTTTCCAATACATTGGTAAACACTGCATGTTTTTCGAGCTGAATAAACATGTTTCATTGAATAAAAACACAAAAAATGTATCCAGTTTGGTAGAAAAGTAACTTACCTTGCCTTTGATAACATTTATTTGTTATATATTTGTTTTTTTGACAACTTTTTCGTATCTATGTGTACAGTAATACAAACCCGAATTACCTTTAAAAAGTTGGTTTTTAGGAATATTCGGGTCTGTATTCTCTATTATTTTCACCAGTTGCCATGTTTGTTTCCCACAGAATACAGACCTGAACTAAACTATCAGACCCAAGTTCTAAAAAGGGTGAAGGAAACAAATGGGAGGAACTAGAAAGTGTGCAGATAACCTAAACAAGGTGCGAGACGAAGATAGATGAAATTTAAGATGGATAAATAAAAAGTCCCGTTTGCCATTTGTTTGAAGAATTTCTGGAAAATCTTATTTCATTTTTGCTTTTGTTGCCATTTTCAGGCGGTGAGATTCAATCAGAGTCCTGACAAGGCATGAAAAAATGTTGAATGTTGATAGATCCACGTAGACTCCTTACTATCTTTATACAGGGTGGGGCATAAGTACTGTGACAAAATTTCGGAACTATTTTTTATGATAATATTAAAATAAATTTACTATTTAATTGTCATTATATGATAATGTAATGTATGATCTTTTATTTTTTCAGAAACAAGAAATACTCATTTTTAACAATGTTTGTTGAATTGAAGAGAAGATTAATGAAAGAGCAACATGAGAAGTTGAATAAACATCTTGCGTCCACCAGAAGTATTTAAGTTAGGGAAAAACCTCAAAACCAACAAAATATTCATAAAAAGGACGATTGATCATTACCTGGAAACTTCATTCATCAAAAATAGACAATGATCAGGCCTTACCCCCCACCTTAAGAACACCTAAACTCATCAAAAATGTTAGGGAAAAAATCAGGCGAAATTCGAAAAGATCCATGAGACAAATGGCAAGCAAAGCACAAACATTACAAAGGATTATGCGAAGGATATGTCGAAGTGACCTACAAATGTCACCCTACAAGCTCTAAAAGCGACAACTTCTCTCTGCACCCACAATTGCAAAGACACTCATCAGAAGTCAACTCTTGTCAAACCATATCAGAGATGGCACACTCAATAACATCATCTTCATGGATGAAAAGTTATTCTCGCATCAACAGTCCCACAAGCATCAAAATGATCGAGTCCTTGTGAGATGTCGTGAGGTAATACCTGATAATGCAGGAAAGATTTTCAGAACTCAGAAACCGACATTAGTGATGGTCTGAGCAGCCATTTCTGAAAGAGGGAAATCTTCACTTGTTTTTCCTTCCTCAATGGGTCAAGTTTAATAAAGAACATTACATTGAGGACATTTTTGAAGGTGTACTAACCCCATCGTATAATTCCATGTTTGGTGATGAAGTTTAGGCTCTCCAACAAGATTGTGTGAAAAGCTAAACTGCTCATGAAACACAGCAGTAGTGTAGAGACAACTTTCTCCTGAATCACCAAAGAAGAATGATCTCCCTCATCAGCTGATCTTAACGCTCTTGATTATTCTTTGTTGTCAATCCTGGAGACTGAAGCCGGCTCTACTCCTTGTCAAAATATTGAAGCTTTTAAAATAAAATTGAACAAATGCTGGGAGAAAATGCCATTAGATGTTGTATTTGCTACGATAAATAATTTCCCAAAAAAACTTTGTAGTGTAGTGAAAGCTGAAGGGAAACATTTTGAATAATACTTGTGCCATATTTTCCTTCAGTATTTGTTAATCATTTTCTGTAATTGGGTTGTCTTAAGGAGATTGCTTCCCATCACCCTGGAAAATCTCATCAGTATGCCCTGCATTTAAGAATTCAGGTGATCACTCATCCCCCTCTCAATACAGGCCAATAAGTTTCCTGTGCGTCATGAGTAAGTTGCTGGAATCTGTATTAAATAGAGAAGTAATCAACCATTTCAAAAATAAACTTCTTAGTGACACACAATATGGTTTCCATTCTGTTAGATTTACAGCAGATGTGCTTACAGTTATATCTCATAGGATTAGCAAATCTCTCGCCGGAGGCAACCTTTCTAGGGCAATTGCTCTTGTCATATCTAAGGCCTTTGATAGGGTATGACATGAAGGTTTACTTCACAAGATTTCTGGCTATGGTATAGCTGGAAATGTCTTCTCAATTATTAAATCATTTCTTTCTGACAGGTTCATAAGAGTAGTAGTTGAGGGGCAAAATTCAGAAGCTCACAGTATTAATGCTGGAGACCCTCAGGGATCCATCCTGGGCCCAACTCTTTTCCTGATCTACATTAATAATCTTCCACATCACATCTTTACATCATTTGTAGACATTTATGTTGATGACATTACCATCTATGGTAGCACATCTAAGTCAGTAAATGACCAAGTTCTCTCCGATTCTCTTTCCTCTGATCTTGAGCACGTGGTACAATGGGGAAAGGAGTGACTGGTTACTTTTAATGCATCTAAAATCAAGCTTCTCTCTTTACATCATCAACGTTCTGATCCCCATCTGGCATCAGTTGAAATGAATGGCTCTCGTCTTGAGGAGGCCTCAAGTTTTGACAAGCTTCTGGGCTTGACCTTTACTCCTAATCTTAAATGGAACAGGTACATCAAATCTGTTGCCAAGGCTGCTGGAAAAATGGTGGGATCCTTCTATCGATCTAGTAAATATCTCACTGCTGATGCAATTCTCTATCTATATAAGAGCCAGGTACGTCCAAGGAGGGAATACTGTTGCCACATCTGGGCAGGAGCTGCTAGAAAGGACTTGTCCTGCCTTGATAGAGTTCAAAATAGACTTCATAGCCTCGTAGGAGATGTCCTTTTCTCTTCCCTGCAACCTCTATTTCACAGAAGAGATGTTGAGAGTTTGTCTCTATTGTATCGTTATTTTTATGGAAAATGTTCAACTGAGCTTCAGTCTATGGTCCTCCCTCGCCAAATTTTCATAAGAAACACTCGTCTAGCTGAAAACACTATCAATAATTTCCCCCACTCTTTATCTGTGCCTAAACCTAAACGTAGATTCCATGAACAAAGCTTCTTTCTTAGAACTGCACGCCTGTAGAATTGTCTTCCGTTTTCCTGCTTTCCAGCTGACTACAATATGGTTGACTTCAAGTCTAACGTAAACAAGTTCCTGATGAGCCGTTCCACTTGTTAACAAATTTACCGAATTTCCATTACTAACGATAACTATATTGTCCAATTTCTACTGTACACTCCTTAACCCTTATCCTCGAATGGCCGCTTAGCCTTGATAAGTGGTAATGCCTATGTAAAAAAAAATATATCTTCTATAAATATAAAAGCGAAAATGTATGTATGTATGTGTGTTCGCTTTTTCTGTGTGTCTACAAAAGGCTTCTTTCAGAAAAGTGGTCGGTCGGTTCATATATATATATCACATATAAATCGTAATATCTCACAGTTAACAACGAAGCTCGCTTGTCTATTTAATTTGGTTGATTTCGGGAAGATAAATATTCAATATTTGTCGCTCGCCGCATGTGGATTAGTCTTTTTCCTATAAGATCTTGGGGGTGGGAAAAAAAGCGTTCAGCTAAAGGACCGACTCCACATTTGTGGGAGCTTGGACCCGAAAACCGATCCCCTCTTTTGGGAGACTGGAATTTCGGGACCAACACCACTAGCTGGTAGTTTTTGCATGCGTTTTTTCTTCGTTCCGGTCTCTTCCCTCTAGAGACAGGGGATGGTCTAATTTCTCACCACTTAATTGCCTGAGCAGCACTCTGACCTGCCAGGCCAAAACTTTGTCTATTTTCGCTGCTCTCCTAGTGGATCGAGCAGACAGGGTTCACTTTCTCGCTTCCGTTGGGGTAGTTAGTGGATAGGGTGACGTGGGGTAGGGCGGGTGCTTCGTTTCTGCTCCCCTCTGTGGGCAGGGATGCCTATCCCCTCTCTCTCTTAATTGCGACGCGGCACTCTGACCCGCTAGCACCCACTGCGTCTTTCTTCTCTGCTCTCCCCCCTCGCGGGGGGATTTGAGCTGCTAACCCGACATCCCCGTGAGGGGAGGTCAAAAACACTAATCTCTTCTGAGCCCGCTCCTCCCCCTCCATTCCCCTGGGTTTTCTTTTCTCCCCACTACACTTTGGTCCGCGTCAGCGGCCAGTGCTACCGCCATGATGCCAGGCAGGAGGAGTACGTCACCCCAAATGCGCAACATCACCCCCGCAGACGACTCCCCAGGTGAGGGAGCTAATGTATCTCCCGGCGAAAAGGCGCCAGTGAACAAGGTAGGGCCCCAGCGCGCGGCGACCTTGGTAACTGACGAAGGGGTAGGGCCGCAGCCCGCGGCAACCCCCGAAAAACCACCTACAACTGCTGCTCCCCACGAGGGCCACCCGGCGGAAAAGGCAAGAACGCCTGCAGAGGATTATGTAGCGGGAATCTCTCCAGCTGCACTCCTGAACTGCAAAGCAAAGGGTGGAACACCGGAACAACGCAACCCCACTCCCCTAAAGGGCAAAGTTCCAGCAGCAAGAGAGAGGGAGGAAAACAGCACCACCCACCATACCGAGGTGCTGTTTGAAGACACGTTAGCCTCCCTCAAATCACTGTTCGAAGAAACCAGTCATCTGCCCTCCAGCACTCCCCAAGAGGGCAACAACGTAAAGGGGAAATCCAGGGATGGGGAGGACGCGCCAACCAGTGTCAACAAAATCCAACTGGTGGGTGCGACACCCCGGTCTAGTGAAACCGCAACAGCAGCCACTAGGGACACATCCCCCGGAGGGGGGGAGACCTCCGTCTCCCCAAGAGGCAGCCACCCAGCAACTCAAAAAGAGGAAGAGGAAGGAGAACGTTCCGGAGAGCAGGGAGCGCCAGCACGCAACAACTTTAAATGCGGACTGGCCATCTCTGTCCGGAAAAGGCCAGCCTCCAGGGCCAGAAACACCCACAACGGAGGCAGTACAAGTTGCACCAGCTAAACCCCCCGTCCCGGGTCCAGTAAACAGCCAAAAGGATGGAGGATCAGCATGGGGCCCCAAGGAACAGCAGAAAAAGAAGATGACACCGGAAGACTACAGGAGACTCTTTGACTCCACTTACAAGGAGTGTACCAGGGAAAACGAGATCCGGCCTCTCCCGGGTCAGGTGGAAGGACTGCAGCAGAGAGTCCTCTCTCTGATAACATCAGACACGAGGACCAGAAGCCTGACCGGTGTCAACAAAGACACAATGGTGAACATGCTGCTGGAGCAGAACATCCCGGCAAATTACATCTGCAGGAGGAGCTACGCACAATGGGATGTTCTGCTTCCTACCGCCGAAGAGGCAGTCAAGCTGTCCAGGACTTATCACCAGAGCAGAAACATTAAGCTACAACCAATTTACATGAATAAGAGGAGGGCAAATGTTTCTGTTCTAAACGTCCCCTGCTACATGGAGGCTGAACAACTGGGTGCCATCCTCAGCCAGTATGGGGACGTGGAAGAAGTGACGCCGGTCCGCGGTCTGAGGAACATCATGACCGGGGACTACAAGATCCATATGGTCCTGGACAAAACAGGATTTTTCGGAATCCCCGCCACACTGAAGTTCGGGGAATGGACGCTCTCCCTTATAGTGGAGGGGAGGAGGCCCCATTGCTGGCAGTGTCAACAACAGGGGCACATGGCCAAGGACTGCCCCAAGAGAAATGTGGGAGAAAACCCAGCCAAGGCAGCGGGCAAGTCGACAGGACCAGCCAAAACACCCAACCAAGCCGCAGCACCCACTCAATCCACTAGTGCCCCCGAAACTCAAGCAGGGTGGACGACAGTTACCAAGAAAGGAAAGACCGCCAAAAAGCCCACCCTGCAGACAGAGTCCACAGACCAGCCTGAGTCAAACCCAATCACTGAGGTGGACAATATGGACACTCAGGCACCCCCCTCCTCCAACAAGAGGAAATTACAAGAATCTGAGGAGGAGGAGGCAGTGTCGGAGGAAGAGGAGACAACTCCAGCACCAGCCAAACTGAGTGCAACGGAGACCAGAAGGGCCAGAAGGAGGAAGAGTCGGAAAACGCGCGCCGACCCCCCTACTCCTACTGAGGAGGACGCGAAAACAGATGCACAAGCAGAGCCCCCCGCCACCCCTCTACCCCAGCAACCAGAAAAACTATCCCCCTCCCCAGATCTCCCTAAAGCCCCCAGAAACCCTGCACCACCCCCATCCTGTGAGAAACCACCCCAGGAAGGAACTGTGACAGCTACACCCACTCCACCCCCCTCCCCTCACCCCCAACCTAAAAGCCCCCCTTCCCCAACAAGGCCAGTTCGCACGGAACGAACTAAAAAACTACCGTTCCTGCCAGGAGGCAGAATTTGCGAGCTAGACCCACACCAAACAAGACCGGACCTCAAAGGACAGCAAAAGGTCCGGTATAACAAGTTGAGGGGTCTCGCCTACGTGGATGGTGACAGCGTAGCGGACCAAACAAAATTTAAGGACGCTCCCATGTTGACCACCTTTGTGAGGGTCAACAAGGATACAAGAACTCAAGGCCTCTGGGCCATGATCAAAGCAGCTAAGGATGCGATCCCGGGCCAGCAGCTGGTGGACAGGGACCATCCATCACTGAAAAACTTCTTTTATAAGTGCGAGGGCAGAGTCCCTGTGTATATACACCCCTCATTCTACAGGGCACTTAAACTAACCTTCCCCCTGGACGTGGGAGGTGTGGCCAAGAATGGAGTACCCTCGGCAGATCTACTGACCGGAAGCCTTGGACAGGCCTGCCACATCCTCACCCCCGAGGATTTCAGGCCCGTGTGTGACACTGTATAAGGTAGGTGACCATGGCTTTAAACTTGGCTACTTATAATGTGAGGGGCCTCAGATGTCGAAGCAAGGCCGCGCGCGTGCTGAGAGATCTGGTGTCCCTCAAGGTAGATATTGCCGCTATACAGGAGACCCACTTTACTTGTGACGGGGATTGTCAGGTGCTGGTGAACAATTACGATGTTTACTCAGCATATGGCAATACCTATAGTCGTGGAATCTCCTTGCTAGTAAATCGCACCCTATCAGCGTCGGTGAATGTGGTTCACGCAGACGGGGACAGGCGGGCGATTGTTGTCGATGTTGCCGTTAATAGCAGTGTGTTTCGGATAGTCGCAGTTTATGCGCCCAACTCCGCTGTGGAGTGGGCTTCCTTCTTTCGACAGGTGGAGGGCTTTGTAGATGATCCAGAGAGAGTAATCTTAATGGGTGATTGGAATGCCATCCTTGATCCCAGGATAGATAAGGTCGGGGGGACTAGCGGGTCGGTGTGGTGTGACAGCAGTCTGTCTGACCTGATGGCTTCGTGCGACCTGGTCGACAGATTTCGTCTGGACCACCCGGGGCGGGAGATGTGGACGTGGCATCCTAATATGCCTTCCCATCCAAGTACTTACTTGGATCGGATGTTAGTTAGAAGAGGCGATGTAGATTTCCTATCTTGCCCCACGTTCCACTTTTTAGGACACTCGGACCATAAACTAGTTATGGCCCGTCTGAACTTGAGCCCTAGGCCTAGACTGGCTGGATACTGGAAGTTCAGCAGCACCTTGTTGGAGCTGGAGGACTACCGGTTGAAGGTTACAGAGATAATCCAACGGGCATTAGTGGGGGCGGTTACCGGGAGTAAGTGGTGGGTTGGTCTCAAGGCTAAGATTAGACGTTTCTCGGTCAGGTACAGCCAACGCCTCGCACTAGATAAGGCTAAGGCCAAGAAGAGTACAGAGAATAGGCTGACCCAGGCATTGGAGAGTGGGGACCCCCTAGAGATAGCACTAGCTAGACAAGACCTCAGCCGCTTGGCTAGCGAGCGGTACGAGGGCCAGATAGTTAGGGCTAGGTTAATGAAAGTCTCGAACGAGGCTGTTAATGTTGACGCTGTTGAGCGTAAGGCTGCTCTAAGGCGCGGCTCGGACGGGTACATTCGAAAGGTAAACGACCTGGAAGGGCACACCCTCATGTCGACGCGGGAGATTTGCGAGGGGTTTCGGAAGCATCTATCGGAGCGCTTCACCCAACTACCCAGACTCAGGGTCGAAGAGTTTGGCAGCTATTTGGCCGACTCGCCCCGCCTCATGGCAGCGCGAGCGGCTAGCTGTGATGGGCTTGTCGCGGAACATGAGATCATTACTGCGTTGAGGCAGGTCGGCTGCAACAAGTCCCCGGGGCTTGATGGTCTACCCTACGAATTCTACTTGAGGCTGTCGCCCATGTTGGTCCCTATTCTGAAGGATATTTTCAACCATTGGTTTGTTCAGGGCTCCATCCCTGGGCAGGTGACCAAGGGAGTGATCACATTGCTGAGGAAAGGTCAACGGCATGGTGGGGAGGAAGATTTAGACGATTTCAGGCCCTTGACTCTGCTAAACACAGAGTTAAAGATTTTGGCCAAGGTTCTTGCGAATCGGTTGCAGGTTGTCATCACTGACTTGATCGAACCAGACCAGAGCTATGCTGTGAAGGGGAGATCGATTCAGGACAATCTTCATCTGATATGCACGATCATAGAGGGGACAGAAGACGACGCCGAGGCCGCGCTGATCAGTTTGGATCAGTCCAAGGCTTTCAATAGGGTGGACCATAGGTTCCTGGGATCTGTGCTGGAGGCCGCCGGATTTAATCCGGACTTCCGCAAGTGGATCTCTGTACTGTATGACAGGCCGACGGTAGCGGTGCAGATCAACGGTAAGCTGTCGGAGTCTTTTGCCGTCTCCCAGTCGGTGCGACAGGGTTGTCCGCTGTCGCCTCTCTTGTACGTCCTGGCGTTGGAACCCCTCCTTCACAAGTTAAGGGACGAGGCGACTACACCAGTCCTGCGCGAGATAGCTCTCCCTGGAGGCACACGAGCCAGGGTTTCCGCGTTCGCCGATGACGTCACCGTGTTCGTGTCTTGCCCCACGGACATTCAAGTGGTCACCGAAGCGCTCGCTCGATATGAAAAAGTTACGGGGGCCGTCTTCAATCGCAGTAAGTCGGTGGGTCTGCGGTTGGGTGCCTGGACCGGAGTAAATTCGCTTCCGGGCATCTTCAGTTGGACCGACGGCCCGGTCCGGATCCTTGGTGTGTGGTTCGGACCGGGTCTCCAGCTGAAGAAAAACTGGTCGGAAGTAGAGACCAAGGTCGAATCCTCTGTTAAGACTTGGGTTCGAAGGAAATTGTCCTTGAAGGGTCGAGCGGAGGCGTGTGCTACATACGTCTTTCCGCTCATCCTTTACCGTCTGTCTGTACTTCCCCTCCCTACAAAACGACGAATCAGCTTACAGGAGCACCTTGCCACACTCTTGTGGAACGAGGGTAAGCATTATGTTTGCAGAGAGGTCTGTGTTCGAAATCCGAGTGAGGGAGGCTTGGGACTGCCCGATCTCATGTGTCACAAGCACGCAGAGAGGTTGGCCTTCCTGAGCCGTTCATTGTACGTAGACGTTCCATGGGTCACTGCGGTTGAAAGCTTGTTTTCCAATCTCACACCTGACCCCTCGGTCGAAGCACGGCGGAGACCGAGGGGGGAACAAACATTCTACGCTGAATGCCGGTCCGCACTTAGAGCGTTGCCGGGGACCAGTGTCCTCGAACAGTCTAGGAACAGGCTTTATCGGGAGCTAGTGGGGCGTAGCAAAAAGGAACCGCTAGTGAAACGGACGGGGATGTCGTTGGAAGAGGTCCGCTCCCAGTGGAGTTGGGCGCCGGGACGGGACTTTCTTACAAATTCGGAATTTTCCCTTACCTGGCGACTTGTCCGGAACGCACTGCCCCTCCTTGAGGAACTCAACCTTTACAATGAAGAAACCCGGGTCTACTGCCTGCGCTGCGACGAAGACATGAGAGAAACTGTCAGTCATGCCTTTTTCCGCTGCAGCAGGCTCAAGTCCCTCCTAGGGTACGTCAACGAGGTAACGGCTCGCATCGATGCCGAGTTCTGGCTTGAACTAGACGAATCATATTTTGTGGAGAACATTGATCCGCCGCTGCCTAGGGAGAAAAGAATGGTTTTTCTAGCGATACTAGCAGTAGCGAGGATGGTCATATGGATCAAACGCCTCAAGCGAGTCCGCGAAGGGATATCTGTTCCGGATCGGGATCTGATAGTCTACTTTAAGCATCTGCTTAAAGTGAAGATCAGATGCGATTGAAAGAGGTTGCCTCGAGTGGCCTTTGACAAGAGGTGGGTGCATGACGCTAGCTTGTGCATCCGACGAGGCGCCAAGTTTGAATTCGTGTTACCACCATAGGCATGGCACATGCGGTACTGGGTCCTACGGAGTCCATCCCGCTAGGTTAGACAAATAAAAAGTAAAGAGACTCTTGACTGGTGGTACAAATGAGATCCTGCCCCTCGATTTTTTTTTTTTTTTTGTTTATTTTTTGGCACTAGAGAACCTTCCGAGGCTACCCTACCACTACCCCCCCCCTATCTTTTTGTTTTATCATCCCCTGATCAACCCTCACTCGAAGGTCGCCACCAAAGATATTCCCCCCCCTTTTGTTTTTAGCAATCGATTTATTTTACTCCCAACACCCGATATGAAGTCTTCCCAATCCCCATTAGGGATCTCCCTGCTTGTTTTCGGTGCCCCGGAAAACAGTAGGCGATCTAACTACTTAGATTAGCTTAGGGAGGGACCTTACTAACAATGCACTAGGAACATTTATTTTTTGTACATTTTTCCTATATTTCCCACTCCCCAACACGAACTATTTTTCTTCCAAATTCAAGAACTTTTTATTTTTTCCAATGAATTGAACTTTTTCACACACACACACACACACACTTTAATAAATTAAATTAAAAAAAAAAAAAAAAATGCGCACACACACATACAGAAATTGTATATATATATATCCTTTTTGTAAAAATGCTGGGGTTTTCATTAGTTAGCTTTAGATTCCACAGAGTGAATGAGGTATTGTGGTAAATGTTGCCAGTCAAGAGTAAAGTCGCCAAAGACGCCATTTTTACTTTAGTTACAAAGACCCTGCAACACTCCCCTCCCCAGATCTTATAGGGCCTTGTGCCTAAATTTGTTTTGTCTTTTGGAGAATTTACTTTTTTAAATGTTTTAATTTTATATTGCAATTTTTTTTAATTGTAATTTTTTCTTTGAACAAAATAAATTAAATATAAGCAGTAAATGAATACCATCCCGCAGTCAAACTTGACCTCATTAACTCATTAAAATGAGCACCTGCTAAATCCAACTAATTAAATAAATTCAAACGTGTTTCCGTTAGCATCTCGTGGTGGGTCAATGATTAACATCGCACTTTTTTTTTTTCACACTTTAATTTAAAACTTTGCCTCAATGGTTCGGGTTCGATCCTCAAAACATAAAAATCCAATCACTTCCGCATACCAATTTTTCAATTTTGATGCCTTAACAGCCCTTTTTCCAGATGAAAGCAGATTAAAACGTTTTCCACATGTCTGAATACTCTATATACCAAATTTCAAGTCTGTAGATCAAACAATCATTGAGTATATAGGTTTAGAAATGTCCCCAGACACACATTCTCACTTTATATATAAACTCAGATCAGCGTGCTTACTTGTGACGATGAAACCATCTTTCCAATTTGTGAGTCCTAGTTTCAAAAATTCATCTTCTTTCCCATTTCCTATAATAAACAAAGAAAAAAAAACAGTCGATGGTTGGCATTGTTTCAAAATGAATTATTTTGGTCTAAATAGGGTTTTTTTGTTTACACAAAAATAACTACTTGAAGCATTTGATTAATAATTAGATTTGGTCTTTCTTTAACGTATATTGTAAAAGTAATAATAAAAAACAAATATGTCAGCTAGCGTCTTTTTTTTCCGCTGATAAAAAACTGGTGTTGTCATTAAAAAACAAACTATAAAACTGTGTTCGGGTCAGATTCTGTAGAAGCAGCCTAATTTTTATTGAAATATAGATTACATTACGTTGAATCAGTATATGTTATGTCTAGCTATGGAATAGTTAGTATACGGTATTATAATAAAATGAAGAGGAAATTGTAAAGAAAGAAAGAAAAACAGCCGATGCTGGGTATTGTTTCCAAATGAATTATTTTGGTCTAAATAGTGTTTTATTGTTTACACAAAAATAACTACTTAAAGAATTTGACTAATAATTATATTCGGTCATTTTTTTTTTTTTTTTAACATATACTATAAAAGTTATAAAAATAACAAATATATCGGCTAGTGCCTTTCTTCCACTTAAAAAAAAAACAAAAAAACTGGTGTTGTTATTGAAATAGTGTTCAGTTCACATTCCGTGAAAGGAGCCTGATTTTCATAGAAATATTGCATGCGTGTGAAGAATACTTTTTTATAATAAACACTTTAGAACGCTCGAAAAAAAATTAAACTTGTTTTCTACTCAAAAAATAATATATAAATAAAAGAATTTATAACGAATTTTAATCAATATTTTAATTGTTTATGTAATATTTGTGACCTGTTTGCGTTTTACTTAAATTATTTCTTTTTTAACAATAAAAAGACAAACACAAGAGTTAATAATTAGAGGATTGCATTAGCAGTGAGATATCTACTGGTGCGGTAGAATGATCCCGCCATTTTTCTGGCAACCTTGGCAACGGATTTGATGTTAGTGTTCCATTTCAGATCAGAAGCAAAGGTCAGACTCAGAAGCTTGTCAAAACATGGAGCCTTCCCAAGACAAGAGCAATTCATTTCAATTGATGCCAGGCAGGTATCAGAGCATTGATGATGTAAAGATAGAAGCTTGGTTTTAGATGCATTAAAATTAACCAGTCACCATGTGCTCAAGATCAGAGGAGAGAGCATCAGATAGATCTTGGCCTTTGAAATATTGCCATAAATGATAGCATCATCAGCATAGATGTCGATGAATGATCTAAGAATAGGATTTGGGAAATCATTGATGAAGATCAGGAAGAGAGTTGGGCCCAGGATAGAACCCTGAGAGACGCCAGCATTAATACTGTGAGCTTCTGATTTCTGCTCAACAACCACTACTATTATAAACCTATCAGAGAGAAATGATTTAATAATTGAGAAGACATTCCCAGTTATACTGTAGTTGGAGGTCTTGTGAAGTAGAGCTTTATATATATCAAGAGCAATTGACCTAGAAACAACCCCTCTCCTCTTAAGAGATTCGCTAATCCTATGAGATATAACCGTTAGCACATCTACTGTAGATCTAGCAAAATGGAAACCATATTGCAGGTCATTGAGGAAGTTATTTTTGCTGTGGGCTTCACCACTTCTCTATTTAACACAAATTCTAGCAACTTATTCATGACACACAAGAGACTGATTGGTTTGTGCTGAGAGGGAGATGACCAATAACCTGAATTTTTAAATTAAATACAGAGCATACTGATGAGGTTTTCCAGAGTGTTGGGAAGCATTTCTCCTTAAGACAACACTTAAACAGCTTTGTAAGTATAGGAGCTGGTTCTGATTGAAGTTTTTTCAACACTATAATTGGAATGCCATCAGAGCCAGTTGTATTACTGGAATCAAGGTTTTTGATTAGCTTGACAACATCACACACAGATATTTGTATGTTGCATAGTGTGTTTTCAGACACAGGAGGAAATATGGGGGGTTAGCAGCTCTGATTACATAGGGTAGAATTAGCTGCAAAGTTCTTGGCAAAGAGTTTAGCTTTGTCTGATGCTGACAAGATTATGTCAGGTCCATTGATGATGGGCCCTGTTTATTATTCACCAAAACTGGTGGGAACCAAGCCACTGCACAACCACGTTGGTCTTGATGGGTTCATGCGCTTTATTACTCTTTTTACAGTGGATGCTGGCAGTCCTGAAGGCAGCATTAGTCTCAATACATCTATTTTGTTGAAAGCAATGGAAAAAGAGATTTCTGTGCAAAATGGTAGTGGCACATTCTGGAGAAGTTAGGTTTTTACTGGAAATTTTGGGAGGGTATGAAGTGGTATATACCAACAATTAACCATTCCATGAGGTCTGATACTCTAGAGAATACGTTCATTTTAACATGGAATGCAGAATTAGATTTGATATAAATTTAAGGAAACTATCCAAGTCAGCCATAGGGCATCAATATACTGTATGATGAAGAGGTACATCTGAGGACTTATTACATTTTGTTTTTATTTTAACTGAGACAACCGAGTGGTCAGAATATCCCAGTGGAGACAGAACAGAGGATGAGCTCAGGCCAATTTGTAAGAAAAAGGGTAGGAGACTTGCATACCGACCGTTAGTGTCGGGCTCACAGATGAGTTCATGAACAATTTGAGTTAGGTCATAAGAAATGGAGAAATCATGACAGAACCTCCCCTTATCATCTGTCTTGTTTGAGTGGGCTAACCATTCCACACTGTGAACACTGAATTCTCCACAGACGCGATTGTTAGGAATGAGCAAACAGGATGTGGTTAGTTTTCTCAGATATGCTTTTAAAGATATTAACTCCACTGTTGTGGGAGCAATAGACAGCAAATATGAATGCGGTGCTGTGAGCAAGTGCAACCCAGAAGCACATATAGAGCAATTTAGGGTCTTCTCTGGAGATGTCCCTACTACATGGAAAGCCATCTCTAATGTAGACATATATTCCATGCCCATGACAATCTTGCAGTATATATTTTGATATAAAGTTAGACTATCCTTTAATTACGAACTCGTCTAGGGAAATAGTTGATCCAATGCCAGTTTTGCACAGGAACAATAGGTCTAGTTTGGTCTCCTATAATTGGGTTTCAACCTCTGGAAGGTTGGAATGTAGACCCCTGATGTTGGAGAAGGAAACCTGATAGTGGGGGTCTACATTGGAAGTTGGAATTCTGGGTTTAATCTTGTATTTTTTTTTTTGTGATTTTTCATGATGGAATATTAGGATTTGTTGAATAGGTGGACAAAGTTGGTTAGAGCAGAGCAGAAAGGGAAAGTAAGGGAGAAAAGGAAGCAAATATTTTTTTCAATGCTTGAAAAGGTTTCTTGTAATTGTTAAAGGAAAAAAAGCTTGGGCTTACTAGAAGTAGATGTTACCATACATTTATGTCCCCATTCCACTACAGAATGAAAATCATTATCTAAGGTTTCAGCTATTATCTTAAATATGTGTACAATCACTACCCCTCATGTCTGTTATAGAGTGTGGTGTCATCAGCAAATATACTCATCATACTTTTAATACAGAAAATGTATTTTTTTTTGTAATCTTAAACTGCTATTTCTTCTTGTATTCCCTGATTCTAAAATATGCCCATAAAGAAGAAAGAGTACATGAAGGGGGCAATCTGTATTTAGATTTAAAATTTAGTGTAGTATATAGATACTAGTAAGAAGGATAATATGAAATAATTATGGTTATTTGGCCAAAAGGTTTTCTTGTGATTATGGGGGCAGTAGAAGTAGATATTAACATGAGAGTTAAAATGGCTGCAACCTCTTCTGCAAAAAATTGTTCAAAAAGGTTGATAAGTAAAATAAAAATCTAAGAAAATTTGAAAAAAAATGAAATGAGTGCATATTTTCTGGAAATGCATATCAGGAATTAAGCCTACACGGCTGGTGGAACAGATTAACATATAAAGCTTTTGAATCTAAAACTATAATAGCTAATGAAATAGGGGAAAAATTAACTTTACTTTATTTCATTGATTGAAATATCTTAATAAACAAAAGCTTGTTAAAGATGATGCAATATCAAAGGAAAAATGACAAAACTCTATCAATTTTATTGAAAACTTGTGAAGACATTCAAAAGTAAAGTGTTAATGAATAATGAAGGTTCAAGGTATCCAAGAATGTTTTGGTAAGGAAAGATGTTTTATTTCTTTTTTTGTAAGTTGTAGTTACATCTATTTTGGCTAGTGCTGTGTGATATTGCATGTGGCAGTGTGTGTAAATTGTGCAGTCATTGTAGATGTATGTGTATTACCTTTGTTTTGTAAGCTGGATTTGTGATGTATGCATGTATGGTAAATCTGTAAGAAAATAAATTCAAAGAGAGAAAGAAAGGCTACGGATTTGTTTTTTTTTTTTTATATATTACACAAAAAATTAGGTGATTAATATTCTCGCGCTTATAATTAGCTGAAAGAAACTACTGATTTGAGATTTTATCTTATCATTATTTAATACTAAAAAATAACACTTGTTGTGATTGCTTCCTTGAAATACATATGAAAAAAAATTTTTTTTTTCATTCTGCTTTGGATTGTGTTACATCATACTACCCTTCGAACATTTTATCAAGACAAAATATATCAGCTATATGTTATGTTCCAATATTTTTGGTATAATGAGGGTAGATATTTAATTGGTGCCCACATCACCAATATGTGAGACAAGGTTAGAAAGTGTGGATCTAAGCGAGCTCCCCTAAAGGAGGGACACTGTTGCAATTACAAAAATTGCCTGAGTATCCCTGTCGGCATTCCCTGGTCAACAAGTAATAAACTTGCCTCACCTGAAAGCTGGGTGGCAAGGTCTGGGAGGGTGTACCTCAGTCCGACAGGTACTGGGTTGGTTCCTGGCCCTGCACCTGTCGGGCTGAGTCTCAAGACCGGATCCTTGACAAGTACTCTACCCAATCTCCAAGCTGCTAAAGCCACAAGGCGACTCATTCCCATTCATAATGAGGGTATGAGGGTATGATTAGAAAAATTGGAAGGTTCTATTTATAGACAGGGGGTGATAGGAATTGACTAATCAAATAGAATGATGCTCTATTATCAACCAATCAGAAATCGGAATCACTCCATAAAGTATGATTTTATATATATCTTTTAGAATTCCCACACATAATTTTTTCTGTCCACATGAGAAGGAATTTTGCTTTTTGTCTGCAAATTTTTACAATTCAAAACTTATAGAGATTGGCTATCAAATGGAAAACTCTGTTCTTTGTCTGCAAGCTTTTACAATTCAAAGCTTCTTCAGATCAATATTGCCATTTTGTATGGTATAACATTTCTCTTCTTCTCTTCGCTTCTAAAACAAGAATGGCTTACAACTTAAAATGTTATCAATTTACTCATCTGACAAGAGAGATCTCTTCATAGTGTTGTTGATTTTGTCATCTTACCGAATGCAGGTCGACGCACTCAGTGACTTTGGTCCTAAGTACATCTGACGTTTGCCATCGGAATTAGCCATCACAAATCCACCCACACTCTCAGTCATCGATGATGCTAAAGACAGTAGTAGATTGTCTTTGTTGATCTGATTTTGATGCAATGATTGTCTATGTGTCTTTGTTAAGAACCCATTGCCGAATGGTCAGGGTTAATTAGGTTTTCTTACAAGGAATCTGAGTAGCTGTGCTGTGATTGCCACATTTCTTCTCATTGCTTCTGTTTTTGCTTATATAGCCAATATCCAACAGAGGCTTGACTTCTAGAGCAATTGTTTCTGATTGATTGAAGCTAGATCTTCATAAACACTCAGACATAAATATTTAACCAATTAAATTTGAGTATTTTACAGAAATTACTTTTTTTCTGCTTTTGTTGCTATTTTTGTTTGCTTGGAACAGGGTTCTACCCGTAAGACATCTATAATTAAATAGAGAAATTTAATAACTTGGAATGAGATGTTACCAATGATTATGTAACAGTATGATGACAAACACGTACTACACTATCCTCCATAGCAGTAGTCCCCATAATTATAATCACTATTGCGTATACTTCTCCAACAAGGAAAGGCCTAATGTTTCATTTGTCACAATCAAGTAAAATACACGTTTGTCATTGAATACAAACCAATTAATCATACTTCATTGTTTCACATATGAAACTTACCTTTAGCCTTTGACTATTGGCATTGGTGCATGGACTTAATTTCTTAATATGTTGACATCTTTAGATGTGGACTTATTTCATAATAATAACAATATGAGCACAGTTAGTTTTATGAACTTCCCACTCCAGCTTGCGTATACAGGGTGACCCCCCCCCAAAAAAAAACGGGCCCCAACTCTAATTAAGCTTCGTTTCTTAGTGTTTTGTCTGAATGAAATGAAACTAGTTTATTATATTCAAAACATCAAATCAAAACACTAGGGTCTTTGGCCTTTTTTTCTCCGTTCTACAGCATATGTTCTAGATGGCCTCCATTTAGCTTTTGTTTTTTTTGAGTCACCCTGTATAAGGTCATAAGAACATTTTTCTTACTCAGAATTATGGATTTATAACATTTTCTTTGTCTGGATTTTTGAAATAACGCTTTCTTCATCAAGGCACATAAAGTTTTATAACTTCCTTAATAACCTAATTCGGCACTTGTGCCGTCTTGGTTTGAAAAACGTTTTTGTTGTTTTTATTTTTTTAAGAATTCCACTCTGAATAAGGGAAAACAATTCATTTTTATCCCTTTCAGAAATTTTTTCCTTGAGAAAGACTGTTCTTTGAAAAAATATATATATACAAAAACTACCTGTTGTAATTTATTTCGAAATTCTAATTCTTAATTAAACTTAAAGAAATTATTTTCATTCAATAAATTCATTTTTTATTTTATGCTGTTGTGTTAATTTAGTCTGTTTGTATGGCCTTTAAAAATAAATTACACACTACTTTAACAGCTTTTTGAATTGCCTCCACTTGTTCAGAGTAGAATTCTTCAAAAATGAAAACAAAAAAAATTGTCCACCAAATCTACAATGCACAAGTGTCCTTATTTCTATTACTTATTAAACAAATAAAGTTAATAAGACATATTATGCATGAATAATCTTTGTCATTAAATGCATTTTCCATTACACCTCCCTCAAAGAAGGAGATAATGCCCAGGAAGATGGTATCATGACACTAGAAGATATACTAGTAGTAGTAGTAGTAGTACTACATTACTCTCAAAGATAGAGGCAATGCATGCAAGGATAGTCTCATGACTAGGGCTAGGACAACAGCATATTCTTTTCATTGTTTGGATTCTCGAATGTGTATCTGTTGATATCTTACACGCTTTTATATAATGATGTGGTTCTCAGTTGATTAACTGTGTCAGATGTATAGTCAAGAGTCAAAACAATGAAAAGAATATGCTGTTTTCGTAGCCCTACTAATGACAACAGAACAGATACTAGCCCTCTCTCCAAAAGAGAATGTGGTTCCCGAGAATATGATATTATGAAAATAAAACACATACTATACTTGATTGAGTATTAAAAGACTGTACAATTCCGGTTTCAGACAGATACCAAATCACCATTTGTAATTTGTGCACTTATTGAGATTTCTGCTGAAATAATAACATTATTATTTAGAAAGCCATTCTTAACATGGGGAAGAGGAGGGTATTTTGTAAGTATTCTGTATTTTTACCGAACAATTTAATAAAACAGATATCGCAAAACTTTAATTTAACTTGAAAATACAATTTAAAAATAGTGCAGTTCAATAAATGCACAACACCAAAATGTTTATTGTTCAAGGTATCCTATTTTTTTTTTAAATTTTATTAAAAATGATTGTAAGAAACTTTTCCTCTCTTTATATTTATATATATAAAAGTGAAAATTTATGTGTGTGTGTGTGTGTGTGTGTGTGTACTTTTTGTGTATGTCCGGCAAAGGCTTTTTCGGGGGCCACGCTCGGTCAGGTCACTCCTTCTTAAAACTTTTTATATACTGTCTAAATTATAATATCTACGAGTTACAAATGTGGGCCACGTCTATCCTTAATTTGCCCGACTTTTACGCGCTATTTTCGAGATTTTTTTCGATAGCCACGTCTTCGTTTCGCTTTTCAGCATAAACTGTGAAAACAAATTTGTGTTCCCAGCCTTCGTGTCGGGCACAGCTCGGCCATGCCCAGCCAAAGTTTTTTAACAAGATTACTCTAATTGTGTTCAAAAAGACCAAGCTGAAGCCCACTTGACCACTTGTTGGTCATTTAAGGGATTATTTTGTTTGTCAAGGACCGACCCCTTCTTTGGTGGTGTGGTCCTTGTTGTTTTTTCTTGTTGTTATTGTGCCCCTATTGGGCTTGTTTTTGTTACTAATTTTACTTGCTTT
Source organism: Euprymna scolopes (assembly GCF_053919585.1). Taxonomy (NCBI): domain Eukaryota; kingdom Metazoa; phylum Mollusca; class Cephalopoda; order Sepiida; family Sepiolidae; genus Euprymna; species Euprymna scolopes. The sequence continues at coordinate 47,900,029 of NC_136503.1, forward strand.
CGATCTCTTTTAGGTTGTCCAGTGTCAGAACTCAACTTAAGCAACTGGCAGGTCTAGGGGAAAATGACACAATATGGAGAAGTTGAGGATGTGAACCCTGTCAGAGGCTCCAGAAGTGCCATGACGGAGGAGTATAAAATTCAGGTGCGAGTAGATAGAAAGGGTTTTAATGAGATCTTGGCCCAATTATCGTGTGAAGGTTGGACAATGTCAGTAATTGTGGAAGGCAGGAGACCACATTGCTGGCATTGTCAGAAGCCCGGTCATATGGCCAGAGCCTGTCCTCAAACAACCTACAACAAAGCCGGCAGAAGTGCCACAGAAAAAGGCGCCAGCCCAAAAAAAGGAAGGAGGAAAGACTGACACATGGAGCAAAGTAGCGGCAAAAAGGCCAAAAAAAAAAAAACAGAGGTAACCCTGCAGAATACATTAAAGACGGGAGCAAGCTCAAGCAAAAGAAAGCTAATGGTGAGCACTTCTGAATAGAAAGGAGAGGGCGAGCCGGCAAAGGCAAAGCCTCAGGACAAAAAAAAGTTGAAGGAAAAACAAGACAAAATCGAAGAACAGTGCGAAAAACCGAAAAACCGAAAAACCAAGCTGCTGAACTTCCCCAAAAAACCTCGCTAATCCCCCTCCCAACACAAGAGGAAGTTTCACTTACCCCTCCCCTATTTAACACCCCTACAGAGGAACCAGAAGAGGTCCCCATCACTGAGAAAAAGGCTGCTTGCTACCTCGACCCAAAGAGAAACAAAAACGAGAAAGTTCCCGTTTTGGCCGGGGTAGAGAATCTGTGAAGCTGACAGTAGCCAGGTCATCGGGAACCTAAATGAACGCCAGCAAAGATACATCAAAAGCTTGGAGCAATTCAAGGAGATCAACGGGAAACAAGTGGCAAACCTGCACAACTTCCCCGATGCACCTGGAATCATCACCTTTGTGAGGACAAATAGGGGAGGAAGGGCAAAAACTGTGTGGTGCATGGTGGAAGCTAGGAAGAAGGTCTTCCCAGATATTAACTCATAGACGGAGAGCACCCATCATTAGCAAACATAGCAACGAAATGCAAAGGAAGAGTCCCTCTTTATATACACCCATCCTTCTTTATAGCTTTAAAATTAACCTTTTCCTTGGACGTCGGGGTCTGTCTCGAGATGGACAGTTTACGTCCGATCTGCTCATGGGCAGTCTCGGCCAGGCCTTTGACGTCCTTAGACTTTAGACCCATTATAGACGAATATTACTAGTTAGGGATACAATAAACTTAAACCTAGCTAGTTTTAATGCAAGGAGCATGAGATCCCAAAGCAAGGCTGCTCGCGTGCTGAGGGATCTTGTGGCCCTTGAGGTAGATATAGCTGCTATCCAGGAAACTCACTTTGTTTCGATAGGGATTGCAATGTGCTGACGGGCGACTTTGTCGTCTACTCAACATATGGCAATTTCTATAGTTGTGGGGTTTCTGTGCTAGTGAGTCGCACCCTATCTGTGATGGTTACTGTAGTCCACACGGATGCTCATGAAAGGCTGGTCGTGGTTGATGTTGCCGTTAAAAGCGGTAAGTTCTGAATTTTGGCTGTTTATGTGCCCAATATCGCTGGGGAGAGGGTTTCCTTTTTTTCGGCATGTGGAAGTGTTTCTCTCGGTGGGTCCAGAGCGGGTAGTTTTAATGGGAAACTGGAATGCCATCCTGGACCCCAAGATAGATAAGGTCGGGGGGAGGAGGGTTAGTGGGTCGGAGAGGTGTGAAAGCAGCCTGTCTAACCTGATGGCCTCATGCAATCTTGTTGATAGGTTCCGTCTGGATCACCCCGGAAGGGAGATGTAGACGTGGCAACCTAATAGGGCCTCCCATTCAAGTACCTACTTGGATAAGATGTTAGTTAGAAGAGGCAACATAGATTTCTTATCTTGTCCCACGTTCCACTGGCTAGGTCATTCAGACCATAAACTAGTAATGGCTCGTTTGAGAGTAGGTAATAAACCTAAGTTGGCTAGGTACCGGAAGTTGAACATTCAGCGGGAGGTAGTGGGGCGGTTACCGGGAGTAGCTGGTGGGTTAAGCTTAAGGCCACTATTAGGTGTTTTTGTGTTCAATATAGCCAAAGCCTCGCTTTAACTAGGGTGTGGACGAAAACGTACTTAGATGATAGGCTGACCTGGGCAGTGGCTGGTGGGGATCCCCTAGAGATAGCATTAGTTAAGACCTCCAGCGCTTGGCTAGCGAGCATTATGAAAGTCAAGTAGTTAGAGCTAAGTTAAAAAGAGTCTCTAATGAAGCTATGAACGTTGACGCTGTTGAGCGTACAGCCGCCTTAAGATGCAGCTCGGATGGGTACATTCGGAAAGTGAAAAACCTGGAAGGACGTACTCTTGCATCGATTCAAAAAATTTGCAATGGGTTTCGGCAATATTTGGAGGAGCGCTTTACCCAACTACCCAGACTCTGCGTCCAGGAGTTTAGCAGCTATTTAGCCAGCTCGCTTTGCCTTACTGCAGCTAGCTGTGATTGGATGATTATGGAGAGTGAGGTCATTACTACGTTGAAGCAGGTTGGCCATAACAAATCTCCGGGGCTCAATGGTCTACCCTACGAACTGCATTTGAAGCTGTTGCCCATGTTTGTTCCTCTTCTGATGGGTGTGTTTAACCACTGGTTTGCTCAGGGATCCATCCCTGGGCAGGTTACCAAAGGAGTGGTCACACTACTGAAGAAAGGAGAGTGGCATGGTGGAGAGGACTAAGATGATTATAGGCCCATCACTCTGTTAAACACAAAGTTAAAGATTTTCTCTCACGTTCTTGCAAACTGACTGCAGGTTGTTATCGGTGACTTGGTTGAACCGGATCAGACTTGTGTTGTGAAGGGGAGATTGATTCAAAACAACTTACACTTGGTGCGCATGATCATAGAGGGGTTAGAAGATGACACAGGAGTTGCACTGATCAATTTAGATCAGTCCAAAGCGTTCGATAGGGTCGACCATAGAATCTGTTAGGGAGACCACCGGCTTTGGTCCAGACAAGTGGATCTCTGTTCTGTATCGTAATCCTGCAGTAGCGGTACAAGTAAATGGTAAGTTGTCAGAGTCCTTTGGTGTCTCTTGGTCAGTGCGCCAAGGTTGTCCGCTGTCACCTCTGTTATAAGTCCTGGCATTGGAGCCCTTCCTTCGCAAGTTAAGGGACGAGGCGGCTAGACCAGTACTGCGTGGCATAGGCCTACTTGGCGGCAAATTTGCCAAGGTGTCCTCGTATGCTGATGATGTCACTGTGTTCATTGCACAATGTAGCAACATTAAAGTGGTGATGGAGGTGGTCGCTGAGTATGAAGAAGTCACAGGTGCCATAGTCAATTGCAGCAAGTCCGTTGGGCGCCTGGTCGGGAATAGATACCCTTCCAGGTAAGTTTGGCTGGAGTTATGGCTTGGTACGGATCCTTGGAGTGTGGTTTGGATCGGGACTCCAGCTGGACAAAAAATTGGTCAGAAGTACAGACAAAGATCGAATCGTCAGTTGAGACTTGTATTGGCAGGAGGTTGTCCCTGAAAGGTCGTGCAGAGTCGTGTGCAACTTATGTCTTTCCGCTGATCCTTTACTGGTTGTCAGTACTTCCTCTGCCTGTGGACTGCTGTAAGGCTTTGGAGCGACTCCTTTTCAAACTTCTTTGGAAAGGGGGAAAACCGTATGTCCATAGACAGGTCTGTACACAGAAACTCAGCGAGGAAGGCTTAGTGATGCCTGACCAAGCACATAGAAAGATTGGCGTTCCTGAGTCGGACACTGCTTGAGGAATTGCACTGGGTACCAGCTGTTGAGCAAGCTTTTCCGCAGCTCATATGCGCCCCTACCGCTGAAGGTCGCAGAAGGCTGGCGGGGGAATCGGTTTTCTTCTCCGAATGTTGAGCTGCCTTTAGGGCATTGCCAGGGTCCAGTGACCTTGCACGACCTAGGAGGAGGCTATATCAGGATTTAGTGGTGGGGACCGCAAAAGATCTGCTCGTTGAGCGGCTGCACATGTTGAAGGAGGAGGTCCTCTCTCAGTGAAATTGGGCACCAGCCAGAAGCTATATAAACAGTGCTGAATTTTCTTTGATATGGAGACTTGTCTGGAATGCGCTGCCACTTTTTGGCATACTTACCAGGGACTGCAGCAGGGATGAATACGTTCCCTTCTGCCTCCACTGCAAGGTTGATGAGGATGAAACAAAGGATCACGCCGTTTTTCTTTGCAGTGGAGTTCGGAGGCTCTGAGAGTACGTCGGAGAGGTAACGGCTCGCATCGACTCCGAATGGTTAGTGCCACTTGATTTGGCATACGTCGTCGACAACATGGATCCGCCGTTTACTGGGGACAAACAGTTGGTGTTTCTCGTGATCCTAGCAGTAGCTAGGTTAGTGATGGTGGTTACACATTTTAACATTGTTTATGGGGTTGAATCTGTTTCTGATCTGGATCTAGTCGTTTACTTTAAGCATCAATTTAATTGGAAAAGATTAATCACATAGACTTTGATAGGAGATGGGTTCACAACACTAGTTTGTGCATCTGAGGAGGCACTAGTGATATTGGTCTGGTGGTGCTCAAGTTCTATGGAACCCAGCCCCGAGCAAAGTTTTGCATAGTTTTAGGTTTAGATAGGTATGTAACCACTTTGAGTGTAAAAGTCTTTCTTAGGTGCTAGACTAGGGCAAGTATGAAAGTCGATCCTGTCCCAGATTTTATTTTTCATCGGCACTAGGAGAGCTTCCGAAGATATCCATTTCACCCTTTGTTTTGTCCTCGGTCTGTTGCCCCTATATGTACATTTATCTTGGAAGACGCCATCCCTTCCCCATGTTACTCATCCCCATCTAATTTGTTTTTGAAAATACTGCCCCTAGTTCCCCCACTCCCCACTAGAACGACCTGCTTGCTTTCACCTTTTGGGATTGGAAGACAGTGGGCACTCCATATTTAGAATTAGGTTGGGAGGACCCCTTAAACCCGCCCCCATAGGCATTTTATTTAGTTGTTTCCCTTTTTTTTCTTTTTGGGTGTATTTTAGCTTAACCCCCTCCCCTATTTATAATTAAAAAAAAAAACCTTTTGTTTGTACATAATAATTTTGTTTTGTTGCTTGTAAATAATTTTATATTTTTCAGCCATAAATCCAACATATACGCTGGGGAGATTTTAAGTAGATAAACTCCATGGTAAGAATGAGGTATTATGGTGATAGCGTCTTAGTGTAGGGAATTTAATAAAGTCTTTGAAAGACCTAGTTTTAGTTAAAATGACCCTCGATCCCCACCTCCCCCTACCAGCTTTATGCCTAAGTGACTTGGACCTCAAATGAGGTTCTGGCAGTAGATAATGCCAGCACTGGGGCCAAGCACTAAATAAACAGCCCTAGTGCCTGGCTTGGCCTTTTGGCCAAGATCAAATCACTTTCATGTAGTATCTGTTCTGGCAGATATTACAATCAAAGACCATATGTGGGGGGAAACCCCACATATAAGACCATTGCCCTTGTAGCAATCAGCTATTGGTCCATATATGGGAAACCCTTCATACCAATTGTCACTATCCAGTTCCCCCTGGTCCTCCTCACCTTCGCTTTTCACATTAAAAAACAGTCTTGTGCCTAATTTGCTCAGTGGAGAAGCAAATGAATATCGGCCGAGACGTCCAGAAAGCAAATAAGGTTTGATCAATGCCGAGGGGGGGGGGAATCCTGTCATATCAGACAATTGCTATTCATTTGGCGGTGGAAACAAACAAATACACAGAAACTGGCTTGCAGCGCCAAACTTAAGTCGCATGTTGTTTGACCTTATTAAATTCTCACACCCGTCAATTTCACTTTATAAACGTTAAATTAAGACAGTTTTCACTTCCTCTCCCCTCATGGTTGAGCTGGTTAGGTGTCAGGGTTTCTTTCCCTTTATTTTCCGCCTTTGCATCAAGGCTTCGGGTTCGAGCCTACCTTCCTACCAAAACTTTTTTTTTCTTTTACACCTCCAAACACCCGGGCAACGTTTTTTTTTTTTTAAACAGGGTTGTTTTGATCTACCCCCCCCCACACACACACACACTCAATTCCAAACAACGCCGGGCACCCCGCTAGTAAAAAATAAAATAAAATTTGGTGCTTGTCTATAATCCTCCCATGTATTAAGAAAACAAAAATAAAGAAAAAATCTGTATGATATACTTATTTGTGACGGAAAGAAAATATCCTACACGAAAAATGATGTAAATTGATCAAGTAGTTTTTATTTTTATAAAGAAAATCAAATTATATAGCTAAACTATGAGTGACTGTCTTGCGACATCATCTTGAAAACAGTCTGAAGGAAGAAGGGAGATAACTCCAAATAATTAAAATAAAATTAAAAAAAGGTAAAACTTGTCAAAAACTCTCTGTTTTGGGGTCGTTTTAAAAATGAAATGGAAATTCAAATTTAGTTCCATTTTAATCTTTTTTTTTTTAATTGCGCATGCGCTAACAAAATCGAAAATAATCGATAAAATAATTAAAAAATAAATTTTAAAAATGAGTCAATGTGGCCTGATTGTCCCTCTGTGAGTTATCTGCAAAATGGTGTTTATTCAGGAAGCCGTTAATGTGGCAAGGTCTGGGGATGTTTATTCCGAAAGCTGTTCTTAACATGGAGAGGGAGGGGTTTATTCTGAAAGCCGTTCTTAATATGGGGAGGTTGGGGGTAATACCCCTAAAAAGCAACTCTTTGTAGGTAAGACTTCAGTGAGGCAAGTAGGCCACATTGACCAAAAAATGGATAGCATGGCCACCGATATATGCACAATTTCCAAATATAAGAAGTTTTATACACTAGTAAAATTTTGGGAGCAAGAAGATTTAAGTGGGAGGTCTATAATAGAACATGGTGTATTGCTCAAAATGGTCATATTGTCGCGGTTTCAAATCACCACCTCCATTTTTTTTCCTTCTTTCTTTCTTCGCCCCCGCTCCTTCTCTTACCAGCTAAACACGAGTGAATCGTTTGCCAAACACGAATGAAACGTTCGCCAAACACGAATGAAGCATTCACCAAACACAAGTGAAACGTTTGCCAAACACGAGTGAAACATTCTCCAAACACGAGTGAAAGGTTCGGCCAAACACTAGTGAAACATGCGACTAAGCATGAGTGAAAGGCATGAACATATATCAACAAAACACCAACAAAACAGGCAATTTAATTTTTACCCTTTAGACGAAATTAATTTAGATGGAATCAACAAACTCCCAATCTACTCTTGATTGCATAAATTTCGTTCAAGAATTAAATAGAGTCGTTTGTTTGTTTTTATGGGGACCAACCTCACTAATATTACGCCGGCAAAATGAATACAGCTCATTCTGGCCAAGTCAGGGCAACTCGCTCAGGGAGCAACGACTGACACTACCAGTCACGTTGTCCAAACCCACCAGCAGCAGGAGCAACCATTCTGAGCAGCAGTTCAAACAGCCCTTATCAGGGCTAATAAGTTTTTTCACAAATGCGATCCACTACTGCTTGCTTCCTGAGACACACTAGCAGCGAACTTCACTTCCAGTCTCTAGTGCTCCCGGCTCATTCCAGCATCTCTAGCTCACTCCTGCAGCTTTCCAGCCCTTGGTGCCTCTCAGCTCGCTCAAGCACAAGCACCTCCAGATCTCTCCTGCAGCCTTCCAGCCCTTGGTGTCTCCTACAGCCTCGCCTGCCACCTTGCTCGCACCTGGCTCCCTACTGATCGTCCATTCCTTAACACTGATCCTCCGTTCTCAGTGTCGTCCGTGCCTAAACACTGACCCCTCCATTCTCAGTGTCGTTCGTTTCCTTTAACACTGATCCCTCTGTTCTCAGTGTTGTCCGTACCTAAACACTGATCCCTCCGTTCTCAGTGTTGTCCGTGCCTAAACACTGATCCCTCCATTCTTAGTGTCGTCCGTTGCTTAACACTGATTCCTTCCGTTCTCAGTGTTGTCCGTACCTAAACACTGATCCCTCCGTTCTCAGTGTCGTCCGTTCCTAAACACTGATCCCCCTGTTCTCAGTGTCGTCCGTGCCTAAACATTGATGATCCCCTCAGTTCTCAGTGTCCACCATCCATTCCGGACCACTAGACGTCCAGCTCATTGTTCCAGACCCAGCGAGCAACCCTGAACTATGCTACGCCTAGAGTACCTGTTTCTCGACCTTCCAGGCGACCAGCATCCAGATCCAATGATTATTATTTTTGCTTTGCTTCCTTTAAAAAAATAAAAGGCGAACCCTCGCCTTTAACCAAACAACCCGTGTCTGTCATTCTTCTTTGCCTTTTTGCTGTTTACCGTTTGCCTGTGTCTACCTTCTTAGTTGTTGAGTCGATTGTCCCCGGACGACTGGCTCTGCAACAATATGTCTGAAGTGCCAAACACCGTTTTCTTTTACGGAGAAAAGTCGAATGTGTTAATGCCCCCCCCCGCCCAAAGGATAAGATGCTGTTTTGGTATGAGTGAAGGGGGGGTAGGGGACATTGTTTGAGAAAGCTAAACTTCCTTACTGGAAAAGTATGCTGTTTGTTAACCATTTCATATGTGGGACCAGAGCAATTTAGATGGGGGAGGGGAATAAATAAATAAATAAATACATAAAAGATTAAAACGGAACAAAATTTAAATCTCCATTCCATTTTTAAAACAACCTCAAAATAAAGCGCTTTCAACAAGCCCCCCCCCCCCCAAGTCATTCTCAACATGGGAAAAGGAAACATTTGAAAAACTCAAATTCGCTTAAAAATTATTAGGCTGATGTACACGAGCGGACGAGCGCTACCCCTCTGGAGAAATACACATCGGCTCCCATGTTGTACATAGTTCGAATTAGGGAGTCGTTATTGTTTTTACAAGGAAAGAATTTTTGCATGTGTGACCTAGTTTTTTATTTATTTATTTGGTACTAGTGCAGAGAGTGATCCGGACGTAAATAATAATGTTATTATTTAAAAAGCCATTCTTAACATAGGGAGGGGAGGATGTTTTGTATCTATGGTATACTTCAACCTTACAATTGAATAAAAAAACATATCAAAAACTTTAATTAAACTTGGAAACACGATTTAAAAAATAGTGCGGATCACTCTCTGCACTAGCACCCTTTATTTATTTTGGCTTGAACTTTGCGCATTATTTTGTTATGATTTTATCTGTTTTTTTTTGTTTTGTTTTGTTTGTTTGCCGGCGTTTATCGTTATAGGTAATTATTTACAGGAAAATTGGCGAAAGTCAAAATTTAAAAATAGCGCGGATACTTTCACCTAACAATTTAATAAAAACAGGTGTCGTAAAACTTTAATTAAACTTGTAAATACTATTTAAAAATAGCGCGGATCAGTAAGTGCACTAGCACCAAATAACATTTCACTGTGTTTGTTTCGATCGATGACATCCCATGAGAGTTTGTTTATTTTTGTTTATCGCCACAAGTGCTAATTTTTACTTTCACCAATTTTTCTGTTAATAATTACCTATAACGAAAACTTCGGCAAAAAAAAAAAAAATATCTATATATCTATATATATATCTATCTATCTATCTATCTATATATATATATATATATATATATATATATATATATATATATATATATACACACACACACATATACATATACAGGGTGGGCCAAAATAAGGGTCCTATTTTTAAAAATTCATAAATTCATGTAAGTTTTAAGAAGTGTTTTTCGGCCAAAATTTTTTTTGTTTATTTCAAAAAAATCTCGGAAGGGTCAGTCTACACACACATAAAGTTTGGTGAGTTTAACTTTTATTTTGTGGAAGTTATTCAAATTTAAAGATAGAACCCTTTTTTTGGCCCACCCTGTATATATATATATTCCCCCAAAAATACAGATAAAATCATAATAACAAAATAATGCGCAAAGTTCAAGCAAAAATAAATAAATAAAAACTAGGTCACACGCGCAAAAAATTCTTTCCTTGTAAAAATAATAACGGCTCCCTAAGTTGAACTACGTGCAACATCGGAGCCGATGCGTATTTCGCTAGAGGGGTGTACGTCCGCCAATTATTATTTTATAAAAAAATAAGACTACTTAATTTACGCGATTTTTTTTTTTTGTACGTCGTCATACACTGTACGAGATTTTCTTTACGGTACGTACATCCACTGCATCATCAATTCAGATTTTTCTTGAATTTTGCTTTGTTTAGGCGAATTCTGTGCAAGAACCTAAATTTGTTTTTTTAAAAATAATACATGTAATACAAATTTAAATGTTTGCTTAAAAAAAAAAGTTTGCAAATAAAATAAATAATGCAAAACTTTGCATAATTTCACCGGTGTCGGCCTTCTTCCATATTTATTTTGTTTTCTAGTGTTATCTGATTTCATTACCTCTTTTCGCCCTATTCCGAAAAGGTAAGTTTTAATGTAATTCGTGTTTACTTATTATTTATTTTGCGTTATTTATAGACCATCCAACATTTTTAAAAGAGTAATTCAATTATACTTTGTGTGTATTATTTACATTTCGCATAAGAAATACGAAAACCTGGGTCCAGACATATTTTTAAAGCACGTGTTCTGTTTTCAACCAAACATTTCAGTTTTCATGCCCGCCAATCTATAATTAAAAAAAAAAAAAAAAAAAAAAAAAAAATCACCGTTTCAAAGATTTTAATCAAACAACAATTCCTACATTTTATGTTTACCTATTGTTTAATTGCCTTTAAGTATGAGGAATAAATACCCCGAGTTCAAACAGTGCTTATTCAACTTACAGCGGCAATTAAAAAAAAAAAAAAAAAAATACAGAAAAGTCTGTGTACGTTACGTACTTGTTGCAAAACGAAGATATCATATTCCAAAAATTATGTAATTAGATCAAGTAGTTTATTTAAAACTAAGAAAATTTAAAATTTACGATTTTTACGTACGTACTTGTTGCAAAACGATTTTTAGCGATTTTGCTACCTAAACTGCATTAAACATGAGGCATATTCTTGATCTGGGTTTTGATCTCTGAACTTCGATTTGAGTTGCCCCCCCCCTTCGTTTTTATTTCGGTAAATTAAATCAAGGACCGACGGAAAGTTTGGGTTTGTATTACTGTACAGTACACAGATTCGAAAAAGTTGTCAAAAAACAAATATATAACAAATAAATATTATCAAAGGCAAGATAAGTTACTTTTCTACCAAACTGGATACATTTTTTTTTTGTTTTTATTCAATGTAACATGTTTATTCAGCTCGAAAAACATGCAGTGTTTACCGATGTATTGGAAAATTCAAAATGACGCCCGACACTTTCTTTCATGGTAAGTTTGGGAAAAGGTTTTATAAATAATAAACTAGACAAAATACTCTTAAAAAAAAACACCGAATATATGTCAACTTACGTCACGGTAACATATAATGAGCGAATTTCTAACAGTATTTTGTCTAGTTTATTATTTATAACATCTTTTCCTGAACTTACCGTATTAAAGAGAGTGTCGGGCGCCATTTTGAATTTTCCAATACATACATCGGTAAACACTGTATGCTTTTCGAGCTGAATAAACATGTTACATTGAATAAGAACAAGAAAAATATATCCAGTTAGGTAGAAAAGTAACTTATCTTGTCTTTGATAACATATATTTGTTATATATTTGTTTTTAGACAGCTTTTTCGAATCTGTGTACAGTAATACAAACCCCAAAAAACTACTTGATCAAATTGTTACTTTAGAATGTTTCATCTTTGTTCCATGACTGGTACGTCGTACTCGTACTGCCGCCATAAGTGCCAATCTGAATAAGCAACGTTCAAACTGAATCTCGAACTAAATTAAAATGGTATTCCGGCATAAAGCTCGAGACAATAGTCTCTAACCCCCTTTCACAACAAAAGGAACTAATTTCCCTATACACCGCTTTTGCCGGAATACCATTAAAATTTGCGGTACTTGTACAGTGTACAGTTTAATCAAAACATTAAAAAATTAAAATATCGGAAAAAGGTTATATTGCACGCATCCGTTATGGATTCACTTAATTTCGTCAAGTAGTTTTTTTTTTCTTTTTTTTCTCGGTGCTTGCTCTGCTGCTGCGGCTGCGCTATTTTTTAAATCGTATTTCCACGTTAATTAAAGTTTTTTTTATTTTATTTTTATTCAATTGTAAGGTTAAAGTACAGAATAGGTACAAAACACCTCCCCTTCCCTCCCATGTTAAGAATGGCTTTTTTAAAAATAATAACGTTATTATTTCAGCACGGATCACTCTCTGCATGAATACCTTTTTTTAAACTTATTTCAAATGTGCGCTAAAGATTCCTTCACAATGTGACAAGTCAATTTACTACGTGAACGCATGTAACGAAAGCATTAACATGACGCAAAGTAGTCCCAGTGTCCAGGGGTTAATACCATGCAAACGGTAACATTACGACGGGTTTAAATGCCAGATTCATTTTCAGCAGCCTTGATAACCCCTAAAAACAAAAAATAGAATGTTTGGCGTTGTGTTAGTTTTCTGCCCTTAATTCATGGTAAAAATTGTAAATAGTCACTAACTGAATTAAAAAAACAAAAACAAAAAACAAAACATATGCATACTTTGTAAATAACGGTTCTTAATAAATGAAAAATTTTCAAGTAGAAAAATAATTACATGAAAAAAAATAAAATTTATTGAATAATGCAGTTTTTTTTTTATTTCTTCAATTCCATATGAGAAACTGACTTATCTCCCTTCTTTCACTTTCCTTCTGTAGTATCTGTTCAGTGGGGGAGAAATCCTTCACAACTGAGACAATTTTTGTTCCTTTTCTCCATTAAAAATTACTCTGGTGTCTAACTCTGTCCCGTGGAGAGGCAGTGTAAATAGGAACTTTTCCTATTTCAAATTAGAAAATGGCAGATCGATAATAACTTTTTTTTTTTTTTTTTTTTTTTTTTAAATAGTTCTAGCAAATCTATTTTTTTTTTAATATAATTTTCACATGACACGTAATTACGTAATAGTGTTTTTGTATTTTGTACGTTTTAACATTTTTTTTAGATAATGCACAAACCCCAAAAAACAATAGTTTTTATTTATTTCCAAACATTTCTTTTTTTTTTTTTTTTTTTTTTTCAAGAGTACCACAATCATTATATGTCTGTGTGTTTCGAACCATTCTAACCTTTATTGTCGCTTTTGTTCTAGTGTTATTACAAAATTGAGGTACTTTTATTTGACACAAATAAGGGCACTTGTGCACCACTGGAAGGAATCACTTTTGTTTTCATGGAGACATAAGGAGAGTGCATAACACGTGCAGACAAATGCAATATTAGGACCAAATCGAAAATGAATTGTTTTTATTATTATTAACTAGCGGGACCTATGGAAATTCCATAGGGGACCGATTCATATGTAATATATTGATGTTGGCATTCTGTAGATATTCAGTGTAAATGGAGATGCTCTGATATTATTTTAGCTTATTTTGTTAAAACTGCAAAAGTATTTATCTTCGCAAGCACGAACGCCCGGCAAAGCCCATTTGTAAAGTACACTTAAATATGATATTTTAATTCTTGCAGATTTCGTGTAAATTATTATAGAGTTAATGTTCTATCGATTTTTATATATTATAAAGTTGCGATTTAAAAAAAAAAAAAAATATATATATATATATATCCATATCACTTGGGTGCATTAACTTGAATCGAAACCGAAATAAAAACTTATGAATATATATATAAAACTTTAGTTCCTTCAGCCATAATCAAAACCGAAACCAAAACTTATGAAGAATTCTTGATAAAAGTATTATATATATATATATATATATATATATATAAAAAGATGATTTAAGTGTCATCAGGTATAGTCGAAACAGAAACCAAAACTTATGAAAATTCTTGATAAAATTATTTATGACAATAGAACATACCAATTAAACAATCCGGGTGTAAGTGACACACAAAAGAACACACACAGTATCGTATTAATGTATAGATGACTATTTTTTTGTTGTTGTTGTTGAGAAAGTTTTTTTTTCAAATAAATATGAGAAACTTATAATAACACAAAGAGGATTTTTAAAAACCAGAATAGACATTTTTTTTATTCAGAAAATGTCTATTTTGTCAAAAGTGCAGAAAAATAACTCTATTTTTGTGTTATTATAAGTTTCTTATATCTATTTTACTTCTAGAAATGTATTACAAAAACTTCATGCCCATGTTTTATTTTTTAAAAAATGTCTATTTCATTTTTAAAAAGAAATTTGTGTTATGAATTTTTTTATATTTATTTAAAAAATCTTTATCAAGAATAAAAGACATGCATTAATAATAAAAAAAACACATTTATTTTCAATTTTGTCCTAAAATTGCATTTGTCTGCCCCTCATATGCACTCTCTCCATGTCCCACCTGAAAATCCAAAAAATGTGATTCCGTCCTAGTAGTGAAGTGCCCAAATAAGTTATAAATTATTAGATAAACATTTTCAAAATGACAACTATTGAATTTTTTAACCTTTTAAAGAAATCAAAAATGATCTGTCATGAAATGCAGCCATTAAAACTGAATATTATAAAAAGCGAGTTAGAATTGATCAAAGTGTAGTTTTCCACCCCTCCTCGAACTGATGCTTTCTCATTAAGAGCTTATCATTACAAACACCATAGGGCCGTAAGTGGCCACATTGCCACATTTAGCTCGACCTTATGTTTGATCAAACCCTCCTGGGGATGTAGATTGTTCAAGTACTGGGCCCATAACCTGTTACATTTCTTGTAGTGTTACTGGTCTAATGTTATGTCCCCTTCCTTTATTGGTCCAAAAATGCAAAATATGTTGCAGCAAAACTAAAGAATTGAAAACAAGGAGGGTTTTTTCATTGCTTCAACTTCATTCCAATAGAATGACGACTTTTTTTTTTTTTTTTTTTTAGCATTATACATATGCAGTCAGCTCCCACTAGAGGGAGCAGAATGTGGAACGTTCACTCGTTTTCATTTCAAGTTTTGCTCTTTCTTGGCATCTACAGCAAACATGTTAAATAATCTTTTGTTTACGTCCTTTGACGTCGGCTACAAGGTAAATGGCTGTGACTCGATTCCTAATCACCACTTTCTTGGAAAATCCCATACTTTTACTGATTGCATTTTTTCGACCTACTTACATCATGGACGACAAGGAATGTTCTCACTTTATTCATTCCTTTCCAACATAATTCTTTGTTCATTTTATTTTGAAGGCAAATCTGTCTAAATTTTCTGGGTTCAAAACCTGTGTCCTGCCTAGTAACATTACATGGTGCCAAGCATTAAAGGTACTTGTAGTAGAGGATAAATATAAAACCCATGTGAAAGCTGCTTCGGAATATATTCAAACACTGAGCGCAAAGTTTAAACATGCATACAAGAGTCGTTCTGAAAGTAAGGCCAACTATTTTGTTTTAACTCAAAAACTAAAACATTGAAGAGCTACAAAGACAGGAGTGGTACCATTAAAACAAGCTACCCTTTTTTGTGCTCCAGAATTTATTTTTCTACATTATCACCACCATTCTTGATGCACTTTTGCCAGCTTCTCTTGATGCCTTAGTCATAAAAGTCTGGAGCGCATTTTGTCACTCACATCTGTCGCCACTCTTAAATCCACAAACCCATCTCCTAACTGTGCTGACATAAACTGCATCGGTTTCATAAACATTCAACAGGTGCCGGTGAATGTTGAGCAATTCAGTTTTTCCGGCATGGAGGAATTCAATAACACATCTCTAAATATGTGTTAAATGGACAGATGCCGGCCTAGAAAACGGTAATTCTTGCCCCTTTGTCAGAAGTATTGCATGCAATTTGGAAACTTAATTCATTGTTCTAAGGGAGGTAACTCTATTTTACTAAGAATTGTAAATACATTTTTCTTTTCAACTACTTTATTTAATCTAATAAAGTTTTATAACATTAATAACAAAAAAAGTAAAATACAACAATATTGTAATTTTTTTTTAACAAAGCAATCAAGTAAGCGAGAAATTTTTTTTTTTTTAACTATTTTAGTAAAATAGTGTTCTCCCTTAGAACAATGAGTTAAGCTAGAACTAAAAGACATAATATGGGAGGTAAGAGTTACCTTAGTAAACTCGAGGTCTGCTTTCTATTCTCATTAAAATAATTATTGCTTTTCAGTGTCAAATGACTATAAAGCCTTGATATGTCAAAACTAAATATCTCTTTCACTCGTCATACATCCTTAAAGTAGTAACACATTTGTTTGTTTCAATTTTCATGTGTCTGCTCCACTGCTCCAGACCTTGATTCCGAGACATTGCTTCTTAATCTTGCATTTAAATTGAATTGTATGTACGTTTTAAGAACCAAGGGAGACCACTCTTCTATAAATATTTTCTATTACCTCCCTTAGATAACTTTTTCTGTCTCTCCGTTCTTGCGCTTTTTTTTTTTTTTTTTTTTTTTGTGTGTGTTTCTCTGTGGCATTACTTATAAATTATTTTCACGATATTTTATATTTCTTTTCCTAAGAATTATTCAGAAGCTCCTGCTAAATTTTGTTTAATCTATACAACTAATTCTTTTAGGTGTTTATTCTGCTCATGTAAAAACTCTTAGTCCTGTCCCCAGTTTTAAAATAATGAAAAATACTCTCCCCCCCCTCTTTTAATGTTTTTATTTTTTGTCATTAACGCTTTCTTATGTTTTTTTTTTAATCCATTATTAGAACAGAACTTCTACGTATTTAAAGATTAGCCAATCATAAATAAATGATGGAGGTTCACACACACACACACACACACACACACACACACACACACACACACACACACACACACACACATTATCCATTTATGAGAAAAATTTCTTTCAGTCCTCAAATTCCATGAACGATGTTTCTGACAAAAGGGGAACAATGTTTTCAGTCAAAATTTATCCTTATTGTTGGCTAATTTATTTATTTTTTTTACCTTGAAATAGTTTTTTTTTTTTTTTTTTTTTTTTTTGACTCCCTATATCGAGTGGCTTCATGCCTTATTTTGAGCAATTTCAATAAAATATTCCTTTTTAAAATCAGTTCAGTTTTCTACATTTTATCATTAAGACTTCACCCCGACTTATGCTGCCTGATATGAGATTAATTTTATAGAAATAATAGTAATAATAATAATTCTCTCTTCGGGCCAAGATCACAATGTAGTATCTGTTCTGATGCTATGCTTCACCTTTTTTGTACTCGGTCAGTGGAGGAGAAATCCTTCACGACTGAGACAATTCTTATTTTTCTTCCTATCCAGAGTACTCCTTTTGTGGAGCTGGATTTTTCTCGGCATTAAAAACTGACTTTGTGTCTAACTCTGCTCTCATGGGGAGGCAAGTAAATAGAAATAATAACACCCGTCCCAGGACGGGTAAAATGTACTACTTTTATATCCCCTTCCATCCCATCCATATCCTTGAGCCCCTTTGTAGATGCTTTTGTAGTGAGGAGTTCTTTTTTGTGGGGGGGGGGCGGGGGTGCTGGCCCCATGCCCAACCTTCCCAGAAGGTACATGCAGCACCTAGCCTTCCCAAATGGTCACACATCTGGTACTGGCCAGGTTCAATGTGTCTTAACTTCAGTGATCTGGTGTCAACGTGATTGTGCCGTACTTGTATTTCCCCTTACAAAGATTAAAATCTAGATGCAATCTAACTAAACCTTATGTCTAGAATCCTATCTTTTAAAGCTCAAGTCAAAGGAAGGGTAGTGTAATATTTGTTCTGTTGTCATGATACCATAGTCTTTTTTCTTTGGGATGAGAGTAGTGTAGTATCTATCATGGTCATGATAGCATCCTCTCGGGCATCATCAACTCTTTTTCTTTTTAATACAGTAACAATAATATGCTCCCTTTGGTCACGTATTATTGTTATTAGATAAAGATTATATATACTATGTTCTAGAAGAATGTCTTTAATATTTAATGTTAGTGTTGAAAATATAAGATTATGTGATTTTTGATAAATGTAATAGATCTACCTCTAACATTTGCTTGGAAGTTTGTGAATTTTATAAGAGTTAAAACGAATGGTTCTTTGGTTTTATCACATGTGCATTAAACTAACAATGTTAATATATATTTATTAGACTTGCTGCTTGGCTCATATTGTAGCCAATGAAGTCCTGCATCTTATATAACCTTGGTCATGAAAAGTTTGATCACAGTTAAAATTTTATGCATTTCTGCAGTATACAGACAGCGGCAATGTTAGGGGGCAATAACTCCAATTTCTTCTTGGTCAAATACCACGACAAATAATTAACAAACCAGATTTTTTCCAAACACAAATATTTAGCAGACCTAAACGAGAATCACCCCCCCCCCCCACACACACACAATATATTAGTGTCTAATCAATAATAATCTATTAAAAAAAATTGCAAAAAAACGAAAGCTGTTCTTAACATGCGGAGGTTGGGGCATTTATTCCGAAAGCTGTTCTGTGAGAAGCGGCATTCAGGTCCACCAAATATTTGAAAACCAAAACATTATTTGTACATAAATGTATCAATATATATTTGTAAAAACATTTATTGAAAAGTTTGCGTAAACAAATAAGAAACAAAATTTTTTTTTTTCTGAACAGAAAAATATTTGAAAACTGAAACATTTATTGTATAAAAATGTATCGATATACAATTGTAAAAATATTAATTGAAAAGTTTGCGTTTTTAATAAAACAATTTTGTCATTAAAGCAACATCGGATTTTTATAAAGTAAAATTGTTTTTTGTAATTTTTTTTTTTAACAAATTTATAATTTAAATGAAAGATTTTTCTAAGTAAAGCAACATTGAAGCGTCAACAACGATTTAATAATTTAAATGGAACATTTTTCAAATTAAAGCAACATTGGATTTATTCAATATAAAGTTTCCAAAGAATTTGCCAAAATGTACAAGTTATCGTCCCCTGTTTATTGACCGAGAAACACCACCTGGCAACAGTTTAGTGAAACGCGTTGCGGGACTTATGGTTTAGAATGAAATGCGTGTTTGTCTCGCGTTTGGGTGTCACCATTTTGTAGTGGTCTAGGGTATAGAAGGAAATGGATGTTCATCTCGCGTTCGGGTGTCGCCAATTTGTGGTGGACTCGTGTAGGGTATAGAAAGAAATGCGTGTTCATCTCCCATTCGGGTGTCACCAATTTGTAGTGGACTAGTGAATATATTATACATATCCCCCAGTCGTACAAGATAGGAGAAATGATTTGAATTGAGAAAGGAAAAATGAATTGCTTTGAGGAGGAAACGAACAGCGCATTTATTTGAAGTAAACGAACTAGGATTTATTTTGTGAAGAAACAAGTAAAAGAAAAGGGTACTACACATATTTAGTTTAGCGTGCGTCTCTCGCTGTTTACTGGTGAGAAGGAAAGTTTATTGTCATAAAGAGAAAGTCAATCCAGTTTGGTATGCGTCTCTCGCTGTTAGCTGGTGAGGAGGAAAGTCTATTGTAGTATAGAGAGAGAATGAGAAAAAGTCAATCCAGGCTATGGAGATAGAAAACGTATAAAGTGTACATACTGTCTGTTAGCTTGTGCTCCATACATAGTAGTAGGGGACATGACGCGCGCGAGCGTGCGCCTCCCTTTTGGGAGGCGGCTGGTTAGCCGAACCTCTTGGCTCGAGAGCTGGTCCGAAAACGAAGATGCTGCTTATTGCTCTTGCTTTTATAATTATTTCCGGTGGTCTTTTGCGCATGTGTGGATTTCCTTTGAAAGGGGAAGTGACTTTGTCCATGTGTGTGTACATATGCGCACGTTAGCGTGTGTGTACATGTGCGCGTATGTTTTTGTGCGCGTATGTATATGACAAGAAATATGGCTTGAGATGTGAACGTGTGTTTTTGTGTGAGACTAGGAAAGGCTCCCACAAACGCATCAAAAAAATGGTTGCCGTCTGTATGCTGCAGAAGTACTAAAATTTTGATGGAATTTCAACTTCTAAATTTTTTTTCTTTTTCTAAATTTAATGTATGGATTTATTGCTCTTTGATAACAGTAACCATGATGCAAAATTTTGTGTTGATCAATGAGAGAGCTAAGACTTCAGCCTATTCTTACATTGTCAGGCAGAAATATGCAGTGTTATGTTGTGATTTTTTTTATACCAGTTGTAGTAAACACGAATGACACCCGTATAATATTGTAACTATCTGGCACCAATCGTACTGAATACTTCTGATTGGTTGTTTTTGTTTTACGGCATATCAACCCTTTTTAGGTCATTTAATGCCGAATCCAGTGATTTTGAAGAACAAGTTTTTAATAGAATATATACATTTTTTTTTTTTTTTCAAGTCAGTTTCTATTTAACCCATAGTTGGGACCCTAACAGATACTACCACTCCGGGTCAGAGTGGACCTGGGAAACAATGGCAATTAAGGGGTGGCTCCACACTCCCCAAAGCCCACAAGCTGGGGCCTCACCATCGGATATAGTTTGTCATATCCAGGATCGGATACTTCTAAAACCAGTGTAATATTGTATGCTATAAGGCATTGTATCTCAATACTTGATAACGATCGTCACAATTACAAAAATAACACATGGTAGCCAGAAAGACAGACAAAATATCAAATTAAATATTTATCGATGAAACGTATTGAATGAAAAATCCTCTTGATGATAAGAAAGTTCCGAAAAGTTCAAGTTGGGGTTAATTAGAATTGTCTTTGTTGAAAAAAAGTTTGGAGAAGAAAACATAGAAAGGTCCTGTAGCATCAAGGTTAGTTAAATTGAAATTAATTAAAAATGTCCTTTGCTGACAAAAAGGTTCCGGGGAAACGAGATAGGAATGTCCTGTAACATCAAAGTTAGTTCAATTGAAATTAATTAACGGTGTCCTTGTTGACAAAAAGTTCTGTGAAAAGAATTAGAAAAATCCTATACTTGAGATGTTTGTTGCCATCGTTGTGCGATCGGTTTGTGCTGCTAAGAGAAAGAAAGGATGAAGGCTTTTGTGTTGTTTGTTGATGCTGCTGTCAGAGAAAGAAAGGGCGAAAATGTTCTTGTTGACTGCTGCTATTAAAAGATAATCCACACGAGACATTTAGGCGACCTCTACCACCGACTGCTGCTGATAGTCAATGACGCAACCTTTATATAAGAGAGAGGCAGGCGTAGCACTAAACACTGGGTTGTGCTGCAATCAAAGAGACACTTTGTCTGCTGTTGTGTTTTGTTGTCTTGATTATTTGTTGTTGTTAGGGAATGCTTGTTCTCTTGAAACCATGTTTTGTTGTTTCTATTTAAACCTGGGGTTTCTGTGAGAGAATTTAGATTATCACTTGTAGTCCCTTTGTAGATATTTTACTACATATTTCTGTATCTAATCCGTCAGATTTTTTCTGACCTCGTCTCTCTTAGTGTAGTTATTTTCTTGTGTAGTGTGCTTTCCTCAATAATTCTATGCTATAATGAACTGTATATTGGAGTTGAAGGATGGGTACGAAAAACATAGCTTCTGACAACTCAATGTGTCGTTAGCAGTGAATTGAATGTCAAAGTGAAACACAAGTCGATGCCATCTCTACTTATGTGTTGTCATTGTTGTTATCATTGACTGCTCCAGCTGTTTGGGCATCTTGGCTCCTGCTGATGCAAGTTATACTTTGTTTATGTTATTATAGGCTTAATGGAGATATTGTATTTCATAGTATAACAATAGTCTCATGATTGACTTAGTTTTTTTTTGTTTTGTGTTATGCAAAAGAAAAAAAAGTCTTAATAAATATGTAACAATTTATGAAATCAAAGTAGAATAAATAATGATAGTGGCTGTGACCCAACAGGTCATTGATATTCCATTTTGATGATTCCTTTCACGTTATGGGTGTTTATCTTTCAGTATTGACTAGCAGGGATACCCGATGTTGCCCATGTCCACAAATAATGAATAGAATAAATGAAGTTCTGTTTGGATGCACCTTCTATACTAAGGATATTGAGTGACTTTGTGAGCAACGGCAATACCTTCACCCCTTATCTGAGTATATGATGGGGGGAGGGAATTTGGTAACTGTATTTAAATGTAACAATTTAAAAAACAAAAGATATGGTAATCCTACTTGAAAAACGGATAAAAACACAAAAATGTTATCGCCCCCCCCCCCCAGAAATACCTGACCATCTCCTCACCAGATATTTCGGCTAAAAAGAAAAAAAAAGAAAAAAAAATAACAAAATGGCTTTTCTCTCCCAAATTTTATGAAAGTTTAATGGTTGTTAAATGATTTTCCATTAGTAAAATCAATTTGGATATTAATTTTTTTTTTTTTTATCAAACAAACCATTAATTTCTGTTTATAAGTTATCCTGATTTTTTATCTTAAATCAATCCGGATTTGCATTCAGCTACCTTTTGGATTGTCTCTTTTAATACAATACAATAGTATAATCTATTATATAAAAGTGAAAGTGTGTGTGTGTAATTTTTTTGTATGTTTGGCAAAGACTTTTTCCGGGGGGGGGGGGTATTTCTTCAAACTTTTTATATACTCCCTAGATTATAATAATATCTCTGATTTACAAAAGGAGATCGTCTCTATCTTTTATTTGAGTGACTTTTATTTTATAAAATTCACGCTATCCCGTGGTCCTACCTGTTTGTTCGGCTTTTCCGTATAAATAAAGCAAGAGTAATCGTAATCGAAGAAAACGTTTTGGCACTCTTGTCAGGGACGTCCAGAAAGCAATGAGCTTTGATCAATGTGGGGAAAACCTGTCATATCAGACAATTGCTATTCATTTGGAACTCCCCTTTTTATGGGCAGCTGGTTTTCTCCAACATCTTGGGAAAACAAACAAATTGCAGAAAGCAGAAAGCTTAACTGGCTGTGTGTGATTTCATTTCTCTATGGCATGATGTTTGACCTAGAAAAGCAGACATTTTTTTAAATGTTTAACTTCAACCATTCTCAATTCTCTGCCCTCTTAGTGTTGTAGTAAGATGTCAGGCTTTCTTTTCTGCCTTCACCTCAAGGCTTTGGGTTCAAGCCTACCTGCCTACCAAAACTCCCCCCCCTCCCCCACACACACCTCCAAATGCCCAGGCAATGCAAGGCTCCCCCGCTGGTACAATATAATAGATACAATTTTAAAATGATGTTTTAAAACTTTGCTGTTTGTATCTAAAGCAAATATCAGATCTAATTCTAACAAGTGGCATCATATCTCAGGTTGGAAGGAATGAGTTGATCTTTGATCTCTTTGAGACTTTCACAAGCTGGAGGTGGAGGGATGTGGAACCCTGTTTCAGTAGCAGAAGCAATAAAAACAACAATAACAGCAGCAGAAAAACGATCTCGGTAAAATATTTGATTTTGATTAGTTGAATACCTAATTTTGATTGGTTAAAATTCATTTTCGGTAACTAATCAGAAAAAAGTCTGTCTGGGAGCCGAGCACCGGTTGGATATTAGTTACATGAGTGAGAACCCAAGCACAGCAATCAGTTAGAAACTTAGCTTCCCACACAACCCCTTGTCAGTCATAGCATGACCACACAAAATTTTTACAGGCAAATTAAATCTAGTCTTGGCTGCTAGGCCATAAGTTCTTGACAGACAATACGATACAGTCATGGACTACTAAACATAACAACAGGTTAAGCACAATCTCACAAACTCATTCATACACAGGTCCACCTATAAACATATAAAGCAACAGTTTGTATAAACACTTTGAACTCTTATTCAACTTTTACTTTTGGCTGTTCTAACAAGTCATAAATAAAATGAATATTATGTCTAAGAAGACGGTGTCATTCTTTTGAGATAGCTGTTTCCATGACCAGGATGCTGCAATAAAAATTAAAACTCGTGTTCAGTTATATTTAACCACACCAAATTAATCTTGTATAAAAATCATCTACGTTGGAAACTAAGTTAATAATTCTAATGTTTCTAAATTTTTTAGACAAGGATTTATGATCTGTTTTATTAATATTATTTGGACTATCATTCTCTTATTTCCACAACGTTTTGCCCAATGTAATCTGAGAGAACCTTTTGCATGAACTTTATAGTTGAAGACGAGAACCGTTATCTCGAACTTGAAAGGCTGTATGAAATTTTGAACTGAATCATTTATTTAACCCCTGGTGGTAGATTATTCTCGTTTCATCAGCTAGGAGTATTATCAAAAAAATAAAAATAAATAAAAAGTTTACTTGTAAAGCTAGAACGATCCGGAAATAGAGAATCATTAAATTAAATTTATATCCGAAACTAATCATCTTATTCTACATTCTAAAATAATTGTTTTTTTTTTTTTTTGTTTTTTGTTTTTGTTTTTAAGGATGTTCACACATAACAAAACCTCTTTCTCAACCGTGTAAAAATAATGCCCTTAAATACTAACCCTAAGTCCAGGTGCCTCTCCATCCCCAAAACGCTTCCGAGCCCAATTTGGAGAAGGAGTAATTTTATAAATATACCAAACATTTAATGTTTAAATTAGTCGCAATTGTACTGGATCTTAGTTCGAACCCAATAAATAGCATTTTCGTCTCACACAAATAGAATGGCGATCAATATTTTTTTAAAATATGCGAATCCGATTATATTTATCTTCAAGGGGGATAACTTTAAAGTTTGCTGTCATTTCAAAATGGCGGAAGTGACGTTTGTTTTTCTCCCTATCACTCCCGTTTTTCGTATCGTCCAAAACTCCTAATATAATGCGCACCTGTGCATAACACGCATTTTATTTTGTAATTATCTCAATGTTATTTCACACTGTAAATAGTTCTAGTGTCATTTATAAGCGACTGTATCCTGGCAAAAGGGAGGGAGAAAAAAAAAAAAGGTATAATTGGCATTAGTTATTTATTATTGTTAAAAACATTTTTTTGTTTCGTTTGTTTTGTTTTGCTTCTTTTTTCTAAATTAAAAAATGTTTTTTTTTTCGTTGAAGAAATGATTACTGACTTATTTTTTCTTGTCAAAAGTTATTAATTATGAAAAGGAAATACTAGAGTCAACAATCTCTACGTGCGTCGTTTTCTTTCTTTATTTTATTAAAAAAATTTTGATAAAGTATGTGACATTAAATTTCTTGACCCCCATCTTGTATGAACTTGGCATTCAATAATGTCTTTAATTTCGCAAACCGAAGAACTGAAGAACACCGAGACGTTGGTCGCGAGCGGCGGAACCGGTAAAAGAAGGGCGAGTTATACGGCAGCTTACAAGCTCCAAGTGATCGAAGTTGCAGAGGCGAAAGGAAATCGGGCCGCCGCCAGAGAATTTAGAATTAGCGAAACTAACGTCCGTTTATGGAGAAAAACGAAGAATGCCATCAAATGCCAGCGGAAAACGGCGAAAGCGCCTGGCCGGGGTAGCAAGGTCCACCACCCCGAAATCGAAAAGCAACTGATCCAATACATCAACGAGAGAGGGGCCCAGGGTCACACAGTGAGCATGGTAGAGATACGACTAAAAGCACTTCACATGACTAAAGACTTAGAACCTAACAGCACTTTCAAGGCATCTACGAATTGGTGCTACTTTTTTATGAAAAGACACGGCCTCCCGGTTCGCCGACGAAAGGCTTTTCTCCGTGCAACAAATCTCTCTTCCTCCCCTTCCAGAAACGTGAATCCCGTTTGCGACAAAGACGGGTTTGTCGTTACCCGGGAAATGGATAAAACACGTGAGTATCTATTTACATCTGTGTGGAAGTATCCGCTATAGCATCTGTTGTTTAGATCAAAGTGGCGCATGATGACCGCATGGTTCTGATCAATATTAGGAGACCATGCTCCTTGGCATTACCTCCTTTTTCACCCCCTCTCAGACTATTTTCATACTCGTTCAAAGTGACCCTCTTTTGCAGTGGCGATATTGTAGGGTTTGCTGAACTTCCCAATCCTTGTTTACTTTAAGGTGGCAAACTGTCATATCAAGGGAGATAACTTATATCAACTTACTTTAAACTATCAAAACTAAATTCATTCGAAATAATATACGCGACTAAAATAGGAATAAATCAATAATTTTTCCAATAAAAAAATAAATAAAAAACGCAATTGAGAGGAAGGCTTTTTTAAATTTAGATTGGTAAAGTAAGAGAAATATCACAACTTATTTTTATATTTTTTGTCTACAATTTATTTTTAAAATCTTTTTCAACAATTGATTTTAATTTACAAAATCAAAGATTGCTCATTTATTAGAAAAAGGATGAATAAATAAATATACACCAAATAAATGCTACCAAATGCAAGCTGAGTTACTCGCCTACCTACCTGGATAAGATTTTATGTTTTGACTTATTTTAAAGTGTTTTTTTACTCTACTTAAAAATAAAGGTAATGTAAGCCTGTTGAGTTAGAATTAAACAAAATAATCATAGAAACACAGCCAATAAATGTCACCAATTGTGCGAAAATATAGTGTTCTACAAATATTTTGTTTAATTCTCGATTTTTTTTAGAAATTATCAAGGCTTGATTACGACTCTAATGAGACCATTTTATTTTTCATTCTAACTCTACAAGTTCCGCACTACTTTTAATTGTAAGTAAAAAAAAACACTTTAAAATAAGTGAAACATACGCAACAAAAATTATCCAAGTAGGTAGAAGAGGATGCGCATTGATTATTTGTATTGTTCAGACTACTGTTCTCATCTTGAATGTTATTTTCGCAACGTTTCGGATGATTAGGTTCTTCAGGTGCATCTTGTCAAACTCAAGGAATCTTTCAGTCAATCTTGGGAATCTGTACAGAATTTTGAAATCCATGGAGGTAGCTTGTTTTCGTTCTGTCAGCCATGACCGAGTAGAAGTCTTAAGTAATTTGTAATTGTATTCTTAGTATCGTCTTTATTATTTATTAAAACGCATTTCATTCCCATATCCACGAAAGCCCATATTATCAAAAAAGGGTTGAATTTATATATTTTATTCTCGGTTTGATATTGAGATTTTAGTAGTTCTTTCTGTTGGCATGTTGGCTATACTGCTGAATGGTGGGCCAAGTGTGCTGGCACCACAATGTGACTGGCTTGATGTTCTGAACTGTCTGCGACGTGCTGAACGTTTCTGTTTATAGATAATGCATGGACATAATTGCGAACATACAAAATTGACACATGGATAAGAAAATGGTGACTACTCAACATTATGTTGAGTAGTCACTCTACAATCTACTCTATACATTTATTGTCCCGTTAGGTGTTATCTCTTAAAAAAAAACGTTTACTTGACCATTTCAGATTGACCCCCAACACATTCGCCAACAATCTCTAAACACAATTATATTCCCAAACTCTTTTTGTGATTTGTTATTTCAATAATAGAATGTCTTCTCAGTTTATTGAAATCATAGTGGCTTTCATTCGATCTTAAAATAATTAAGTCGATTAAATCTTTTTGCATTCTTTTTTTTTTTTTTACTGTGTCCAATGTAAAATATAATCTTATATCGACAGTCTGGAAAAAAAAAGCATCTGACATCTTCATATACGCCAGTTATACGTCAAACACAATTTATTTTTCCGCATCGCCATTTGTTTCACTTACATTCTTGACTGTGAATTGGAGGAGATATATCGTATTTTGTTTTATAATAACACTACCATTCTCAATGCATTTTTGCCAAGAATTCAATCATGCATCTCTGCTTCTGACATGCATCCATGACAGGTGGTTTTTACACTGTTAATATCTGCAACAGAGAGATGAAACTTTCTAATCATGAATGTATAAGTTCAGTCATCATAGCAATTCAATTTTCAATCCCATTTGATTCATTCAATCAGAATTAAAAAAAAAAAAAAATAGGAGGCATTCTTTTTGGAACACATTTTGTATGTTGAATGCTGGTGATGTTTGCGAACATGTCATCACTGTGCACTGTTGTGTTGCCTGATGAAAGATTCAGAAAGTTTCTGCCAATCCTTATATCTAGGCACATTTCAGCTTGCATAGCAGTGAAACATGGATCTCCAATAGCTTCAGCATAATGACCATACCATAATCATGTGAATGTGTAGCAAGTTTCACCTCTTCTCCACTTGAAGAGTCTTCAAGAAGAGATAGAATTATTTCTGTTCAGAAGTTACATGACCAAATCAACTTCTATTTTAGGGTCACCTCTGACTCCCAGGTGTCACCCAAATGTTTTCATTCAAATATTGTCATTCATGTGCAACATGAGAAGGAAACAAAATAAAAACACCGATTTCATGTTTTACAGATGTAACAGTACATTGAAGGTGCACTGGTATGGTTACATGTGCATGTTGAAATAGGGATGTAATACTATGGTGATGTGACAGTGGCTAGTATTCGGCAGACTCTGTGACCTATTAGGTTAGAAATTCTTTTTTGCACCCTGAAAAGGAGAAACTAGTGGTTGATTCACCAATCCAGATATGGCAACAATTCTATACATGGGCGAATGGTAGCTTTATAGACATACAAGATACTGGCAGATGTGAGAACTTTTCTAGCCTGGTAGAGGGAACCTATCTTTATGGCAGACTTGACAATATCTTCTATATAATTGGTCCTGCATATGACCTTAAACTATATCCAATGGTGAGGCCCCAGTTTGCGGGCTCTGGGGAGTGTGGAGCCACCCTTTAATTGTCATTGCTCCCAGGTCCACTCTGACCCGGAGTGGTAGTACCTGTTAGGGTCCCAACTATGGGTTAAATAGAAACTACTTGCAAAAAACAAATATATTCTATTAAAAATTTTTTCTTCAAAATCACCGGATTCGGCATTAAATAACCTGAAAAGGGTTGATATGCCATAAAACAACCAACCAACCAGTCTATATAATTATTCCACTTCATCTTGTCTGTTAATATCAAATTGACGAGCTTAAATATTGGGATCTCATGAAAATCTGTGGTTGGAATCCTCCATTTTGGACTGCCATCAGTGGTATCCTTCAAGTTATAAAAGCAAACCTCGATATTGGCAGCAAGATTCTCTCTTATTGGAAGAAATTTCAGCTCCCTGAATAAAACCTATTATTTGTTTATAATATGGAGTTGTCAATTGATTTGAAGAGAAGCTCTTTTATTCCAGCTTGTTGAGGAGTGATACCATGGCTTGTACAGAAACTGGAAATCTATTGATTTTGGACAGGATACGAAACCCAAGACTACATCTGTTGTCTTAATGACCAGGATCGACCTTACAAATTTGATCTAATGCAGATTGCAGCTGCAGTTGCTATTAGATGCAACAACCACTAGATGCAGAAACTGTGTTCATGGAACTTAGATTTAGGAACACATAGGAAGTATGGGAAATTGCTGATAGTTGTAGCTAATTGTGTGTGTGTGTGTTTTCTTTTCTTTTACATCAGATAGTCATCGCTTATCAAGGCCTGGAGGCCACTCAAGGATAAGGGTACCGTAATGGAAATAAACACAGAAAAACAATGCCAAGCAAATATTTCCCATCAACAACAAAGTTAACAGCTGCAACATCACTGAGAAAACAAACCAGATGATAGATTAAGAAATTTTTCTTCCTTGTTTTATCTTGCTTTACTTTGGGTTCTTTTTGGACTAAGAAAATCCTCCCTTTTTATTCAATTGTCAAGTCTAGATTTGGATAAAATCTAGAACTTCCTTAGGCCATGATAAAAGCCAAAGTGTCGAATAGATTGACTGCTAGGGCCTCCGGTTAAAACTAGAGAGCTTTGTTCTTGATACAGATTTTGTTATCAATTGTTTAGGGTGGATAAGTATTTTAATTGAGATAAATTGGAATTACTTTTTGGAGTTTGAATTTGATTTTAAAGTGTGGCACAGTGGGTGAGAGACCTTTTGGGAGAGCCTTTCAGCTTCCCACATTTTGGCTCCTTGCGCCAAACTTGCTCATTTCTCATGGGGAGGCAAGCACATGTCTCAATGAGTGCACATTTTAAAAGGTTGACGTTGTTGGCACACACAGTTTGACAGTTGTTTACGAAACTCAGTTGAGTCAAAATCATCCAAGATCCAAAAGGTCAACCTTGCATGCTGATGTCTGAATTTGAAAAACAAAACATGTGCATTAAAACATATTTCTCTTCCTCTCTCTCTTTCTCTGCTCTTTTTCAATGAAGAAAGAAAGAATTGTTAAAAAAAAAAAAAAAAATGTTAAACATTCGGCACCGAACAAATCAGATCACTGTGACACACACAACGGGTCAGTTTTAATATTCTCCTCCAATGTTAAAATAAAGTTATATTTTTATTAAAAAATGGCTTTTCTTCGCTATTTTTTTTAAGTGTTCAATTTTAAGAGAAGTCCATCATGAAGAATGCCAACAGTGGAAATGCTGCTCGTAAAGCAGCTAGACCCACACTAGCCGACACATAACTGATTATAGCCAATGATGCATCAACCCCTTGATGTAAGGGATGTGCCTATCGTTTCATCATGTCTAACACCCTGGGGAGCTTTGGTGCCATGCCGGGATGGAACAACTGTTCCAGAAACGTCTCTACAACATGGACACACCAAGAAATACTCTTCCGGGAAACGATTGGATCACAAAAGTATGGATTGAGTGGAAACAAATCTGACTGGAGCAAGGATTGGGAATGGGTCCCGTCACTTAGTAGAGTGCATATATCCTGTACACATGTGAAAGTAAGACTTCAGCAGTTCCTTTGTGGTTGTCATGTAATGGCTGTGGGAACACTGGATTCTTGATATCATCGACAGAGCTTACCTCTATGACGCCATCCTGTAAACCATTCGCAGCAAACACTCGACCAGCTATAATAATTACCAGCAATTTCCCTTAGTCTCTGTCTGTGCATAAAACTAAGCAAAAGTTCCATGAGGAGAGTTTTTTTTTTTTTCCCTAGAAGTGTGGAACACAATACCATGGAGCTGCTTTCTGGCTGATTATAACATGGTCGTTTTCAAGTCAAACATGAACAGGTTCTTGACAATCCATCTGCTAAAATAAATTAACTTATCAAATTTCCATTACGGTACCCATTAACCCTTATCCTTGGGTGGCCTCCAGGCCTTGATGAGCGGTGACTATATGATGTAAAAAAAAAAAAAAAAAAAAAAAAAAAAAAAAATCACTGCCACCCTTACATAATGACTATGTTGAGAGCAAATGTGTATTCCCTAGTGTTATCCCCACCATCCTCAAAAAAGAAAAAAACATCTAGGTACAGAGGAGACAGATCATGGAGAAGATTTTCTGAAGATTTCCACAAGATGGCAATGTAGGCTTAAGGGAATCTTTTAGTTTTATCATAGATGTAATGAACCCGAACCTGATTCAATTGATGGAAATAGTCTTTTTAATTTTTTTATGGAGGTCACCACTTATCAAGGCCCGGAAACCACTCAGGGATAAGGGTTATCGCGTGTACAGTAATCAATGGGATAGTGTCGTAGTAATCGTTAGTAATGAAGATTTGATAAAGTGTTTTACTTAAGGGGCGGTTGATCAGGAATTTGTTTATGTTGGACTTGAAGACATCCAAGTTGTAGTCAGATGGGAAACAGGCAAGTGGAAGAGATTTCCACAGGCGTGTAGTTCTAAGAAAGAAGCTTTGTTCATGGAATCTACGTTTTGATTTACGCACAGATAAAGAGTGGAGAAAACTATTGGTCCTGCCAATAATTTTCTCCACTCTTTATCTGTGCCTAAATCAAAATGTAGATTCCATG
Source organism: Euprymna scolopes (assembly GCF_053919585.1). Taxonomy (NCBI): domain Eukaryota; kingdom Metazoa; phylum Mollusca; class Cephalopoda; order Sepiida; family Sepiolidae; genus Euprymna; species Euprymna scolopes. Next base: position 47,931,718 of record NC_136503.1, read on the forward strand.
AAAACCTTGACCTTTGATTTCAAGACGAGTCATAATTATGCAAATAAGGCACTTTTGGCAGTCCAAAATAGTTGTATAAATGGAGTGAGATTTTCAAGATGTTTTTTGGATACCATGTTGCTTGCTTGTGTTTTGAACTGTAGTCAGTTTATTTTTTATTGAAGGAAAGAAGTATTGCTACTGATACTAAGAGTGAACATCTCTGTTGGTGACTTGTCTTGACTCATTGTTACTATCAAATGGGCCGTCTTTGCTTGCGTGTACAATCTAAATGTGAGGAAGGACAAATGCTTGCTGGAATGAGAATATTTATACCTATTGACTACGTGTTTCCAGCTTGCTTTGTAATTCATAAAAGAAGGGGGTTAATAGAAGCTGAGAGAAGGCTTTTTAGTACTCAAAGGATTTAGATCATTGAGTGATAGAGATCAGCATTGAAAATGGTGTTGTTGAAGAAAAGTCGACTATGTGATAAAGATTGAGTGGCAAACATGTTTTTGCATTAAATACAGTGCTAAGAGAGTGAGTAAATCAAATACTCTGTTAGTTACAATCTAAAAGTAATAGTTAGTTATATTTTAGCACTCAAAGGGCTAAGATCATTGAGCGATAAGTATCAATATTGAAACTGATGTTGTTGCAGAATGATCTACTACATGATAAAAATCTAGTGGCAAACACATTGTGGCATTGAATATGGTGTCCTGGAGTAAAGTATATTATATAAAAAAGTTCCATCAACAGGAAATATCTCTCCTTTTTTCTTTCTTACCGTTTTTTTGTCTTCAGGTTTGAATTAGAGAGAAGTATTTCTAAAATTTCCTGCTGGAAAGATGTGTGCTTGGGAAGTATTGTGTTGATTTTGATTGCAGAGAATGCATTTAAAAAATAAATAAAAACAATGTAAATACTATTTGACCCACTTGATTATCAGCAAAATCCCACCCCTACACTGCAGAGTTCCCTAGATTTCATACTCTAATAGCTTATTTCCTCAACTACTTTCTTTTGGAATTCTCTCTCTGTTTCTATGACCGTGCCAACTTTAAATGTTTATGAACATCTTGCTGCCCAACTCCTCATATGTTTCACCTTTGCAAATCTGAGCCTTACAGAAAGACCAAGGGATAAACGGCTATGCCTAGCATGTATCTGCTGCATGGAAACTGGTTGCATGTGGTAGAAAACCTTGACCTTTGATTTCAAGACGAGAGTCATGATTATGCAAATAAGGCACTTTTGATGGTCCAAAATAGTTGTATAAATGGAGTGAGATTTTTATTCAAGGAGATGTTTTTTGGATACCATGTTGCTTGCTTATGTTTTGAACTGTAGTCAGTTTATTTTTTTATTGAAGGAAAGAGAACTATTGCTACTGATACTAAGAGTGAACATCTGTTGCTGGTGAAAAGGAAGAAAATAATTTTGCACAGGCATGCAAATAAGGCGTTTACAAATGGACACGAGTATTACACAGGGGAGAGGTTTAGCAAAGTATTGAATCCAAAAGCCACGAAAGAAATAAAATTCCACGGATAAAACCCCAGTATGACTAGCCACATGAACTTTCTTGGACCCTTTACATTTGATCACCCCAAATTATGGGAAAAATGGATTTAATGGTTCAACCATTACCAGACAGTGTCTGAGCTAGATGAGAAGCTAATACCGTGTCAGGTAGACACTCTAATATACTATATGGGTTATAAAGCAGAAAACTTTATCACTACATTCAAGATTTCAACTGAGGAAGCTCAAAACGGCCATGTCAAAGTTAAACGACCACTTTAAAGGCAACACAAGTGTAATATATAAACTGACCAGGTTCAACCAGAGATGTCAAGAAGGTGAGTCTGATGATTCTTTTCTCATGGGTCTCCATGTGCTGGCTAAAGGCTGCAATTTTACAGATATACATAAGGCATTAATTCGACAAAATTATAAAAAAATATTGTACTTAAAACCTTTGTGCTTCCCAAAATTCATCAAAATTATACCTGATGTCTCCCCTCCGTGCACACATGAACATGAACTTTTAAATTATAGCAGGATATGGTCTGATAAAAAATTTTCAAAAACTACCTGGTGATGATACCTGGTGAACCAAGTGCAAGAGAGATATGAACAAACAATCGCACTTAAAAGGCTGGTAGAGTCTTGGAAAGATCTCTCTATTGGAGTCTCTGAAATCCAAAGAAAAAAAAAATGAATTGCGCTTAACTAGATAGTTAGAATTCTAAAAAGGTATCTCGGTTGAAGTCTCTGGTGAATGCTTGGAATCCAGTAGAATGCCTCGTCCCCAGCAAAAACAAATGACAAAAACAAACAAAAGTTGCACTATATATTTCATTATTTATTTGTTTATTTATTTTTTGTGCAATAATGTTTATTTAAAGTTTTATTATCATAAGCGTTTCTAGATAATTTTTTTCTGACAATATTCTATACAACTAGAGAAGCTGTGTGTCCGTCCCCCTCCCCCCCCCGTCCGGGTGTGTCCGGCCACCGAATATTTGGATGTAGTAAGCCTTTGACTATGATAGGAAATTTGAAAACATTAAATGTATTGTATTATTAAGAGAAGACAATCATCCTGAAAATGATGAGTTACTTCCCCTTAAACAAATAAAAAATAAAGGTAATTTTTTTTTTCATACTATCTTAATTATGTGAAATTCGAAACGGTTATTTATTGAAAACATCTGGAAAAATTCTTTAATCATATTCAATTTTGTAATGATTTACAAATTAAAATATTTTCATTTAATCAAATAGTATAGCATTTAAAAACTTTTCCACCCCTATCTTCTATATATACCTATAAAGTTGGGTTTTTTCTTGCTCTGAAATTGATGTTAAGAGCCTTCTTTTTCTACTTAAAAATTATTAAAACAAACTTTTTAAAATACTCGGTCATGAATATGCGAGCGACTACATGAATGTTAACTAATATGCATATTCCTTTAAAAAACGCGCATTGATTAATTTATTTATTGCGGACTATTATCCTCATCTTTATTAGTTGCTGTTTCACAACGTTTCGGTCAACTATTCCTCTGGCCTTCGTCAGGTGGTAACCACAACGGATAGGAACTTCGAATCTCCTAACTGCATTCTCAGCAATCACTGCCATCCATAGTTGTTGTCTTCTCACCGTGTTTTGGCCAAGTAAGCCTCTGGCCGGTTTTGGGTAGGATTGAAACTGCTATCTTCAGACAATGCTCATCTGGAACCGTAGAGATTCAACGTCTGTATCAACTGCGCCACGGGCCCTGAAGGGCGATCAAGGTTGATTTTTTTTTTTTTTTTTTTTTTTTTTTTTTAATCTTATAAATCCATGTTTATTTATTATCTGATCTTCCATGGTCGGGTCCGTACCGAATGGTATATATATTATTTTAATTGGAATTCATTATTGAGATGAGTATTATTCATAATACTCATCTCAATAATGAATTTCAATTAAAATAATATATAGCGCATTGATTATTTATTCATTTTTATCATTTCTTATAAGATGATTGGTTTCATTTCATTATTACATTGAATTCTATGTATGCAATGTTTCTATTTCTGCATAATTGTGTAGAATCTAAGATGAAAACGTTTTAGCAAACACACACACACACACAATATATATATACTAGTTCGCAGCCCAGCATTACCCGATCATACAATATACTTAAACATATTTTTAATTTATGCAGCCTGCATATGTATTATAGAATCGATCCGCTATTAAATATTATATATTACGAGGAATAATGTGCCCGGTGGAGTAATTCGCAAAAAAAAAAATAAATAAAATAATGATGACATCGTTCATCAAATTCCATCTGTGTTTGTTTACAATATCACATCAGCTGATATTTGGACTTGACAATGAATGTCCTGGAAAAGTTATTTCTGAGTAATGCTTAGTTTTAAAATATGCAAACAAAGAAATGATTTGCAGCGATTTTTATATGGTACTCCTTCTTTTATCGTAAATTGAGCTCATTAATAAGAAAAAAATTAAAATAAAATGGTGAGGTACACCCAGGCTTCATCAGAGGATCATTCGATCTGTAGTCGAATGCTTTACCACTAAACCATATTTTCAGATTATAATATTTTTATTTTTTTTGTTTTTTTTTTAAATAAAATTTCAGCAAATCTTTTCTTATCTGCCTTGTCGGTGTAACGTAAAATATTCCCCTGTAAAAATTATTCTTTTTTTTATCTATAAGAGAGAAAAGTTGATTTATTCAATTGTTGATGCTTATCAGATGAATTTCTGTACAAAACATATCTAAGAGCACTGCCAGACATATAAATTAGCTTTGTGTGAAATTTGCAAAAGTTAGGCTCAGCCGTTTCGGAACCTATAAGGGACTAACACGCACACACAAAGTGACTTTTATATAATAGTAGAGATATATATTTATAATTAAACAATAATTATTTTTTATACTTACAGACACTTATGCACAGGAATGAAAAGAATGAAGAACTATTAAATACCAAATCTGAGTGACTATATTAGAGACTAGAGTGTTCGAACGAACAGAGGTCATGAACATTGCATAAACACTATTTAGTTATTCCACAGACAGTGCCCATCGTTAAGTATTCTTAAAGGAGCTTGATAATTATAATTAAACAATAATTATTCTTTTTACCTACATACACTAGGGTTTCATGCTTACATTATCGTCAGTGTAGGGTCATGAGATTCATATCCAGCCACAAAGCCATCTTTTTTGCTCTATTTGCTAAGCCTTTACCTTGGGGCTACCAAGCAATTGCGACAATGAAGAGAATTAAGAACTATTAAAAGTGACCTTGTGTGTGTGTGTGTCTTTACCAAACTCTTCTCTGAATATTTGGTTTACAGAGTTGAAATTTTATATATAGGGTATATAAACTTATATATTTTATATATAGGGTATATAAACTTTCGATTTAGTTTTTAGCTGGCAAAAATTGATGCTGAGGGGTCAAAATTGAAAACAAAACATTTGACCTTGACAGGGTAAGTCAAATAAAACATTACTCCTGCTGTTACTTTTGCACATACGCAAAATTAAAAATCCATAGCTCGAAATCACTTAATTTCTAATTTTTCATATACATCTCTGGGTAGCTCAGATGCTAACAGCATCGGAGAGATAAATAACGACTAAGGATGGAACGCTAAACGTTCTGGTTCTAATTCTAGCAGATGATACCTAAATCATATTTTTTTATGATTTTTATATATATTGGATAATAATCAATAGAAAATTGGCTCTATAATAATAAATATGAAATCTGCTAACTAAAATATAATATTTATGCGTATTTTACAACCGGGCAATGCCGGGCAGTCTGCTAGTATATAATCATGTACCAGGCGCTGTATATAAAAGGATATTGACACCTCCCTGCAGGAAGTGCAAAAAAAGAAAAAAAAAAATCATCATATCCTCTGACTAGGATATGTATGTGGCTGGAGTTTTTGTGAATTTGATATTCTCCAGAAACTTCTTCCTTTGGAGAAAACTGATTTAACTCACCTTGGATGAATGTTGCTTCATTATAAAAGAGATAAGATGTTGCTATTGTGTAAACTTGAATTAACTTAAAATAAGGTGTTTTCATCTCGCTATTTTTAGTGCGAGAAATGGGCCCAACTTTTGCATTTATTTATTTAGATAATGAGAATCATAACTTTAATGATTTTCTATTCTAAAAATGTTTCCTCGTTTCATAAGGAAATTAATGATTTGTTTTAGATATAATGATTAAAATGTTTCAAATATTATAATACTATTATACTAGCAAGACCCATGTCCCAGCATTGCCTGGGGGGAAAATAGAAAAGAATAATTTAACTTGAAAAAAATAAGTATTATTAGTATATCCAGCTAACTTTTTACTTTTATTTATATTTTGACTTTTTCAATCCAAGATATATTAATACATTCTGTTATATAGACATGTTTTCTCAGTTTAGAAGGATTACTACTTCACTGACCTAAGATAGAAAAGATAGCATCAAAGATATTTCAAAGACCCCAGAAAATAAGTAAAACTTGTGGTCTATACGGGTTGACTTTCAATATGGCATCTGTAAACAAATTAAAAAAAATTTTTTTTGATAGAGGGTAACATTTTGTATTATTTGGAATCCGTAAACTACTGTTCTCATCTAGAGTGTCATTTTCACAATGTTTAATCGATGTAACCTCCGACCTTCATGTATATCTTGTCGAACTCGAGTATGTTTCTGTTGAACTCTAAAATTTGAACAGAATTTTGAACAGAACCCTTTATTTATGTTCTGTCCGCCATGACTGGATAGAGATCTTAAGTGATTCGCAATTGTATTTTTCAGTCGGCCACTGAGAACTGAACCTTCAACCTTCAGGAGAATATCACTTTTATAATTGATTTTTCAAAGTATTTTAGCCACTGCACTACAGGTCCTTGTAGACAGTTTTAGGACTCATTTTGAGATGAGAATAGTAATCTGCAGATTCAAGATAATACAAATAACCAATCCTCATCACAAAAATTCAGAAATGTGTAAAAAATTTTTAAAGAAAACTGGAATGGAGGGGGAATATTAAATATTTATTAATGTAGGGTGTGTTTTTTATTTACAAAACTTTTCAATAAACAAACGCAGAGATCATCGCTAAGTATCCTAAATTCTTGTTTCAAAATTTTCTAACTAATATACCTTTTAACTAATGAAATTTGATAATGCTCTTAAAGCATTTCATGTTCGTATATACATTGTCACTTTTCACACTGACATAAATAAATGAGACCGTCCAATAAGCTAAGATGTTGATTGGTAATTTAGTGATTTATCTGATGATACAAAGTAAGGTATAAAAATTTAATTTAAATTGAATCAAAAAATTACCTTGGATTTATTTTATGTAATGTACATTCTGTTGCACTTTTAAAAAAAATCATTGAAAATTTTATATCTATATAATTAATTGCTAGATGAAAGATAATGTTTTTAAATTGCAACAAAATGTACAAATTAAATTTTATACCTTACTTTGTAAAATTTATGAAAGTGCACTTTGAAGATAAATAAATTTCAAATTAAATCTTGTACCTTTATTTTTAAAGATTATAGTAAAAACATTTTGTTTAACAATTTTCATGCCTTGGATGAAATGCTTTTCTAACTTGTATCTTATATTTTTAAGATTATATTTTAAAACTCTCCTTCTCTCTATTTCAGTTTGTATTTCTCCTCACACCACAACTCATTTTTTGCAAGTCCCTCTTTGTAATACAGGTCTGAATGAGAAAATCAGAATTTTTTTAACAAAACCTTTTAAAATAACTTTTTTAGATTAAATTTTTTTAAACTTCTTTCAGAATAGAAAATCTTTAAAATTTAATAAGGAACATATTTCATATAGGTTTCATTAACAAATATTTAGTACATAACGAGAAAAATAGATTAAAATTTCAAAAAGACGGCATAACTGGTTATGGTCAATAGTAGTCCTCGCCAGCGAAAGTCTTTGTCTTTATTTAAATCATTTTATGTCCTGCTCTTTGGCGCGAGGACTAATTAATGCGTGTGCATTATGCTTACATCTTTTTTCTTCCGAGTGATTGACATTTAATTGTTATGACATTCCATTAATTGTAATAAATAATTTTATCAAAAATTCTTCATAAGTTTTGGTTTCAGTTTCGATTATAGCTGATGGCACTGAAGTCATATATTTTTTCTTTTTATAAATAATTTTACCAAGACTTCATAAGTTTTGGTTTTCGATTATAACTCGTTTATTTTTATATATATATATATATATATATATATATATATATATATATATATATATATATATATATATATATACATTTTTTTTTTTTTTTCTTCATAAATTTTGATTTCTGTTTCGATTCAAGCTGATGTACCCAAGTCATAAGGATATATTTTTTTTATTTTTGAAATCACAACTTTATAATATATAAGAAACAATAGAAAATTGACTCTATAATAATATATACGAAATCTGCATAAATTAAAATCTCATATTTAAGCGGATTTTACAACCAGGCTATGTTGAGCGTCCCTGCTAGCTTAAATAAATACTTTTGCAGTTTTAACAAAAGAGCTACAATATCAGGGCATCTCCGTTTATGCTGAACATCCACAGAATGTCAACATCAATATATTACATATGAAAGAGTCTGCTGTGGAATTTCCAGAGGTCCTGTTAGTTGATTTAAATAATATTTAGCGGACAATGACCATTCTTTGTATGCAAAAGAAAAAAGTTATTTCTTTTTTCTCAATAGTATTGACCTTTAGAGATATTTGTTATTTCAAAAGGAATATTATTTTTAACAATCTATATATCTATAAAAGTGAAAGTGTTTGTGCGTGTGTCTATTTCCCTACGCAATAGCTGTTAATTTTCAATTTACAGACTCGAAATTTGATATACAGGGTACTGAGATTTGGGAAAATTTTTGCAATCCGTTTTCGGCCAGAAATTTGGCTGTTGAGGGGTCAAAGTTCAACGATTTGACATTTGAAAACTCTACCAAACTCCTCCGACAATTTTGGGTCTAAACACTTGAAATTTTATATATAGGTTCCTTGGACATGGATCTAACTTAATAACTTGATTTGAGCCCAAAACAATAAATTTTAAGGGGTCATAATAGGGGTCAAAGTTTAAAAAAAAGTTGACCGCCTTTTTTATTTTTTTGCTCAACATACACCTCCAAACACCTGGGCAACGCCGGGCAGAAATGCTAGTAAATTATACAAATAGAAATCACAATGGATTTTCGATGGGGTTTCTTAAGTTGAATTTAATGAAGAATTGATCCCATTTAATGCTTGACATTTGGAAACAAAAAAAAAACAAAAAAACATTCAAGTTGATGTGACAGAACAAATTAAACAGAATAGTTGAAGGGTAGATTTATTATCCATCCCCCCCTTTTTTTTTTCAATAAGACCCCCCCCCTCTCCCTCACAAGATGAGCAACTTTACACTTATATTATTTTTTATGTTCATTGTAAAACCGTGTAATATCCAGAGAATTGTCTGATTGTCTATATAGCATTGCTAACTCTTGACTAACAATTCTCATAAAAATAAAAAAAAATAACCGGCTCGCCTTAAGCCTTTTTTCATTCGGTGATTCGGTATGCATGTTTCTGTAACAGCTCACCTGTCACTTTTTTTTTATAAGTTCTTCCAGACCGAATTGTAAGAATAGAATCTCTTAGCAAGCATCTTAATATACTTGCCAGAAATTCCTTCTCTTTTTAAACAATGACTTTCCGCTGCAATATTAACTTACATTCAAAAATCTTTTCTCTTTTTGCGCGCGCGCACACACACACACACACACACACACACACACACACACACACACACACACACACATTGTTTTTATATATATATAGTGTTCTTTATAATAAAATGCTTAATATTTAAAAACAAAAGTCTTTTTAATTGCTAGAATATAGCAAAATTATTGTATGTATATGATGTATAAAATATTATTGTAGATGAACACCCTTTACTACCCCCCCCCTCTCTAAAAGACAAAACAAAGAAGAAAAAATTAGATTTTACTTTTTTGTAGACAATTATGTGTGACCACCCTGAAAAACTTGATGGAAAGAAGAAAAAAAAATTATTTTAGAATTAGAGTGTGGGATCAGTTTCACATATAAACTAATAAAATGCTTGGCTAAAAATGGGGGATCAGTTTTTGCATTCTAGTGTTTTTAGAGCAGTTGATAAATTGTCCTTTATTTTCTATAGGAAATAAATCCTGTGTGTGTATGTGTGTGTGTGTTTTTTTTTTTTGTTTTTGTTTTTAAGGGGGTCTATTTTTTAGGAAATTAGCTGTGGTGTTACGACCTTGCCAATTGAACTAAATCTACAAATGTATTGAAAGCGATGTATCTTTTAATTCATGAATAGGTGGTCAACCGGTTAGCATATATTGACTTCATAACCCTTCTTTCATATAGACGGAACGATTCCTTAGACATAAAAAGTTATAATTGCAAATAGACGAAAAAAATAAAAATAAATAAATAAAATAAACAAAAAATAAAAAAAATAAATAAATAAACAAATAAAATAAACAAAAAATAAAAAAAAATAAACAAATAAAATAAATAAAAATAAATAAATAAATAAATAAAATAAACAAAAAATAAACAAAATAAATAAATAAATAAAATAAACAAAAAATAAAAAAAAATAAATAAATAAACAAATAAAATAAACAAAAAATAAAAATAAATAAATAAATAAACAAATAAAATAAACAAAAAATAAAAATAAATAAATAAATAAAATAAACAAAAAATAAAAAAAAATAAAAAATAAATAAATAAATAAAATAAACAAAAAATAAAAAAAAATAAACAAATAAAATAAACAAAAAATAAAAAATAAAAAATAAACAAATAAAATAAACAAATAAAATAAACAAAAAATAAAAAAAAATAAATAAATAAACAAATAAGATAAACAAAAAATAAAAAAAATAAGCATTGATAATTTCATAAGAATGCAGTATTTACAAAGTACCAGAAGAATGTTTAACAATGAAATAAAAACATTTTTGTTAAGAAAATAAAATTACTAATAAAAATTTACTGTAATTATTAAAAAAAAAAATTAAATATAAAAACAATTTCTTTTTTTTGTTGGTGGGTTTTTATCAAGGTTTGAATTATTTTGGTATGCTTTTATCTAATAGGCTTTTTTTCTAGTCACTGCTATAATTCCTCCTCTTCCTAAAAAATACCATTCTACTTTTTTTTTTTTCTTATTTGTGAAAACGCTGAAAATTTTTTTTAAGTATTTAGAATGGGGAATCAGTTTCACACATACATTTAACGTAAAATGAGCTCCCATTTCTAAGACATTCTAAGGTTTTAGAGCAGTTAACCAAGAAATGTTATTTTGCTCTCGGAATTAAATTCTGTGCATTTATCTATATATTTATATTGTTTTCTAAAGAGTAACATTATTATTTAGAACTCCTTCTTAGCAAGGAAAGGTGTTTTGTTAACTATTCTGTTCCTCCATTTTTGCATACCAATTGTTGACTATTTTTAATAGTTTATGAAAAAATTCAATTAGCATGTTGTCAACTGACAACAAACTAAGAACTAAGGCAAACCAGCTTTGTTTTAAAAGAGAAATTAATCTTTAGTTGTCTTACAAGTGTTAATCAATTACAAGGAAAATATTTAGGAAAAAAATTAGATCTATTTATGTAATACACGCAACCACAACGATTGTATGGTTTATGTTTGCAAAAATATGTGAACATTACCGACAATTTTGCCCATTCACAATTATAACTTTTTTGTATCTCGGAAATCGCTCTTTTTACATACATTAATAATTTGAAAAGAAGGAATAAATCACCAATTAAATACTTAGAAATTTCAAACGAATCGAAATCTGTAATTGTATAGGAATTGGGAGAAAAAAATTTGGAATCGTCCCATCACTAATATTTTATAAGTTGTTTATTTACTGTTATTAATAAGTAGATTAGGAGGACAAAATGTTTTCTCTACAGCCTCTATTTTTCATAAGAGACGTTACTAGTCTCTCTACTCTATCATTATTTCCATGAAAGTTGCTCGACCAAGTTCCAATCTTTGGTTCCTCCTTGCAAGTCATTCACAACAAAAACTTGCATAATTGCCAGAATGAAAAGACACTTTCCTGGCTTCAGACGGAATTTCCATGGGCAGAGCTTCTTTGCAAGGGTTTCCCACCTGTGGAACTGCTTCCCTGCTTGGTTGTCATCAAAATCAATGTAAAGAATTTTTTGTCATGGATTGTCCCATAAATAAGCAAACATAATTCATACGATATATGGCAACACTTCAAATGCCAACAACCACCAAGATCTCTGTTTCTCTCCTCCGACCTTGAGAATGTAGTGTTATGGGTTAAAAAGTGTCTGATTAATTTTAAAACCAAAGTTTTTATCTTTTCACCATAAACACTTCAATCCTCACTTGGCCCTAGTTGATATGAATGGCTCTCGTCTAAAAGAGGCTCCCTGTTTTGGCAAACTTCTGGGTCTGACCTTTACTCCTGACCTGAAATGGAAGACTCACATCAAATCTGTTGCCAAGGTCGTTGGAAAAATGGTTGCATCATTTTACTGCTCTAGAAGGTATCTCACACCTATGCAACCCTCTACTTGTATAAGAGCCAGATGCATCCTAAAATGGAGTGCTGTTGCCATATCTGGGTGGGAGCTGCTCAAAGCACCCTATCCTGCCTTGACAAAGTTGAAAACTAGCTTCAAAACATAGTACAAGATGCCTTTTTTTTCTTTTCTGCAACCTCTTTTCTACAGAAGAGATGTTATTAGCCTGTCTCTGCTCTATCATTATTTTCATGGCGCTTGTCTCAGCTTCAATCTATGGTCTCCCCTCCCCAAACGTTCCCAAAACACACTTTTTTATCTACAACAGCTATCAACATTTTCCACCACTCTCTGTGCCTAAATCTAAATGCAAATTCCATGTACAAAGCTTCTTTCCTAGAACTGCCCACCTGTAGAACTCTGTTCCATTGGCCTGCTTTCCAGCTGACTATAACATAGTCTTCAAGTCCAATACGCTGTTATCCTAATAACCACCATATACTCATCAACTCTTATTCTCAAGTGGGTTTCAAGTCTTGATAAGTGATGACACCTATGTAAAAAAAAAAAAAAAAAAAAAAAAAAAAAAAAATACTCTTGATCAATATAAGTACTTCTATCTGGTTTCTCATCTTTTGGATTAACCTTTATTCTTGAATGACTTTTGGCCTTGATAAGTGGTGATCGCAGTAGTAAAAAAGAAAAAAAATCTCCTTCCATATGTATCAACATAGGCTGAACGCTAAACCATCCATACAAAATAAGGAGATTACTTTTTCTGAATGGATATAGAAGGCACAACTCTTTGTATTGCTCTTAGTTTTTTTTTTATTATAGCAGAGTATTACTGCTGTTGATAAAGGGAAGAGTTTAGCGGACATGTGTGCACAGTATAATGTATAGAAGTGAAACCTGGCCAGCGAGGGTTGAGGATATGTGTTGCATGGAGAGAAAGAATGTGAAAAATATGATATGCGTAATTTGAGCCTTAGAGACAGGCATAGATTTGATAACCTCAGAAGATAAAAGAAGATTAAATTGTGAGCCTGTCTCTGCTCTGTCGTTATTTTCATAAGTACTTGTCTTAGTTTCAATCTATGGTCCCTCCTTGCTAAACTTCATAAAAATAACCCACTTGATTAGCTACAACCATTATTAACAATTTCCCCCCACTCCGTATCTGTGTCTGAATCTAAACGCAAATTCCATAAACAGATTTTTTTCCTAGAACTGCCTACCTGTGGAACTCTGTTCTGCTGGCCTGCTTTCCAGATAACTACAATATTGTTGTCTTCAAGTCCAATTTAAACAGGTTCTTGTTGAGCCGCCCCCTTAAATAATTAAATTATACCCAATTTTCACGATTACTATAGTGCTGTCTCTTATCTTTGAGTGGCCTCTCGGCCTTAATCAGGTGACTCCCTTGTTAAAAAAAAAAAAAAAAAAAAAAGTAGTATAGGGAGATGTGTGCAGGATAGGAGACCTCATTAGTTTGGTCACATTGAAAGAATGGATAAGAGCGCTTGAGTAGATGTAGAGCAGTTGAGGTAGCATGGTCAGTTTGCAGGTGAAAGCCAAGAAAGACATGGCAGGAACTGATAAGGATGGATTTGTGAGAAAGAGGGATAAATAAAAATGAAAGGTACGTTATTTTTTCGTAGTACCCAACATATATTGACTTTTTTTTTTTTTTTTTCAATTTAGAACACAAAAAGATTTCAAATCAACCAATGCTAGTTTTTTCTTAATAATTGTGTAACTGTAATCCCTCCCCCTCCACTTTCTCCTCCTCTTCACCTCCAATATATCTCCTGCAACCAAATCACTAAAATAACTCCTGCAGTATGTTCAAAACTACTTTAATCTGCAACATAGCATGTTTGTGTACATCTTAGCTCGGTCCTGTCAATTAGCTGAAAGGTGTGGCTCATCTCCACCTGAAGTGCGGGGGGGGGGGAGGCTATTTTTCTCTCCTGTCTGTTCTGCTACGTTTCCCTTTTTTTCTGCTTTTTTTTTTCTTCTTTCTTGCTAGTTTCCAGCCCATAGAAAATGTTTGGGTGGATGGGGTAGGGAAATTTGTGCCAGGTTTCGCTAATCAGAGGATGTATTCATATTTTCACTACCCCACTTTCTTTCTCTTTCTTTCTCACAACCCTGTTTTTTTTTGTCTCTCCCTATTCTTGCTCTGTTCTCTCTCTCTCTCTCTCTCTCTCTCTCTCTCTCTCTCTCTCTCTCTCTCTCTCTCTCTCTCTCTCCATCTTTTTACCCTGTTTTCTCTCTCCATCTTTTTACCCTGTTTTCTCTCTCCATCTTCTTACCCTGTTTTCTCTCTCCCTCTTCTTACCCTGTTTTCTCTCTCCCTCTTCTTACCCTGTTTTCTCTCTCCCTCTTCTTACCCTGTTTTCTCTCTCCCTCTTCTTACCCTGTTTTCTCTCTCCCTCTTCTTACCCTGTTTTCTCTCTCCCTCTTCTTACCCTGTTTTCTCTCTCCCTCTTCTTACCCTGTTTTCTCTCTCCCTCTTCTTACCCTGTTTTCTCTCTCCCTCTTCTTACCCTGTTTTCTCTCTCCCTCTTCTTACCCTGTTTTCTCTCTCCCTCTTCTTACCCTGTTTTCTCTCTCCCTCTTCTTACCCTGTTTTCTCTCTCCCTCTTCTTACCCTGTTTTCTCTCTCCCTCTTCTTACCCTGTTTTCTCTCTCCCTCTTCTTACCCTGTTTTCTCTCTCCCTCTTCTTACCCTGTTTTCTCTCTCCCTCTTCTTACCCTGTTTTCTCTCTCCCTCTTCTTACCCTGTTTTCTCTCTCCCTCTTCTTACCCTGTTTTCTCTCTCCCTCTTCTTACCCTGTTTTCTCTCTCCCTCTTCTTACCCTGTTTTCTCTCTCCCTCTTCTTACCCTGTTTTCTCTCTCCCTCTTCTTACCCTGTTTTCTCTCTCCCTCTTCTTACCCTGTTTTCTCTCTCCCTCTTCTTACCCTGTTTTCTCTCTCCCTCTTCTTACCCTGTTTTCTCTCTCCCTCTTCTTACCCTGTTTTCTCTCTCCCTCTTCTTACCCTGTTTTCTCTCTCCCTCTTCTTACCCTGTTTTCTCTCTCCCTCTTCTTACCCTGTTTTCTCTCTCCCTCTTCTTACCCTGTTTTCTCTCTCCCTCTTCTTACCCTGTTTTCTCTCTCCCTCTTCTTACCCTGTTTTCTCTCTCCCTCTTCTTACCCTGTTTTCTCTCTCCCTCTTCTTACCCTGTTTTCTCTCTCCCTCTTCTTACCCTGTTTTCTCTCTCCCTCTTCTTACCCTGTTTTCTCTCTCCCTCTTCTTACCCTGTTTTCTCTCTCCCTCTTCTTACCCTGTTTTCTCTCTCCCTCTTCTTACCCTGTTTTCTCTCTCCCTCTTCTTACCCTGTTTTCTCTCTCCCTCTTCTTACCCTGTTTTCTCTCTCCCTCTTCTTACCCTGTTTTCTCTCTCTCTCTCTCTCTCTTCTTACTCTGTTTTCTCTCTCTTCTTACTCTGTTTTCTCTCTCTTCTTACTCTGTTTTCTCTCTCTTCTTACTCTGTTTTCTCTCTCTTCTTACTCTGTTTTCTCTCTCTTCTTACTCTGTTTTCTCTCTCTTCTTACTCTGTTTTCTCTCTCTTCTTACTCTGTTTTCTCTCTCTTCTTACTCTGTCTTCTCCCTCTTCTTACTCTGTCTTCTCTCTCTCTCCCTCTTCTTACTCTGTCTTCTCTCTCTCTCCCTCTTCTTACTCTGTCTTCTCTCTCTCTCTCTCTCTCTCTCTCTCTTCTTACTCTGTCTTCTCTCTCTCTCTCTCTCTCTCTCTCTCTCTCTCTCTCTCTCTCTCTCTCTCTCTCCCACCTACTCTGTCTCTCTATACTCTGTCTTCTCTCTTCTTCTCCTCTCTCCTCTTCTCACTACTCTGTTTTCTCACACTCTCTCACTACTGTTATCCTTCTCCGCCCCCTACTGTTTTCTTTCCCCTACCCACTACTCCTTGCAAGGAATTCACCTTACTTATTTTCCATTCCTTGAACTTCGAATATGAAACTAATTCTTTGCTTTAACAGATCGTCTACGAACACACTCCTCCCCGTTTTCACTGAACTATGTATCTTTTAGCTTTGTGTTATTGAGAATTATGACTGGATACTTGATCATTATTAGTGTTTTAAGCATTGCTTTCCTAAAT
This sequence comes from Euprymna scolopes, assembly GCF_053919585.1. Classification (NCBI taxonomy): domain Eukaryota; kingdom Metazoa; phylum Mollusca; class Cephalopoda; order Sepiida; family Sepiolidae; genus Euprymna; species Euprymna scolopes. The sequence continues at coordinate 47,948,051 of NC_136503.1, forward strand.
TAACATCAAACAAGTTGTGACTAGTTGGCAAGCATTTTATTTTTCTTGCTTTTTTGGTGCAGCTACACTATAATAGCGAAATTCGAAATTTTTAACATTGGATTTCAAAGCAAACCAATGGTTTCTACTTAACTAGTAGTTCAGCCCGGCTTTGTTCGGGCCCTATGTACTATTCATAACTTTATGTGCATATGTATGTATATATATATATATATATATATATATATATATATATATATATATATATTAAAAAGTTTGAATCATGAATCTACATCTAAAATTACAAAATTGGCGGAGTAGTTTGGTAGAGTCTGCAAAGGTTAACTCTGTAAACTTTGACCTCTTGGCAGCCAAATTTTCACCCAGAAACTGATTGAAAAGCTTGCTGCATGTCTATTTAGCCAAGTTTGGGTCTAAACATTTGAAATTTTACATAAAGTGTATACAAAACTGAGCAAAAAAAAACAAAAAAAAAAAAACTGTCAATTTTTTTCACTTTGACCCCTATTATTTAACATTTATTGTTTTGGGCTCAAATCAAGTTATTAAGTTAGATCCATGTCCAAGGAAACTATATTTAAAATTTCAAGTGTTTAGACTCAAAATTGTCGGAGGAGTTTGGTAGAGTTCTCACAAGTCAAATCGTTGAACTTTGACCCCTTAACAGCCAAATTTCTGGTCGAAAACCAATCACATAGATTTTCCCAAATCTCAGTACCCTGTATATCAAATTTCAAGTCTGTAGACTAAAAATTGAGAGAGTTATTGCGTAGGGAAATGTACACACACACAAGCAGATACACAGACACAGTCACTTTTATAGCTATATAGATAGATAGATTTGTTTAACAAAAATATATATGCATATATAAATATATATGGAAACAATTTTGTGTTTACTATAAACTTTTTTCGCAAATATTATGCAAGTATAAATCATGTAGAATATCTGCATGAATATAATTACAGGTAATAGTTAACTAAAGATGATTATCCCATTAAAAAACCGAAACAATTTAATAATAATTAAAATGAATGTTTAAAAGAATATGCAAATTAGCTAGATCGTTTTCTAGTGAATGCAATTCCACAAGTAAGATATAACAAAATTGTATTTTCTTTTTAAATAAATAGAAAAGAGGCTTGCCTTTTTTCTGTTCTCGGCCTTCGGGCTGGGATAATATGGTGAAAGGAGATACTAGCTGGGAGAAACTTTTGATTTTGTTTTAGTTCTGGAGTGACAAGGATGACCAACGACCCCCACAATCCTCCCTTTTGAGTTGGCCACGTGCCTAAGTTTTTTGTTCATTGTTGATTTTTAATGTATTTTTAACATGAATAAAGGATTTAATATCTCAAAGTGTAGTATCTGTTCTGCAGATGCGGCACTTAAGATAATTTGTACCAGTTAATGGAGGGGAAACCCTCTATACTGGGACAATTATTATTTTTGGTAACCAGAGTGCCCTCTTTTTGCCTACTTTTAGGGGAGCTGGTTTTTACCCCACATTAAAACCGGCCTTGTGCCTAAGTTGCTTTGGTGGGGAAGCAAATAAATACATTAAATAAATAGAAAAGAGGGTTTTTAATATGAATATCGATACGCACAAAAGAAAACTGAATTTATAGGAGTATAGATAGATTGCCATGTCGCAGTAATAAACATATCCAAAAATTACGAAAAACAATAAGGTAGAAAAAAAATTCAAGAAAACATTTTTTGACAAAATTTAGCAAAAATAAAATCTTTGGCTAAAAAAAAAACAGGATAGTTCCAAATGGGTGTAAATAGTGTGTAACCATTGCTATTTAAAAAAAAAAGTTGTGTTTTGCCTTATTTTTAGCATGAGTTAATTCCCTTGTTATGTCACGTCTTCCCCCCAAAAAATATGGCAACTATTTTTTACAATAAAGATTGAAAACTTTTTTTTTTTTTTTTTTTTTTTTAAATATGTGGTAATATTTAAGTACTTCTGACATGCCAAATGAATAGATATCATTGCTTTTAATTGAAATTGACACAAAAAGTCAGTAGATACCATTGTTTTTTTTTTTTTGTGTGTTTTTAATCGATTTTTTTTTCATTTTCCGAATTTCACTATTATAGTGTCATTGCACTTTTTTTATTATAATATAAAATTTACAATTCAAGCAAATTTACTTTTTAGTAGAGAGAGGGAGGAGTGGCATTCGAATGAAATTTTTTATGTACCTTTCACAATTTTTTTTTTTTTTTTTTTTTTTTTCTACAAAGTGGAATTTTTAGTCACTTACAACTACAGCAAAGATGTTCAACAAGGCTGAAAGGTGAAAAGGAGTAGGGACTCTCTGGCTAGTATGAAATTAACAATAAACGGATATGTTGCATTTTTCAATAGATGTGCCTCAAGCATTCCGCAATAAACCGACTCTCTTCTAAAAGAGAAGGTAACGCCTGGGAGGGTACACCTTCTAAGAGTCGTGAGTATGTAGATTGTATAAAAAAAAAAAGTAAGTTAAAACAATCTGTGTAATTTTGAAATTTTTAAGTTCATTTTTGGATAGAATCAGAGTAAAAATACTGTTGCTTGTGTAGATTGGTGATCTTTTAAACCTATGCATTTCAGGTGAAAACATTATGTACTTATGTGTCATGTCGAAATTAGTACAAATTCAAAAAATTATGGAAAATGATCAGGCAGAAAAATAATTACAAGTAAAAATAGAATTGATCGAATTATCAAGTTTTATTGCATGTTTTAATGTGAGGAGAGTTGTGTGACTAATTCAGTATGATAAACTGACTTATCTCCCTTGATTTAAATTAAGTGTCTGCTATTTTTAAACACAAAATCTCAGAACTTAGTTGTGGATGATTTCTGTTAAAAATACATCTAGTACATCTACTGAATCAATTTTTGTATTTTTTGTTTTGGAATTTATACTTTATTTCTAAATGATACTACTATATTATTTAAATATTATTACGTACATATTATATGTATGTAATAATATTTTCACCTGAAATGGATCGATTTTAATAGATTACTAATATATACAAACACCAAAATGCTTATTCACAGGTGAGGATTGAATTCCTAATCTCTGCCACTAAGTGAGACATGCTAATCGATTGAACTACCAAATTCTTTCTCTCTTTCGAATTTTGGTTAAAATCACATCAGGTGATGTGCTTTCTGTCTTCCTCCCTTTTCTCTCTCTTTACTTTCTCTTTTTCTTTATTTCTCTCCCACCATGGGAAATGTGACACTAGGGTTGGAAAGTGGGATTGAAAAGTCATCACCCCTGGGGAGGGGCACTTTGACTTGCAAAATATGCCCGTCTGCATTAGACAATCTGCAACCTGTTCTCAACCCCTGATCCATTCAGTTTGAATTTCCTTCTTCACCATCATTTTCTCCAGTCTGACCACATCAACTCTCAAATGCCAGTCATTCACAACATTTCTACCGGAGATGGATTGTCGGTTTAATAAAGAACGTTAGGCAAGTTTGAATATCTCCTGAAATATGGCGGCTATCATTTATATTAGCATGAGCTGCTTCACCAAGTGCAAGAGTTTTTGAAGCTAATGGACTTCTTGTTACACGGTCAAGTTTTTATGACGACCAACATATCATTCTGTTCATTTTGTCACAAGCAAAGATGATAAAGCCACCTTAATTATTTAAAATTTATTAGTTATGCATTCATGATTCCCTTCAAGTGAGTTAACTCATGATTGATTCGCTTGTATCATGAATGCGGTGCATCATTTTAACCATAAATGCATCTTTTGCGCTTCCACACCTGTAATTCTGGACACATATCAGGTGTTGGCCTAAGAAAAAGAATACTTTTCTCTCCAACGTATTACCTTGCAGAAATGCTGAGGTAAAATAAAGTCTTCACCTGCCCCGTCATTACTGAGGCTGTTAACAATATAAGATGCATGGCCTCATGGCTGAAGGTTAAAGAATCTGTTTTTAAGTTATGAGAATCTTTTTCATAACCACATGCAACAAAACGAGCCTTCATTCATAAATTATTTCTGCTATCATATATCTTGTTGATATACATTTTTGCCGCATGTCAGAGACACATTCATATACTTCATGAACTTTCGTATTTTCCCATTCCTTTTTCTTTGCATCAATCGTATCTTGTACTTGTTCAGAAGTAAGCAAAACTTGCATGTTACTGGTTACTTCTTCCCTCTGTTAATTGAGAAAGTTTTCTCCATTGATTAACAGGATCCCAATTGACACAAAGAAGGCTTTCATTCTTTGCTTCTGATTTTATATCTAGCCAATGACTATATTTCCCTGTTGATTTTGGTTGTGTGCTCATAACCATTCCTTTCTTCCATTCCTCACTCCCTCACAATTTATATTCTACAACTTTGTTTCTATTTGGCTTTATACTGTTATCTTTCACTTCCTTTCTATTGCTATCAGAATTGTTATTATATTGTCATTCATCTTCATCCTCCAACACTTCATTCATCTCATTAGAAGAATTTGTATTTTCGTCATTCCTTGAATTTAGCAATTCTTTGTCTACCTTCATTTAGTGACAGGGATGTATCCTGAAAAATGCTCCTTTATGTCCTATCAATACACATTGACCGTCTTTTCCCAAAACTTTAGCAGGTCCATGCCATGCGTTGCAGTTTTGTCTTCTATAGTAGACACGGTCACCAGTCACAAATCCTTCATCCACATAAATCCTTACATTACATCTCGAGGCTCTTCAAATTATTTCACTTGATTCGTCTTTCATGAAGCATTTTCTCGCCGTATGTAGGGCATTTAGATTTATTCTAACCATGTCACTAGTTGTTACAGTTTCCAATGCAGGCAACCAGTCATTCAGAACTGGAATGTTAATATTTGATCCAAACACAAGCTTATTTGGACTATAACCATAATTTTGATTTTTGGCACTCACAACCCAAGCTAAAGCTATTTTTGGCTCACATTTTTCATCATCTAATTTTTTCCAATTGTTTTAGCAATTATTAGATTATGACGTTCCACAGTGCCATTGCTAAATGGACTTTCTGCAGCTGCTGTGCGTGTTTCAATATTCAACTTTTGTAGGAATAAACTTCCTTAAATGACATGCATACCATTGTATTTTCGTCCAGCAAGTAAATTTTGTCCCATGTGTCAATTATGTTTGATCCATTTGCTCGACCAATATCTGTTATAAGTGTCGAATACATTCTCTTCTATTTTGTGGTAATGACAAAAATACAGCAAGGCCTCGTTTCTCCTTAGGTAAATCTGTAAATATAGACTGTACGTTTATATCTTGATTTCATTTTGCATATGTTTCTTCATTCAGCAAAACAGGTGATTATTTTGTGAAGGAAGCCATCCTTCTTTTAAATGTGTTTCAGTGTTTACTAATCAAGACAGCCTCTGCTACCAACTTTATGAACCCCTTCCTCAAAACTCACTTCCACAACAACAGCAACCAAGAGGAGGTCATTCCAAACAGACTTTCCTTTATCTATAGATAAGGAGAGATAACTCGACTGTCTTAACTCAGAGATTAACACAGGAGATTTCGTTGGTGTGGTCACAGTGAGCCTTAAAGAGGGGCCTAGATCTGAAGAGTGCAGAGAAAGATTAAATCTGGACAGTGCAAAACAGGAGACTTTGTTGGTTTGATGACATTTAAAGAATGATGAATTCTTGTCTGATTAGTAGCTGTAGAAAAAGCGAGATAGCAGGGTCAGTTTACAGGAGAAGGCTAAGGAAAACATAGAAGTAAGTGATAAGGATGGACTTGAGAGAAAGTGATAAAGACTTGGCCAGAGATGAGTTAATTGGAAGTCTAATTTCTACAAACTGCCCAATACATGCCAGCATATAAAATGGACATTAGACTGAATATGATGATGAATGATTTGATTAATATATGATTAAATTAAATTTAGTAAAAAAAAAAAATAAAACAACTGTGTCTTAATTGCCATGTAAAGTGGTAGAAATTTATACAAAAGAATTCCGTATCCCAGCACTTGTTCAAAGTCATTTTGAATTGCTGTAGCGTTGATACATTTATTACCTCCCTTAGAAGTCTATTCCAAAGTTCAGGGATCCTGATTGAAAAAGCGTCCCGATGATGATGATGAATGGTGAGATTTTAATATATTACTTAGTACAAAAATCTCTAATTATCAAAATAGGGCTCAGCTGGCTCCTTCTCTGATCTATACTGTATATCAAATGAGGTTTTTAAGATCCAACCGTTTTGAAGGTCTGACCTGTTAAGTTACATAAGACAAATAAGCCATTTGTAACATTTAAGGATGGGCTCCTTTTCCAACCCCAGCTAATAGATTGTAATTTTGTCAGCAGAAACAGCTGTTTTTTCGTTGACATGTGAATAGCTGTCTCATTGGATAGTGCTGTCCCTCTTCCTTTCTCATTGCTGTTTTCATCCTTGATGCAGTGAAGAAATAACAGCAGAATTCGTATTATATTTGAATTATTTGGCTTACCGTTCTCGAGTGTTATTTTCACAACATTTCGGCTAATATAACCTCTGACCTTCTTTAGGTATATCTTGCCGAACTCAGAAATCTGCACGGAGTTCTGAACGGAACCCGTTATCTAATCCACAGGGGTAGCATGCACTTGTTCCATCAGTCACAACCGAGTAGAAGTCCTAAGTAATTTGTAATTACATTTTGAGTATTGCCCACACTGAGGATTGAACCTTCAACCTCCAGAAGTGTGTTAATTACACCTGAATTTTTGGTCAATGGGGGTCCTAGATATGACCTTAAACTATATCCAGTGGTGAGGTCCCATCTTGTGGGCTTTGGGGAGTGTGGAGCCACCCTTTAATTACCATTGCTCCCAGGTCCACTCTGACCCGGAGTGGTAGTACCTGTTAGGGTCCCAACTATGGGTTAAATAGAAACCGACGTGAAAACAACAAATATATTCTATTAAAAAAATTTTTCTTCAAAATCTTTGGATTCAGCATTAAATAACCCAAAAAGAGTTGATATGCCGTAAAACAAAAACAACCCACCAACCTACATACTGGTATTGATCGATTTTCAATCTAGGCATTGAACCTTAACTTTACGACCAACCAAAGGTAAGGGTAGTAATTTAGACTTTACAACAATTGTTAATAACATTTGATGTATACTTTTCGCTCTCTGCAGGAAGCTGACTCCTTAGGTTAATACCATCAGCAAAATGAAGAGAAAAAAGTCTTCTTTGAAAAAATGTGCTTTATCTTTTATTTTTTTATTTTTATAATTTAATAAAATATTTTTTATAACATTATTTAGTTTTCTAAAATTTTTAAATTAAATTTCTTTTCTTTTTTTTTTTTTGTTCCTTGGACAAATACTTGTTTTTTTTGGGTTTTTTTTAATAAAATATTTAATACTTTACAGTTCAATTTAATAAAAAAAAATTTTTTTTTTAAACTTGAAAAATAATCAATTCTCAATCAATAATCACCAAGTCACAAAAGTTTATCTTCTGGGTTTTCAAAAATCTGCTCTTTATAACTGGATTTATATTCATAACTTGGCTCGAAAATTTTAGAATACTTCTGTTGATAGGTTAACTACTAGCTTTGTTGATAGGTTAACTACTAGCTTTGTTGATAGGTTAACTACTAGCTTTCTCCACGTTAAAAAACGACCCTGGTGTCTAACTCTGTCCCGTGGGGAGGCATAGTAAATAGGTACTAGTTACATATGAGCTGTGATTACTTTCAGCCAATCAAAAACAAGTTCTTTGAGTCAACCGTTTTTTAAAAAAAATTTAAGTTATGCTTCTTCTGTTATAAATAAAATTGAACTCTGTATTATATTTGCATTGTACATTTGCTATCAAATATATACTTTTTGCTGTGTCATAAAAGTGTATTGTCCATACTATGCATAGTGACCTACGGTCTAATCAGTTGGTGCGCAATTCTCATGAATTAATATGAAAAATGATTTAGTGATGGGTAGCAAAAATATTTTTGCATACGCATTATCATTTCTTTTCTCTTTTTTTTTTTTTTTTTTTTTCCTTTTTCTGTTACAGTAAATAAAGGATGACAAAAATACACATACAGACTTTTACTGTCTTCTTCCCTCTCTCTCCCCCTACTTCCCTCCTATTATACTATCTGGGGATTTATCATTCTGCAATATTACTGATGACTAAATTCAAAAATAGCACCAAACAGATTCTGACCCCATTCCGCTGTTTTGATAATCAACTTCGTGTTGTTCCACTGAAAAGCAAACTTACAAAGAGAACAGCGGGGTTGCTTTTTGTTGTTTTTTTTACTTTTTTTTTTTTTTTCCTGCCGTGTTTTGCCCCAAGTCAGTCAAACCTTTAATGTCTTTCTAACACTTATCGTTGGCAAGTTTTTGACCTTGAAGTAATATTTTTTTTAGCTCCTTACATAAAACGGCTTCATGCCTTGCCTCAAGTGATTTCCATAAAAAATAATAAATTACGGAATTAACTGAAGTACCTACCTATGATGCGAAATGAAAGATTATAATTATAAGCTTGAAAATTACACCCTTTTGGCTTTTTGCCTATTAAACAAAGTGTAGTATCTGTTCTGATATACGACTTTATCTTTTCTATTCTTGGTAAGTGAGGGGGGGTCCTTTTAGACTAAGGAAATTTTTATTTTTGTATCAATTCATAGTACCCCTTTTGAGAGAATTGAATTTTCCTCCCATTAAAAACTGGCTTTGTATTTAACTCTGCCCTCATGAGGAGACAAGTAAACAGGTACTCCCCACTTTTATTTCTTCAAGCACCTTCACTAAAACAAATATTCACTTTATTTAAAGCAAAATATCTACATATCTATAAAAGTGAAATTGTCTGTATGTGTACATTTCCCTACCAAACTACTCTGTCAATTTTCAGTGTACAGATTCGAGATTTGTCATAAACAATATTGAGATTTGGGGAAAATTTTTTAAATCGGTTTTCAGCCAGAAATTTGGCTGTCAAGGGGTTAAAGTTCAACGATTTGCCATGGAAAACTCTACCAAACTCCTGTCAATTTTGGGTCTAAACACTTGAAATTTTAGATGTAGGTTACTTTGACATGGATCAAACTTTTTAATTTATTTGATTCCAAAACAATAATTGTTAAGGGATCAAAATTGGGGTCAAAGCTAAAAAGATTTTTACCTCTGCGGTCTCTACGAAATTACTCAGCCAATTTTTTGTCTAAACATTAAAAATTTTACATAAAGTGTATTCAGACATAGGGCAAGCTTTTTAATCGGGTTTTGGCCGAAAAAGATTTGACGTTTGCGATCTCTAGCAAACTATTCAGCCAATTTTGGGTCTAAACATTTGAAATTTAACATAAAGGGTATTCAGACATGCAGCAAGCGTTTCAATCAGTTTTGGGGCGAAAATTTGGCTTCCAAGAGATCAAAGTTTACAGAGTTGACCTTTGTAGACTCCACCAAACTCCTCCACCAATTTTTGGTCTAAACACTTGAAATTTTAGATGTAGGTTATCTGGACATAAGTCAAACCTTTTTAACATATATATATATATATATATATATATATATGCACATAAAATTATGAACAGTGCTTAGGGCCCGAGCAAAGCTGGGTTGAACCGCTGGTCAGAAATAAAAGTGCAATTTATTTTTCATATGATAGAAAATAAAACTTTATACTCCAACAAACATTTGATTCCTTCCTTCTCTTATACTCTCCAGCCTCTGCATTCTTAAGTTTTACTAATTCATGCAAATTGCAAAAAAAAAAAAAAAAAAACACAATTTTTGTTTTAAACCCTAATTGACCCTTTTCTCCTTCGTTTTATGTATCCTTTCAACATCAGATGTGGTTTGCATGTTGGTTATCACATGCCGGTTTTCATCAGATTATTGATGCTTAACAATGGTGAGCCTGGCCAGTACCAGATGGATGACAGCGCTGTATGTGCTCTCCACCTATCTCGGCATTGTTTTCAGTCATCTTGAATTTCTACTTGGCACTGGAATAAAACAGTGTTGACTCCAGAGAGGTGTGGTTGGTGATTACGTAACTCTGGGCACAACAATTTCATGTGCAAGTGACAGCATCATCAGTGATGTTCATGGTCTTCATCAACAATGATGGACGAACAGTTAGTTATGACAGTACAAAATGAGACTCCATGAAACTATCATTTATGTTGATTTCGAAGTGTCATTGCTTGAGGTCATTTGAGTCATTCCAAGTCTTTCTCAGCCTTGCTTACTCAGTTGAGATGCATGTGTATCTGTTTATTTAACCAGAGCTTCATTCAATATATTTATACCAGTGTACTGTAGGCAATTGCAACGGAGAGCAGACTCCAGTCTTAGCACCTTCAGCTTCGATAGCTGCTTGTATAGCAAGATGGTGCAGATTTGCTCTTAGTTTTATTTAGAATATTTCTGTCCCTGTCAGTCGATCTTCCGAGTTTATTAAGAGTGCCTTCCTTCTGCGAATACATGCTTTGAAAACCTCACTCCTTTTGTTTAGACAAACTTTACTGGGATCATTAATGATCCTTATTATGTAATATTTCTCTGTATCGCATATAGAGCACTGGTTCGAAGCTGAAGAGTATGATGACATTCTTTCTATCTCCCTCCATTTGATAGTCAAAGATATTCCCTTATTTTTTTTACTGCCATACCTTGGTTGTTAGTGCTGCGTTTGCTTTGTCTCTATATTTAAGTGATCCTATTTACATATAACTTCTGCTTAAAAGTATTTTTAGGTATGCATATATATGTTTTGGCTCTGCTGCTGGGTTGACTTGTGATAGTTGCTTCATGTATAAGGAATTCCATCTTGCAGTTTCCATCTAGGCGATAATTTTCTTTGGACCTGCAAGAGTAGCCTGCATTTTTTTGATTCTGTAGTAATTGCAGAACTAACTTTGTTGTGAAAGCACATCCCACAAATCCATTGAATTGTAGCCACGTGTTTTTCTTTTTCTCAATGTGTCTATTCTATATGAATCCGTGCAATATGTATCAGCATAAAAATGTGGGATGGGACTGTTGATTCAACAATCACTTGGGAAAGGTATGAATTTTTTCCCCCTCTCTTTCCAGCTATGTATGATATAATAGGGTAAACTAGATCTTGGTTGGCCAATTTTTCTAGTAAAAGGAAAATTCCTAAATAGCACTTGTAAAAACTATTGCACATCATAAACTGGGTAGAAAATGGGTGAGGTAAGTTTGTTTTGTTTAGGAATATCTGTGATGCATAATTAAGAGTCAACTCATTGTGAGTTATGCATATGCATTCATATACTCTACCTTGTGCATAAAGCAACCTTAATTGAAGATAACACCCCCCCCCATGATGCTGAGCTGAAGGGAAAAAAATAACAAAATGCCAAAGTCTTATGTACGACATGAAAAAAAAACAAATCTTAGAAAGATCTCCATCATATCGGTAATTATAGGAGCAACCAGGCCCATGAAAAAGAATTTCAAAAACTACTTGGCAAGTATACCCGGTGAACCAAGTGCAAGAGAATTATAAACAATTGCACTTAAAGGGGCGGTTAAAATGTTATAAAGACCTCTCTGTTGGAATGTAGGAGTTAGCGGATGAATGCCTGGCATCCTGTGGGATGCCCCATCTACAGGTAGAACAAAATAAAACTTTATTTTCTGTAGACTTAATAATTATCTGCAATTTTTACATTTTTTTTTTTTTTTTTTTTTTTTTTTAACACCCCAAAGAAGACATATTGCCATAGAAGCATAAGAGGTTACTGTGATAGAGGCCAGATTTGTTTATAGAAGGGCAACCGGAGTGAAGAGTTGATTAACACAATTTTTGTTCGTATTACATCTAAATTTTTGCATTTTGGTATTGTCATAAGGGTGCAGGGAGCAGGAAAGGAATTCCAAATGTAAGCTGCCCAAGGGAAAAAATGCGATCTGACTAGAAAATTTTACAGCAGTGTAGAGATAAATTAGTGGCACAGTAATAAGCATCCAGCTGGATGATAGTGTTATAAAATTAGCAGCTAGTTGAGTGAATCTTTCTGTATATATTAGTTGCGCTGTGTGTGTGTGTGTGTGTGTGTGCGCGCGCGCATGTGTGACACCATCGATTGTCTTCACACTGTGACATGGGTACCACCGTTACAAACGAACAAAAATAAATAAATCCAACCCGGCTTATTGTTTTTTTTTTTGTTTTTTGTTTTTTTTTGGTTTTTTAGCAAAAGGCATTTATTACCATTCCTTTCAAAAACTATGCTGTTGTTTGTTTTTTTTTAAGTGTTCATTTCGTCTGCTCTGAGATTAACACCATCCCATTTCGACACCAGCTTAAAAATTTCTCACCACTATGACATGACCATACGTCCATCTCACCTGATACGCTTTTTTTTTTCTCCCGACATTATGCTGGTTATAGCTAGCCATTTCTCGCCTTCAACTTTACACGTCCATCTTCCTTGGCGCGCATTTTGATCACGTGCTGTCCTTTTTTCTTTTTCTTGTTACACAAGCCCATGCATATTTTCTAATTTGCATAGTGCTCAAATGGCTGCTGCTGCTGCTAATACCTTTGCTAGCCATCTATTCTTCAGCTGTTGCTGATATTTTCACATGAGCTCATACGTGCTGTTACAATGCTAATATCCGCATCTACATCTATTGTCGAAGCTGTGTTCGTCAGTCAGCTGATCAATTCATTTTCCCATCTCCCCCAAGCCACGATCTGCCTTCGACCGTTTCCAACGTGTAACTTCTTTAACTGGACTGTCATAAAACATCACAAACACTAAACTCTGCAAACTGTTTTCAACTGTTGTAAAGCTATCATAAAAGTTATTGCCACTCCTAAAACTAACTCTAAAATATATCGACCATCTTTGTCCCAATCATTGCCACATATTGATTACAACTCGACATCAGCTCCTCTTTGTGTGCGTTGGTGAACAGCTTTCTACCCATTGTCTTTTCACTAAACCTATTTCATATACCTTTGTTTTTCCTCTTGTCTTTTGTCATAGTTCTTTTTCTCCCCACCCTCTTTCTTACAGAAGAGACATTGTGAGTCAGTCTCTGCTCTATTGATACCTTTTATGATAGGTGTTCAACTAAGCTCCAATCTATAGTCCTTCCCCTTAAAACATTCACAACAAATACTCGCTTAGCTGAAACAACCACCAACAACTTTCCTCACTCCTTATCTATGCCCAAGACTAAATGAAAATTCCATGAGCAGAGTTTCTTTTCTAAAGCTGTCCATCTGTGGAATGCAATACCATTTGTCTGCTTTCTGGCTGACTATAACATGGTCATCTTCAAGTCTAATGTGAATAAACACTCATTGAGTCGTCCATTTAGATAATCGAGCCCTATCCAAGTTCCAGTGTCTGATTTTGTCTCACCATCTACCTAACACTTAACCCTCACCCTTGAGTGGCCTCCAGGCCTTGATAAGTGGTGACTTTCCAAGTAAAACTTCCCAACACTAGAGGGAGGAGAGGACGCTGATAGTATCACAGAATCTTGTGGAGAATGTACGAGGGGCGTGCAATAAGTAATGCCCCTGACCCACTTCCCATAGCAGTAGAGCAACAAAACTTGGCACAGTTATTAGTCTTTCTCTACTTACGAACCACTCAGAGTTATGCATTTCTCCCATCGTTTGATGCAGCTCTGGAGACCGTTTTTGTAGAACACCCCAGGTTGGTCCTCCAACCACGATGTGACTTCAGAAATCAAGGCTGCATCATCTGGGAAACGCTTTCCTTTCAAAAACAACTTCATGGCTGGGAAGAGATGAAAGTCAGAGGGTGCAAGGTCAGGAGAGTAGAGAGGATGGGGGAGGATTTCATAACCACACGCCCATGGTTCTGATCTGGCGATATGCGAGTTGTGGACTGGAGCGTTGTCCTGCAGGAGGAGGGTACCTTTGCTGATCTTGCCCGCCTCTTGATTTTGATAGCTTCCCTTAATTTCCTCAAAAGTGAAGCATAATAGGCTCCTATAATTGTGGTACCCTTTGCCAGGAAATCTGTCATCACTACTCCATCCTGGTCCCAGAAGACTGTGAGCATGACCTTGCCAGCAGAGGGCTGCACCCTTGCCGCCTTTGGAGGTGGTGAGTCCAAGTGCTTCCACTACATTGACTGGGCTTTGGTCTCTGGATCATAGTGATGGACCCAGGTTTCATCCTGTGTAATCAGTCTTTTGAAAAACTTTGACTCATCTTCTTGGCACATCTCCAAATTCATCATTGAGCACTCGACGCGTTCTCACTTCTGGAATGGTGTGAGCAACCTGGGAATCCATCTGGCAGACACCTTATGCTAATGGTCATGAATGATAGTTTCCACAGACCCTGTACTAATCTTGACATCTTGAGCTATTTGGCGAATAGTAATGCACCAATCTTCCAAAATGGCAGCCTCAACTTGACGGACAGATGCCTCATCAATGGCAGAAGAGGGGGGGCGACCAGGTCTGGGAGCTGTTTCCACAGACTTCCGGCCATGTTTGAATTCACGATGTCAGCGTTTTACAAGGTCATATGATGGGGCATTATCACCATAAGTTTCTTTCATTTCATCAAAAGTCTCCTGTGGTGTGCATCCTTTCAAATACAAAAAACTGGATCACTGCTCGACATTCAACAGGCTCCATTTCACACCTGACTCAGTTCAAACACTTGTCAAACAGAAACCACAATTAGTTCAGAGCTGTCATCATCATATCTTGTCGCTCTATCTCTTCAACCAGCGGCGTGCGGTTTCATTACCAACACTGAGGTCTTCGTCCGTGCAGTTGGGCCCCAGTGGGCAAGATGTTAAAATGTGCTCGATGGTCTGAACTTGGGCACCACAGGGGCATTCAGCAGTTGTAGAGTAACCCCACATGAGGAGGTTGTCGCCAGTTTTTGCAACTTTTGCCCTTGCCCTATTCAGAGTGACCCACTCCGAAGGGACAGGTGTGTGCCAGGTGGTAAGGTTTCACTGGGCTCTGGCAGTGCTATATTTGTAGACTGAGGGTCTACCTCTCTCCACATCTGAAGCCGGTAAGAGGATGTAGGAGTGTCCGTTAGTTCCTCCACTGTGGCAAAGCTTCGCCGGGACACAAGTTGTCTAGCCACCTCCGAGTAGCCATAGAGAGAGTGTCTGGGGTCTTTGAGTTGTTTAGTACGCTCAACTCTCGCAATTATATCCTGGCGGACTTTAGGTGATGGTATGCCACTTAATCGGTATAGGGCTAGTAGAGGTGTGCTTTTTAAGTTTCCGGTTATGATCCGGCAAGCTTTGTGGAAATTTGCGTCAATGCGGTGAGCATGGGCTGAGCGAGACCATACTGCAGCCCCATATTCAGCCGTGGAGTAACATAGGGCTAATGATGTTGTCCTTAGCGTGTGTGGGTCTGCTCCCCAACTCGAGTTAGCCAGTATGTTGACTAAGTTAATTCGAGGCGCGATCTTCTTTCGGAGCTTGTCTATGTGTGTCTAGAAGGAGAGAGTTCAGTCCAGTGTGATGCCAAGGTAGACTGAGTATGGTTCATTTACTAGCTCCTTACCTTCCCATTGGATCTTCAGCTTCCTGTTGGCTATGTGGTTGTTAAGGTGGAAACTACAAACTTTTGTTTTCCCAGGATTGGGATTGAGGAACCATTTCTTATAGTAGGAGGCTAGGGTTTTTAAGGCACTGGAGATTCTTTTCTCAATTGCTTCAAAGCTCTTGTCTTGTGTCGCAAGACACATGTCATCCGCATAGATGAATCTACGGATGTCTGTAAATTCTGGTAGGTCATTTGTATAGATGTTAAACAAAGTCTGCGCCAAGATTCACGAGATTTTGGCCCAAAATTCTGGATCATCTCTGTTGAGATACCATCTAGTCCTGATGTCTTTCTAGACTTGAGATGTTTAATTCCAGTCTTCAATTCCTCCTCAGTAAATGGGGGGAACATGTCATCAGACTCTTTGTGGACTTCGCCCATCTTCTCTTTCATCTGTTTAACGTAACCTCGTTCTCTATGCAGTGGTTTCCCATTTATAAGTAGTTGGTGAGCAACTTGGTTTGGTGAGACTGCTGCTGCTGTAGTGTCCGGTTTTTTATCGCTGTTTATCTTTTGTTTTCCATGCATTTTTGCTATTGTGGGTCATATCCAGATCTGCAACAGTCTCCATCTATCGCTCTTTACGGGCTGCAGATAGAGAGGCCAACAGTTTGTTGCCCAGCTCAGTGGTAAGTTTTTTGAATGGGTCTCTGTTATATGCTTGTACATAATTTTCATAGATGGTCTTACTTGTCTCATCCAAGCCAGTTATGTATTCCTTCCTACAGCCCCTTGGGATGTTCTTCTTGGCAATGTGTCACACAAGAGCTTGGAAGGCTTCATATCCTGATGCTACGGGATGTACATCATTAATTGTATTCTCTAAGTTGTCCGTGAAACCCTCCCAGTTAGCCCTCCGATAGTTGAATCTGACCATAGGTTTAGTAGGCACAGGTCCAACTACTGGTTGCATCTCAACAATGATGGATCGGTGTTGGGATTTTGGGATCGGTTGGCCAGTGGACTTGCTGAAGTTGTGTTGATGCCTTGCTGATGAAAATGCGAGGTCGGGGTTATAGCCTTTTCGCCATCAAGCGCTTAAGAAGGATGGTTTATCCTTAGGCCTATTGAGAATGGCAAGGTTTTGGTGTAGGGCCCATTCTTCAACAGAATCTCCGTCCTGGTTGTTCTTAACATAGCCCCACATCATGTTGTGGCTGTTGAAGTCGCCAATTATGATATTGGCATTATTGTCAATTTGGATGTTGTCAGGCCAACTGAATGGTACAGGTGGTGGCTTATAGACGGAGGTGATGGTTACGTGAATTGTTTTCACCTGCAAAATTTCGATACCCCTTGAGGTAAAGTCAGTACATCCTTTGAGTATTGATTTGTCACGGATATAAACAGCACTCCCGTGCACAACACTTTGATGAGAGATAGCGAGGTGCATTCCAGGTATTTTTGGTGGGTTGTCCAATTTATGGGTCTCCTGGATGCAGAGGACATCTGCTTTCAGGTTAGATAAAATGTCAGATTTGGGTTGGGACATACCTTCAGCATTGAAGCTGATGATCTTGAATTTGGCCGACATGTTGTTTCCGAGGCCGAGGGTCTATCCTTTTACCGCCACCGGAGATATGCAGAGATGTTGCGTAATGTAGCAATTGGTTCTCCCGAAGGATTAACAGAAGGCACCACGTGAAGGTTTGCTATTTGCCCCAATTTGTTCAGAGCTGTAATTTGCCACATAACCTGTAGAGATATAAATCATTGCACATGCAAAATTTCAGCTAGATCAAACAACTGGAAGTGGGTCAGGGGCATTACTTATTGCACGCCCCTCGTATATTTTGATGGTGAAGCTGTTAAGGTTGCCTGAAAGTTCTGATATCTGTGTGATATGATTGGAGCACAGTGAGAATGTGGTACCAGTGTGATTGCAAGAATTAGAAGTGGATGCTGTAAGTTCAAGGAACTTCTGCCATTATTAATCAGCAGTGTTACTGATATTAACCAAGGGAAGATTCGGTTAGCCATATGTGCGCAGTGTAAACATGTATGAAAGTGACAGCTAGCCAGTGGAGATTAAGGATATGTGTTACATGAAGAGAAATTACATGAGAATATGATAGGTGTGTAATGTAAGTCTTAAATGTAGACTTAGATCTGACGACCTCAGAGGAAGATTAAATCTGGATAGTATAATGGAGATATATAGAGAACAAGCGATTTCGTTGGTATAGTTACATTGAAAGTTGGATGAGAGTACTTGGATTAATGTATGTAGAACAGTTGGAGTGCCAGGGTCAGTTCATAGAGGAAAAGCAAGGAAAACGTGGTTGGAAGTGATAAGGATGGATATGAGAGAAAGAGGGATAAATAAAAATCTGCTCAAGTATCTGAGCAGGTTTTATTTAGTCAAGAAAGATGTAATAAGAAAGAAAAAGAAGTTTCAAAGTTGATTTCTTCTCAAAAGTAGAGCCATCCATAAGAATCTCAGGAAAAAAAAAAATTGAAGGACACCAGTTGAGTCTTGTTTGGAATGAAAAAAAAAGGTTTTAGTTAAAAAGATAAAAAAAAATTTGAACAATTTAAATAAAATTTATTTCAACAGTTTCATCAATACAAAACATGGTTCAAAACATGGCTTATAGAAGCAAACATATTAAACAGCTTAATTCTGCCAACATGTATATGTACTACAGAGATGTAACCGAGTCCATTAGCCACACATCTTGTCATATTAACATCTTGAACGGGACTTTTGTTTAGTTTCCAGGCCAAAAAATGGTGAGGAGTAAGCCAAGTAATACAATATCTTGTCAACATGATGTTCGAAGTCCGACTGTTTATAAAAGGTGTAAAATTATTTGAATGGAAAAGGAAAAGGTTACACGTATACAAAATGTTCTAATCACCAAACATATCACAAGTGGTAATATACCTGTGTTAGGAAAGGATATAAACAGACTGGATACTAAAATGCTGACACTGAATGGAATAACGTACTCCAAATCAATGTCTGCCAAGGCTGTATTTGCCCAAAGGAGCAAGAGGTATAGGTCTCTCAGAGAGTGACCATCAGCATTATGCAACTATTGTAAGCACCGGACAATATCCCAAAAATCCAAGCTCCCAAAATCCAAACCTCAAAATGGTGCATGAACACCATGAAACAAGAGCCAGTAGAAGTATGTCCATCACGAAACATTTTGGACAAGACTGTCTTACAGGTGAGATAGAATCAGAAAAGAAGTCTGCTACAGAAATAGCCCAAAAGAGTCGCCAAAAATACACAAAGAATTTTCATTGAAAAAAAACTAGAAGAATAGATCGACCAACAGTGTGCCATGTATTTTCTGTATGAATTTATCCAGGATTATATAGATAAAGAAAGGTCCATAGACTGGCTGAAAAGAGGATCACTCTACTATGATCAGGATAGAATTATAATTGCTGCCTAAGATCAAGGCTTGATGACCAATGCTTTTAAGGAAATGAGTGGTCTAAGCAATGACAGCAAGTGCAGGTTCTGCCACACAGAAGTAGAGAATGTGAGCCACCTGACATCCAACTGTAAGGTTCTGTCGGGGAATGGCTTGTATACGACCTGACACAATCGAGTGTGTAAATATCTCCACTGGATGAGCTGCAAAAAGTTGAATATCGAATGCAGCAGCAAATTCTGGGAACATATAGCAGAAAGAACAGTTGGAAATAAGTCGTACACCATCCATTATGACGATCCAGTTCCTACAGTTACGTACCTAGAAAATGGAGCCATAAAATCTGGCACAGTGATATAGAACAAGGGGAAAGAAGCAACTTTAGTAGAAGTTAGTGTCTTCAACGATGCCTGGTCAAACAGAGCTGAAAGGGAAAAGATAATGAAATACCAAGGTCTTATGCATGACATGAAAAGAAACTGGAATCTTAGGAAGATCTCTATCATTCCAGTAATTACAGGAACAACTGGACTCCTGAAAAAATAATTTCAAAGACTACCTTGCAAATATACCCGGTGAACCAAGTGCAAGAGAGATTCAAACAGTTGCACTTAAAGGGATGGTCAGAATCTTAAAAAGATCTGTGTTGAAATACCTGAATTAGCGGGTGAGTTATTTGGCATCCAATGGGATACTCCATCCCCAGCTTGAACAAACTAATAAGAAAGTGTCACCTTATCAAACCACATACAAATCACTGTCAGGAATTACATAGTCCTGCATATGATCTTAAAAGACATCTAGTGGTGAATCTCAGTTTGGGGCTGTGGAGAATGTGGAGTTGTCCTTTAGTTATCACTAGTTTGCTCTAGTCGTATGTACTGTTCATAACTTTATGTGCATATGTATATATATATTAGAAAGTTTGACTTGTGTCCAAGTAACCTACATCAAAAATTTAAAGTATTTAGACCCAAAATTGGTAGAGCCTGCAAAAGTCAACTCTTTCAACTTTGACCTCTTGGCAGCCAAATTTTCGCCGAAAAACTTATTAAAAAGCTTACTGTATGTCTGAATACTCTTTATGTAAAATTTCAAATGTTTAGACACAAAATTGGCTGTATAGTTTGCTAGAGATCGCAAATGTTAAATCTTTTGAACTTTGACCCCTTGGCAGAAAACTTTTTGGCCAAAAACTGATTAAAAAGCTTGCCCTATGTCTGAATACACTTTATGCAAAATTTTAAATGTTTAGACCAAAATTAGCCGAGTAATTTGGTAGAGACTGCAGAGGTCAAATTTTTTTCAACTTTGACTTCAATTTTGACCCCCTTAACAATTATTGTTTTGGGCTCAAATCAAATTACAAAGTTTGATCCATGTTCAAGTAACCTACATCTAAAATTTCAAGTGTTTAGACCCAAAATTGGCAGAGAAGTTTGATAGTTTTCAGAAGTCAAATCGTTGAACTTTGACACCTTGATAGCCAAATTTCTGGCTGAAAACTGATTAAAAAGATTTTCCCAAATCTCAATGCCACTTATGTTAAATCTCGAGTCTGTAGACTTAAAATTGACAGAGTAGTTTGGTAGGGAAATGTACACACACACACACACACACACACACACACTTTTACTTTTATAGATATATAGATTTCTCTCAGGTTCACTTTGGTCTAAAGTGGTAATACCTGTTAGGGCATCTGGTGCTACCAATACAGGCTGTCTGAAGATACTGGTTTCCTGGTAAAAAATGCACCAAACATTGATGTTACCGTTTTTTTTTTTTTTAATTTTCTTTCCTTTGAAAAACTCAATCATGTTCTGCAAACAACAATTTTCCTATACAAAACAACCAAACCAAACACTGTGAATAAATATTGGAAGCTATATAGAACTTGAAGCATAAAACCTTCTTTTTTTTTTTTTTTTTTTTTTTTTTTTTATTACATTTTCATCCCAAACAAGGCAAATTGCCACTTTGGTGTAGGGGGCTACTATCAGGGGCAATAACTACTGGGGTACTATGTAAGGATTTGGGAAGCAAGATGTCGGTTCACATTACACTTGAACTTCTGCACGTCAGTACTGTTGGGGAAGCAGGGACCTGGAATGGAATTCCAAATTCTAGCGGTTCTGGGGAAGAAACTATTGGAGTAGAAAGATCTTTTACATCTAAGGATCTCTACAGTGTGGGGGTGGGATTTAGCAGCCTGTCGGGTTTGTCGAGGGTGCTCACGTCGTGGGGGCACAAGTGATTGCAGTTCGTCAGAGCATT
This sequence comes from Euprymna scolopes, assembly GCF_053919585.1. NCBI lineage: Eukaryota > Metazoa > Mollusca > Cephalopoda > Sepiida > Sepiolidae > Euprymna > Euprymna scolopes. Next base: position 47,969,318 of record NC_136503.1, read on the forward strand.
CACCACTAAAATACTTGTAGAACAGGCAGAGGGATGCAACATTTCGTCGATGGGACAGAGGCTGAAGCTTAGATGCCAGTTAGGTTTGCGACTCTCTTTTGAACCTTGTCTAGGAGTGAGAGACTAGTAGCAGATGCACCAGCTCAAATATGACAGCAATACTCCATACATGGGCGAATGGTGGCCTTATAGAGGTACAGGATACTTTCAGGTGTTAGTAGTTGTCTAGCACGGTAGAGAGAGCCCACCTTTCTTGCAGCGGCCCTGGCAATGCCTTCAATGTAATTGTTCCAACTCATGTTTCCTGTGAACGTTAGGCCATGGAGTTTGAAAGATGTACTCTCAGATAAAGAGTCGTTGGCCATTGCTATAGGTGGCAGAGACGGTTTCTTGTAATTATTGAATGAAACTAGTTTAGTCTTGGCGGCATTGAACGTGACCAACCATTTTTGTCCCCATTCCACTACAGATTGGAGGTCTTCCTCTAGTGTTTCTGCCATTTCTTTAGAAATGTGTTCATTCGTCTTCCTGTCGTACCTGCCATAGTGTAGTGTCATCAGCATATATACCCATCTCAGAGGCAATTTTGTCGGGGAGGTCATTTATGAATATCAGGAACAGTAGAAGTCCAAGGATAGACCCCTGGGGCACTCCCGCATTTATATCATATTGTTTAGATGTACGACCGTCGAGGACAACCTGGATTTTTCTCTTCTCTAAGAAGGATTTAATTATGTTAAGTATTCTACCAGTGATACCGTATGATCTAATTTTCCTGAGGAGACCCTCATGCCATACCCTGTCAAAAGCCTTAGATATATCTAGAGCCACCGCTCTGCCCTCCCCCCGCTTTGGCCAGTGAATGGTATATACGTTCAGAGATTAGTTAGGATGTCTGCTGTGGAACGGGCTTGTCTAAATCCATATTGTTTGTCAGTCAGAAGTTTAGCATCTGTAAGGTGATGGACTAGAGCATGGTCAATTAAGGTCTCAAATATTTTGGCAAAAAGTGGGAGGAGGCTAATGGGGGCGATAATTTGATGGGTCAGTCCTTTCGCCAGAATTCTTGAACACTGGTACAACAGAAGCAGTTTTCCAACAGCCCGGAAAGCAAGCTTCATTAAGGCATTTGTTGTAGAGTTTGGCGAGAACTGGAGCTACTTCGGCTGAGCATTTTTTTAATAGCACAGCTGGGATGAGATCGGGTCCACATGCTTTTGAAGTGTCAAGGTTTTTTTATGATAGCATGCACCTGAGCAGGGATGATTTTCAGATCGTCTATCGTGGCATCTATCCGCATAGGAAAGTCAGGTAGGGGGTGGTTGGAAGGGTCCAGTGTGGAGTTTGAGGCAAACCGACTGGCAAGCATGTTAGCCTTCTCGGTTGCTGAGGAGACAACCTTCCTCAAATTACTGGATTTGACATTATTTAACCCAATAAATGTTGATATGCCATTAAAAAAAAAACAACCAACCAAGAAATCATGTGCAAAAGAAAAAAAAAAAGATCTTAATTGTGTAACTGCTACACAGGAATTTAGAAAATCTGTTGATATTGCATTCGATTGCATAATTACATAATATACAATGGGTCAACATTCATGTGTTATCGCTTTCTTTCTTGTCGACGTTTTGGCAAACAGAAAAATGTCTATCTCTGCTGTTTTTTACATTATATAATAAGTCAAGTCGAGATTACGCACACAAGTGTCATATTGTCTGTCATTTGAGCTAAAAGTATGCACTAAGTAATTTAACTGTTTTCTTCGTAGTGATCGCTGTTGGTGAATAGATTTTTATTCAATCGTTCTCAATATTTGCCTCTTTAAAAAGACAAAAAAAAAATTGTCAAGTGTCCACATGTTTTGTGATGCAAGTGAGAATAATTTGCTAGTTTTTAAACTAGCAAATATATGTTCCCCTCTCTGTTCGCATAATTTTGCGAGGCTGGGAGGATTATATAATGGTTAAAAAAAACTACCTACATTGTAGTTAAAGCAAAATAAATTGTTTTCAACTATTAAATTTACAAACACTCTTTATAATCTTTGTCCATTCATTTTTTATTTTCATTTTTGAATTAATGTTTTGAAATATGATGTGCATCATAAATCTATGACGTCATACTAAAGCAATGATTATTATTTTAATGAAATATTTTAAGCTCTGTTTATAAGAAAGTCCAAATAGCTCAGTCGGTATAACCTCAGACTGAAGATCTCAAGGTTTCAGTTTCGATTTCCGGTCATGGTACCTTTTTTATTTGTTGGGAATTTAATTTATATAATTATACTATTAATGTAATATTCTCCATTTCTAAAAGTAATTAAGATCACTACATTTCAAAATGAGTCAAATTCCATAATGTATTTATTGCGTTTAAAAAAATTGTGAAGAATCCTTTGTGATGTGTATGTAAGATTTTTGCTTAAAAATATCTATTTAAGTTATAGACAAAAATTCTGTGCATCTTAAAGCCCTGCTAAAAGTTTGCTTCAATCTTGCATATTTAGTGTTTATATAGATATCGCTTAAACTGAAAGTCCTACAATGGTAAAAAATTACAAGGTAAGTGCATAAAGGGTCCCTAGTAATGTGTATAAGATTTTGCTTAGAAATTACTTACTAATCCTTAAGTTATAAAAAGAATTCTATGAAGCCCATACAGAGTTTGTATCAATTTGGCATACTTTAGTGTTTTTATAGATATCTTAGAGATAGTCATTTTATAAAAATCGCTTGAGACTAGAGATAGAGAGACATTGCAGAGTAGCCTCAGCAGTGATCACAACTGACTTTCGGTGCCTCCACTGTTCAAGACAATGTGCCTCTAAGCTGAAGCTACAGAGCCACCTCTGTGCTCATAGATTAGATGCGGAACACAAACGTCATTACCAGATCTGATGGACAACCACTATAGATATCTCCTAAACCAAATCATGGCTGTATATCTTTTGGGACTATTCATTTTGAACTGCCATCATAAGTTATAAAAATAGACATCGATATTTGAAGCAAGGTTCTCCATCAGGGTAAAAAATTTTAACTCCCTGAATAAAACTTACCTTCGTTGCATCAGTATTATTTATTTATTTTTTTGAATTAGTGTTTTTTTTTTTTGTTTTTTTTTGCTGGGCAGAAGGGGAAGGGGGTAACCGCTTATCCAGGCCTAAGGCCACTCGAGGATACGAGGATAAGGATTAATGAGTGTCAAGTGTCCAGTAAAACAACACCATGATCAGTGATCAAAGAACTTGGGTAAGATTTCATTAAGAGGACGGTTCAACAAGAACTTGTTTACATTAGACTTGAAAATTACCATGTTATAGTTAGCTGGAAAGCAGCACTGTGGTATCATGTTCCACATATAGATAATTTTAGGAAAGAAACTTTGCTCATGGAACTTTCATTTAGTTTTAGGCACAGACAGCGAGAGAGAGAGTGAGGGAAATTATTGATAGTTGTTATAGCTAGACAAGTGTTTGTTGTGAATGCTATACAGGTGGGAGAAGACCATAGATAGAAGCTCAGTCGAGCCATGGAAATAACGATAGACTCACAACGTCTCTTCTGTGAGAAAGAGGAAGTAGGGAGAGAAAAAGGTCCTCATGATGCCAGTGATACCATTTTTGCAAAAGCCTCTTTTTCAGAGAAAGAAGGGACAGATGGAGGAGGGGGAGGCGGTGTGTAAAATTTAGTTGCACTTTACGCACCTCTCTGGTGTGTGATGTGCGTGTGTGTGTGTGTGTGTTCCATCTCTTACCTGTATTGCTTTACAACCTTTGAGAAGGGATCATGTTTCTCCTCAGAAATATCTATCCTCACTATGATAGCCCAAACTTCACTCCCTACCAGCCTCTCGGCCCCCATCCCCAGTCGGTCTGCATTTTCACAGATATAAATAAAATAAAAAGTCCTTGAAGGCATCATCTCATTCTCAAACACTCCCCATCCGTTTACTCATAGCATCGACATATTCACTCTGCATCCATTACTGCCCCTACAGTATCTTGTACCAGAAGAACCATTTCCTCCGGTTGTGTTATAAATACCAACTTTAAGCTATTATTCATTATGATATACCAGATGGGTAATTGCGTCATAGCTTTTCTCGTTCTTTCGCTCATGCTAGCATGAGAACATGATACAAGAAAACGCATACTAGTTTCGCCTTTTGGCTTCTTCCTAAGACGACTTAGAAAAAGAATGTGCTTACTGATCATATTGGAGGTCCTGGGTATTATGTTAAAGTGCATCTGACAGTAAGGCCCCAATTTGGGGACTTTGGGATCTATGGAGTTACCCCTTAGTTATAGTGGCTCTAAGGTACACTTTGACTTGGTGTTATAGTCTGGGTCCTATCTACAGGTTGAATAATATTTGTCTGGGATGCGATACTAAACTGCTTTGGATACCCTTGAGCAAGGTGTTCTCTACCTCATTACCTCAAAATCCATTTTTCTCAGCCCATTTTACATTTTTTTTTTTCTACACTATTTATCATCTCTATCAATTACTCAAGCTCACATTGTAAGACTGTTACAAACAAGCTCTATGTATCCGGTGTTGTCCAGGAGATTGCTATCAAATAAGTATTACTGATGCTACTAGGTCAGACTGTCTGAAAATATTAACTTCCTGACATAAAATGCACTAAACATTGATGTTATTTTTCCCCCTTCATTTTGCAAAACTCAATCATGTTCTGCAAAGCCAAGAACAAAAACAATTCCCCACCCTCTTTTTCTCTCTCTCTCTCTCTCTCTCTCTCTTTCTCGTCTTTTTTTTTTTTTTTTTTTTTCTCCATTGATTTTTTTGAAGGTATAAAAACTTTGAAGCATGAAAACTTATCAAAATAACCAGATTTGGCATAAAATAATCTGAAAAGGGTTCATATGCCATATAGCAAAACAACCAAACTTTATGAATAAACTGGAAGCATAAAAAACTTTTATCAAAATCATCAGATTCGGCATTAAGTAACCTGAAAATGGTTGATATGCCATAAAACAAAATGACCAATCGAAACCAAATGAATATTTTTTATGATTACGTAAAAAGTTGTTTTTTTTTTTTTTTGTTTTTTTTTGGATTAATTCCCTAAACATTACATGAATTGAATCCAATGTTTATTTATTACCATACAGTGTTTGTTTGGTTTTTTTCTTTTTTTTTTTTATATAATAGTGGATGAAGAATTTTAAGCTAGAAAAGCAATTTGGCACTTTAGTTTATCGGAAGTTGCTTTTTGTTTTCATTTTTGGAAGCCTAGGGGAAATGGAAGACGATCCAATGTTTTCTAATTTCTAGTAATCCAAAACAAGTGCACAAAGGTAATGAAGTATCGCAACGAAAAACATTGAATGATGAAACGTTAAATTAAAATTATTAAAAATTTAGCAACGATATTTCAAAATAAATATTTAAATATTTATAAATAAAATGTAACATTCTATCAGAATCATTTTTTAATAATGCACAAATAAAATATAACATTTTGTTTAGAACTTTATGAAATGGATGGAACGTATTTTTTATACAAGATGTTTTTTTTTTTAAATAAATTTCTTCAACTAAATGAAATAAAAATATTAAGAATTGTAACAGTTATTTTTTAATATTTTTATACGTATGAATTTATTTATTTTTTTTTTACTAGAGATAATGATTAACAGTTTCTTTAAGAATTAAAATTTATGTAATCTATATAATTATAAAACTCAAATGACCTTGTAACGGGTGTTGTAACCCAACATCTGGTTTACGACTTCCGGTTGCGCATGCGTACATAAACATAAACCCATAACAGCATAAACAAATAAACACAAATTACTGAACCGGTTTCGTTCAAACAAACGGACGTCCTTAGAAAAGCAAATATCTAAAATTTATTGAATAAAAAACTTCAAGATATGGGAAGCAAACGCAAAACGTGATTACAAATAATACGTATAATTATCGACTTGTTTCATATATACGATATATATTATACTAAATAACGTTACAATAAAACGTATTGTTTTACTTTGTACGTTTTCAGCGTCCCAATTTTTTTTTTATTTTTTGCGTTTAAATTATCAAAATAAACTTTGTTATTGTTAATACTTTCTGGATTTTTTTTTTTTACATCGTTCATTTACGTATTGTTCAAGTTATTTTAACAGTTTTCTTACAAATAAATCTACTTTAACCCATTGACAACCATAAGAGCATTTTACAACGGCGATTTACCCACCGCCTTTCTTTTTTCTTTTTCTTTATTTATTCTCCATTTTTTAATATATGTTTCTTAAAAACATTCATACATTTTCTTCTACACTACTAACATAAATAAATAACCCCGAAAATGTTTTTATTTTTTTTTTTTTTACATGGCAGTCACCACTTATCAAGGCCTGGAAGCCACTCAGGGATAAGGGTTATTGCGTGTACAGTAATCAATGGGATAATATCGTAATAATCGTTAGTAATGGAGATTTGATAAAGTGTCTTAAGGGGGAGGTTTATCAGGAATTTGTTTATGTTGGACTTGAAGACATCCAAATTGTAGTTAGGTTTGCGTTACAAATAAATAATCAACGCGACAATAAAATGTATTGTTTTACTGTATACGTTTTCAGCGTCCCAATTGTTTTTTTTTTCGCGTTTAAATTAAAAAATATATCAAAATTTGAATTTTACTTTAAGTATTATGGTACCTGTTCAGTGCACATTTATCTATAAGTATGGGAAACCACTTATAATTCAATGGCTGTAAGTTTGTTTTTTTTTCCAAAAATAAACAATTATAAACAGAACAACTCAGAAATCTATCTATATTCTTTTTTCATTTTAATATACTTTCATTTGAATGTTTCTGTTATGTCACAAAAATCTATCTTTACGTCACAAGTGTCATGCTCATACATTAATTCCATAGCTAATATAACATACTGACCCAACGGGTCACGGGTAGTCTAGTATATTATAATTTTGTGAAAAATTTAACCGTTTCTACGTTTTTTGAAAAAGATAAATTTTTAAGAATTGTCTTCTCTTTCTGCTAATAAACCTCTTCTGAAAACGAAAAAAAATAATTTCAGCTAAACAAAATGTATTTATGCCCAATTTGTCTAATTTTTAAAGGTTTCCAAATTCATACCAAAAAAAACAAAACAAAAAAAAAACGGAGGGATCACTGATAATGCAAACTATTAAGTTTATGAAGGAAACAAAATTGATTGGAATGATGTTAATTTCCTAAGTATATTATTTATATGTTAAGTGGATCTGAAAAAAATTGTCTTTTTTTTAATTTCAATTTCATTAAAGAAATGCATTTATAAAATAAAGACAAATTGTTTTGTAATCATCAATTGACAGCCATTAAAATCCTCCACAAACAATAAAAAAAATTAGTAAAATATTTTAAGTAGTTTCATTTTGTGTACTTTCTGAAAACATTTTTAAGAGAAACTTGAATTATGTTAAAAATGAACAAAAGTTGTAACCTGTTGACTTAAAATGAGTGTTTTATGCCAAATTAATGGTTGAATATGGTTAAATCTGCACTCATTTTTTGCATTAAATAATAATCCCTATTGATCCTTAATTATGCATCGAATGGATACCATAAAATTTCAGCCAGATCGATCAGTAGTTTCTGTGAAAGAGTGGAACAGACAGACAAAGAGAAATATAATATGGGTTGAATATCTTTAAAATTAAATTGTTTGTGATTAATACAGAAAACATTCTTGTAACATGAATTTAGGTAATTGAGGTTGAATTTACTACATGTTTATTTTGCCCATGCAGCTTATGCAATTTATATTATTTTCTTTTTCTGAGGAAGATTTATTTCCCTACAGAAAATAAGTCTTTTGTCAAAATTTATCTTGCTTTGTGTAGACAAGTACATTTTTTCCTCAATTTTTTTATATAATTTATTTCAGTGATTTTTTTTTTTTTTTTTTTTTTTTTAATTGGCTTTTTCTCATACTTTTATTTAAATGTCGATTTTTTAAAATTATTTTTTAATTTTATCTGAATTTTATTTATGGAATAGTTTGATCAATAGCTAGCGAACTGAAATTATTAACAAACCCAGTAAATTTTTCATTAACTAATCAACAGAAATAAGTATCCAATGACACCAGTTAGTAGATCAGAAAGTGTCTTACTAAGGGAAATATAAGTCCAAATACAGTATGTAATCAATAAACTAGATTGGATTTTCAAATTTTTCTTGCAAATTACACAGATTGATAATTCAATGAATAGTTGGCTAGTTAGAATCAAATATCTAGTTGACAGATCTATTAGATCTAACATGCAAAATTCTACAAAACTTTATATGCTAGATAAGAATTTTACCAAAATTTAGAAGCTTGAATACTTTGGAAATATTGAACAATGAAATGACAAGTTTTAATACTAAAAATTATAATCCGTGATCCTGTACATAACTCTATAAACCATAAAAGGTCTTTTTTATTTTATTAATGAAGATGAAGGTTTATTACCAATTGTTAGGAGCAAATGACAGATGTACAGTGATCAAAATAATCACGTTATGTATATTAAAATATGTTATGTATATTAATCTTAACTACAACATGAATTAGAACAAATACATTGAAGACATTACCAAGGTAAAAAAGGTGGGTTCCCTCTACCGTGCTAAAAAATTACTCAACTGACAGTAATCTATATCTCTACAAAGTCACCATCTTTTTTTTTTTTTTTTTTTTTTTTTTTTACAAGGGAGTCGCTACATATCAAGACCCGAGGATAAGGGTTAATGAGTGTACAGAGGTCACTGGGACAACAGTGATAGAAATTAAGTAATTATTTAAAAGGATCACTTGACAAGAATTTGTCTATATTGGGATTGAAGACGATCATATTGTAGTAGTCAGCTGGACAGAAGGCCACCAAACAGAATTCCACAGTCGGCAGTTCTAGAAAAGAAACTTTGTTCATGGAATTTGTTAAGATTTAGGCACAGATAGAGAGTAAGTGAAATTGTTGATAGTGATTGTAGCTATACATTTTTTTTTTTTTTGTGAGGATTTTGCAAGGTGGGATCATAGATTGAAGAGAGTATTATTGCCACATTTGGGCTGGTGCATCTTTCATTAGTCTCTTCCTCTTAGGGTCCAAAAAAGTCTCCAATCTTATAAGTCCTGCAGTCCTGCACTATTGGCTAAGTTTCAACTCTTGTCCCAATGTTGCATCCTTGTGCATGTTTTATGAATACTTTACTGGAATGTGCTCTGATGAAATCATAATGCTTATGCTCCCCCCTCCTCTACATACATACTCCCGACTAATCTAACAAACAGCAAATTCCAACCCTTCACTGTTGAGGTCTCTCGGTGCTGAAAATCCTTCTACTTTAATAGTTTCTTCCCTCAGACTGCTAGATCGTGCAATTCTCTCTTTTCCTTACTGTACTAACGTGTAGAAGTTTAAATGTAATGTGAACAGACATCTTGCTGCTTAAACACGTCCAAGTATCAATATTCTTTGTTTGGGATTAAAAAGAGTAAAACAAAAAAAAATAAAATAAATTGACATGTTGCTGGTACTTCTTAGAATGGATGTTATCTGGAGATTTAAAAAAAAATCGCATTCACCACAAATCTTGCCTGTTTATTCTAATCTTGACACAATTCTCTTAAAGAAAACAGTGATTCTCTTTACTGCAAAAGGCAAGTACAGTCATTCTTTATAGCGATAAACACTTCTGAGAGGATGGGACTCGTAGGAGAAGGAGGAGGACAGTAATTATGTTGTTCAATAAAATAAATAGTAAAAAAAAAAAAATGTCTTATGTTAATCTAAACAAACTTTTCCCATGATTCTATAGTTATTATTCACTAGCTTTAACGACCCAGTGTTTTCCCCCGGGGGTCATTATGTTGAAATCTTTTCTATGTGTCACTAGCAGGAAGACCCAACGTTGCCTAGGATTTAACAAGAAGTACTATGTCATTTGTGCACTATACTTATAACACCATATTACTTTCTTCCATTTTTTTTTTTTAATTGATGCTAATTGGGTGTTTGGTAGCTCTGTATGGCAGTGTAGACATTTTGGATAAAACGGATCTCTTCTTCTTAAACTGGTGCTTTTATAGATAACTTTGTAAAAAATTCTAGATTTGATTGTTTTTATTGTTCAATATTGAATTAGTTTTCTCCAAAGGTGGTTATTTTATTAGCATTTAAATATACAGTGAGATGATTGCATTACATAAAATTGAGTGGCAGCAAAAAATGCTTGAATCAGGTTGATTTTATGATATAAAATAATCCAATATGGCTACTGCACTAAGTATCTTTATGTAAAAAAATATTTTATTTCATCAACATCTTAGGTTATGCTTCACTAGAAGGAAGATCCAATGTTGCTTGGAATAATTTTGCACCAAATCTTTTGTGAACACAAAGATCTTTGTGTAGCGGTCTAGGGTATTGAAGAAAATGCGTGTTTCTCTCGCGTTTGGGTGTTACCAATTTGTGGTAGTGGTGAAAAATAGGGAAAATGAATTGAATTGAGAAAGAGACAAACTTAAACGAACTAGAATTTATTTCGTGATGAAACAAGTGAAAGAAAAGGGTACAACACGTGTTCATGTCCGCGTTCGTCTCTTGCTGTTTACTGGTGAGGAGGAAAGTCTATTGTTGTAGAGAAAGAAAGAAAGTCAATCTAGTTTGGTGTGCGTCTCTCGCTGTTAGCTGGTGAGGAGGAAAGTCTGTTGTAGTATAGAGAGAGAGGATAAGAAAAAGTCAATCCAGGCCATGGAGAGAGAAAGCATATAAAGTGTACATACTGTCTGTTAGCTCATGCCCCATACATAGTCGCAGGGGACGTGACGCACACGGGCGCCCCGAAAGGGGGCGAATAGTTCGACGACCGCTCAGCTCGAGAGCTAAGTCGAAAAGGGAAGATGATGCTTATTGCTCTTGGTTTTATACTTGTTTCCGGTGGTCTTTTGCGCATGTGTGGATTTCCTTTGAAAGGGGAAGTGACGTTGTCCTTGTGTGCATGCATGTGCGGATGTTAGCGTGTGTGTATACACGTGAATGTGAGTGTATGTATGCGAACGTGAATATATGTACGTGTGTGGACGTGGGCGCGTATGTTTGTGTGCGCGTATGTATATGACAAGTAATATAGCTTGAAATATGAACACATGTTTTTGTGTGAGACTAGAAAAGGCTCGTGCATTTGCAATAGATAAACAACAATGGTGCCAAATTTATTTTAATAGCTCGATTTTCGACCATTCAAAGTTCATCAGAAATCAAGAAAGTTGATATCTTGTGTGCTGTTTGTAAGAAGTCAAGTTTTACAGGGCATAACTAAGAATTTAAGCATCAAACAAATGAAAAAGTCCTTACAAATGTTATGTCATCTTGTGATAAATGAAAATTAATCATAATGGAAGCAATAATTATTAGATCAATCCAATCGAAACATTGGGCGGTATACCATTATCTCTTGAAAAATGTGCAAAATGATATGGAAACACAACTATGACTGCTCATTTGAACAGCTCATACATTAAATCTTTTTAATGATTTCTGGTATATTAGAGAAGCTATATTTTTCTTTTCATAGTATATCAATTTAATAAAATTCTCAGAAAGCAGAGAGAAACAAAATTTAATAATAGGACAAAAATTTCACTACCTAAAGTTTTCAACTTTGATTTATTTTATGAAAAACCACTTAGTATATAGTTTTAAGTCCACCGTATCGACATCTTTATATGTGTAGAGAATTTAGAAAGCATCAAGTTAAAAAAATAAATTGCTAGTCACAAGAAAAATAGTAATCTAATTTGAAAAAAGGATATATTAACAACACAAGAGAAATAATTGTACATTTATAAATAGAAAAAGATGGCGTTTTTTTATCAAAATGTCTTTCCAAAATAATGTCCAAAGTTGAAATTGAAGGAGATTTAATTATATTTACCTGTTTTTGTACTCTAATCTAGGCTGGTTTCATGCAACCTGATATAAAATATAAATCATAAAATAAACGGTTATATATCAAATATTGAGTTTATTTTATTAATAATATTTGTTTGTTTGTTTTTTTTTTTGTTTTTTTCTAAGAAAAAATGAAATTTACTAAAATAGTTCTGGCATTTCTGTATTTTAGCTTTCTTTAATTATCATTTTTTAAAGAGTTCCTTCAGGACAAGGTGGGACAATCACTAAATGTACAGAACTTTTGCGAAAGTTTTTGGAAAATCAAAACAAATACTGTAATGCAGCAGGAAGCATTAATTATTCGAACATCTATTGAATTAAATTATTATTATTTTTTTATTTTACAAACAACACGTTTTGTAATAAATTAAAATTTCTAAATAAATTAAAATGGTGAACAGTTTGGCTACAAAAGAATTATGCCCGTTTCCAGAGAAATTTCATGATTGTCTCCACTTGTCCCAAATCGAACTCTTCAAAAATAAAAACAAAAGAAAGGTAAAATGCATAAATGCTAAAATTTCTATATATAGAGATTGTAGAAGGTGAAAATTTGCCAGTGTTAAGGAGGGAAAAAAAAAGGATTTTTTTTTTCATAAAAAAAACAAAACAATTGCAATAGCTTTCTATGATTCTTCTATATACACTTTACATACAGACTTCACTTTCTTAAAATATTTTTCTTTTTCTTTCAGTTACCAACTTGAACATGAGCCAACCCAACATTTTAGCTCCAAATTGTTCTGAGCCTAACCTTGATCAATCAGTACCATCTGATGTTAAACTGGAGCCAACATCAGAGTGTGACGATGATGGGAAGATCAGCAGTGGACAAAACAAATCGTTAAATATGACGTTATCTGGAGCCGCTTGTTCAAGTGACTACTTTAAGAGCTACGTTGATATTTCTGTCCACGAGTTGATGCTGAAAGACAAACCTCGGACATTAACATATATGCAGTTTATTGACCAGAACGCCGATTTCTTCAAGGATAAAGTTGTGCTTGATGTGGGAGCAGGAACTGGTATTCTCTCATGTTTTGCTGCAAGAGCTGGGGCAAAACGAGTCTACGCTGTAGAGGCTAGCAATATGGCCAGCCTATGTGAAAGTATTGTCCATCACAATGACCTCCAAGATCAAATAACCGTTATCCAACAACCTGTCGAAGATATGATTCTTGACTGTAAATATGTAGATATCATTATATCTGAGTGGATGGGCTTTTATCTCTTGCACGAATCCATGCTTGACTCTGTTCTTTGTGCTCGTGATAAGTGGTTGTCTCCTACTGGTGTTATGCTCCCTTCAAAGGCCTGCCTATGTGTCTCACCCGTCTCGATGAAAGACTACCATAATGAACATTTTGCTTTCTGGAAAAATGTTTATGGATTCGATTTTTCACCCGCTATTCTTTCCGCTCTGGAAAAATTCTTCAAACAACCAATCATCGAGGTCGTTAAGGAAGATCAGCTCATGTCACCTTCGCAGAAAATCCTCGACATTGACCTTAAGACTGTGACCTTAGCAGAAGTTCAGTCTCTCAGCAAAGAACTTTGTTTTAAAATGGAAAAGTCTGGCAGTTTACATGGTTTTGTGTCATGGTTTGATGTTGTGTTTCTTAACCCTACGGGTACAGGTCCTGAGAGTAAATTGGTTCTCTCAACCTCTCCATATTCCGAACCGACCCATTGGAAGCAAACTGTGTTTTTCCTGCCAACTCCCCTGCTTGTCGATGCTGATGATTCCATTCCTTGCAAATTGACTTTATTTCAAGACGTTGATAATAAACGCCACTACAACATTTGCATAGAAGTACCGTTAGACATTCTCCAGGAGGACAGCCAGACTGAGGATAATCTGAATATAACGCCCGATGATATAGACAGTCCGGAACAACACAGTGTCCCCTGTAATTGTAGTGCACCCCGGTGTAAAATTATAAAAGTCATCATGGAAAAATATGCAGATGAACAGGCAGATCTTCAAAAAAATGACGAAGTAACATTAACCTCAGAAGAAATTGGAGAAGTCAGTGAATTGGATGCCTCGGATTCAACCAATTGATTTTTTTTTTTCTTTTTTTTTTTTTTTTAATAAAAATATGTTAACTTGTAACAAAGAAATAAAATAATTTCTCATTTGCATGCATTTCTAGTTATCAATGTGTGTTAAATGCCAAAAAGTGTACCAATAGTTGAAACTGATTCCAATTATATCCGACTAAAATACCCGTCCTGGGACAGGTAAAATGAATTTGCCAAACAGAACAGTTTAGCACCATTTTTACGTTCTTTTTTTTTTTTAATTTTTACTTGGGTGTCGCCACTTATCAAGGCTTGAAAGCCATTCGAGAATAAGGGTTAATGAATGTTGATAATGTAGTAATCATTAATGGTATAAATTGGGTAGAATTTGATTATTTATGGGGATCTCTGCTTGCAAAGATTAAAATCAAGATTTTTGTCTAGGATCCTCATTCCAATTTTTATCAAAATCCATTACATGATTTTTGATTCTAAAAAATATCTAACATTTAAGACTTAAGGAGTATTAAAAAGAAATTGAAATTCAATGAATCTTGCTTAATTTGTACCAAATGACTATGGATCAAATTCAATGCACATTTGAAATACATTAATTTTCCAATGAAAAGTTGTGCCCATATTATGGCTCCTGAAAACTCTTTAAAATGCTCTAAACAACTGAAATTTGGGGAATATTTATTAATTGCTGTTGAATACCTATTGTTAAAGTTTCCTAAAAACCAAAAGCATCTGAATTTTCACAAAGACTTTCCACTCCTTCCGTTTCCCCTTTGATACCTTCTTAAGATTCCACAATCATACCAGTCATTATAGGAGCAACCGGGCTAATGAAAAAGAATTTCAAAACCTATCTGGCAAATATACCCCGTGAACCAAGTGCAAGAGAAATACAAACAATTGCACTTAAAGGGACGGTTAGAACCTTAAAAAGATCTCTCAGTTGGAGTAACTAAACTGACGGGAGAATGTTTGGCATCCGGTAGAATGCCTCATCCCCAGCAAAAACAAAGTGATAAGAAAATTAAAACAAGAGGGAATAAGCAAATTTATACAGGTAACCTGAGTGCATGTTCTTTGTTGCTATGGCAATTGTCCATTTTTCCGACAATTATATATTATCCTATGTACTGTATATGCAATGCACTGTTAATAAGTTGTAGCGCACCTCCAGAGCGCTGTACACAATGGTTTCATTATTATTATACATTACTGCCTTCTTCAGATGATAATTCTAGTCTAGCAATTTCAAACTGGACTTCTGCTTATTACTCAATTTTGTTCTCAAGTTCTGAGGAAATGGGTCAAACTCACTTTTTTTTAATCAATTCATGTATTCTAGTTTTAAACTTGATATTTTGTAGATTATTTTTGTAACAAAACATTTAGTACTAACATCAAACATCTTTAAAATTATAAACAAACTAGCAGGGATACCCGGTGTTGCTCAGGACCACACAAAAAAATAAAATAGAAGAAATGAAGTTGCGTTTGGACACACCTGCTATACTTAGGATGCTGAGCACTTGTGACAGTTCTAGAACCATCAGATTATGGGGAGGTAGAGGGCTCCCTCAACTATTCCTTACTTTAACAATTTTATAAACAAAATACTGTAAAAATTAAATTTAACTTGAAAAGCATATCTAAAAATAACATCTATCTATCTATATATATATATATATATATAAAAGCAAAAATGTGTGTATATATATGTATATATATATATATATATATATGTATGCATGTATGTTTGCTTTTTGTGTATGTCCGCAAAAGGCTTTTTTCCGGGAAGCGATCGGTCGGCTCACTCCTTAAAGCTTTTTATATCACGTCTAAATGATAATATCTACGAGTTAAGAATGGGGGTCGCCTGTCTATTTAATTTGCCCGACTTTGTAAAGCTAAATATTCCACATTTTTGGATCGGCGCGTGTGGATTTGGCTTTTATGTATAAAAGCAAAACTAATTCGAAGCTTCACGCATTGTTCCCGGTGCAATTGCTGGGAACGTTCAAAAGCAATCAGCTTTGATCAATGCGGAGTTTCTTCTTATATCAGACAATTGCTATTCAATTTGGACAATCCCCTTTTTATGGGGAGCTGGTTTTACCCACAACATCTTGGGGAAACAAAAAAAATAAAAAATCCTAGCCTGCAGTAAATAAAATACTGCCCCGCAGTCAAAGTTGACCTCATTAAGTACGGGCACCTGCCAAGTTTTAATACTGAAATAAATTCAAACATGTTTCTGTTACTATTTCGCGGTGGCCCAGTGGTTAACGTTGCAAGTTTTGGTTATCTTTCAGATGCAAGGTTCATTGTTTACTTGCGGTTTTAACGATGTAAGATTCCGTTGTACGGAAGACCAAATCGGCCAAAATGTCTATGATGTTTTATTGGCGCTTTTCTTCGTATTTTTAATAACATTTTTTTGCACCATTTACAAGTTATTTTTACAAATAATTTTTTTAATACTGTAATAGTAAAATAAAGATACATTTATTAATTATACGGAAAAAGTATCTCGTAATGTTTTCACACGAGATTTTTTTCCTGTTGATTTCTCTTTTTTTTTTAAATATTAAAATTGATTTACTATTTAAAGTGATTTCAAAGCCTTTAACATGACGGAGTTTATAATGAAAACCAAATTACCGTTAAAATTAAAATAATCTTTATTAGAAATTTGTAACAAAATAACAAAATTATAAAACTATTAGATTAAAATTGAGAACTTTTAATTAAACAACGTGAACATTTTATAATGAGTGTTTTCATGAAATGTATTTTTAATAATAAAAAAGTGAACTTTTTTTACTTAAACTTCATAAAAAAAAAACGTATCCAATATAGAATGTTACTAAAATCATTTTACTATTACAGTATTAAAAAAAATATTTGTAAAAGAAAACTTGTAAATGGTGCAAAAAAATGTTATTAAAAAATACGAAGAAAAGCGCCAATAAAAAACATCGTAGACGTATATTATCATTTAAACAGTATATCAATTTAAATATTTAAATTCAGTAAATAAATTTAAATATTTAAATTATGGCCGATTTGGTCTTCCGTACAACGGAATCTTACATCGTTACAACCGCAAGTAAACAAGGAACCTTGCATCTGAAAGATAACCCAAGTTTTTTTTTTTTCATACTTTAATTTCAAACTTCGACTTAAGGGTTCAGGTTCAATCCTTCATACCTACCTACCAAAACTTAACAAAAGTTAACTTCCAAACTAACCTTTCTCTGGCCAGGTTTTTAATTTAATCACTCTTCCCTTTAAATCCATTTTTATCGCTGCTTCCCATATTTTCCTCGGCTTTTTTCTATGAACCGACCCTGTTACTTCAACTGTTCTATATCTATTAACCTAAGAAGTCTCATCCATTCTTTCATTGTGGCTATACCTTCGAAGTCTCCTGTTCTACACACATCTTCCTATATTTCTCAAATTTAACCTTGTTTTTCAGCTCATAAGATCTAAGCTTGTCTTTAAGATCCATAAAAAGTAAATTAAATTTTATTGACGACAACCACACTGGTAACCTTACATTGACCCTGAAAAGAAGATGTGGCCTTGCTTGCCATATGTAGATGCAGAGACAAACGACCAGAGGAGAACGAGGCCTGATGCCAACTGCTCATAGATTCTCACAAGAGCTCTTTTAGCCGCATAACTCACTCACTATCATATTAGTTGTCGCTGCTGCTGCTTCTGCTGATGATGATTGAAAAAAGTTCATAAATATAGCAGGACAAGCAGATCAAAACATTTCTGATTTTGAATTTTTTAAATGAGGATTATTTGCAATGGCCCGTAGCGTAGTGGATAAAGTGCTTGATAAAATTCAGTTGCAATTTCCACTCTCTTGGATGTTGAAAGTTCAATTCTCAGCATGGGCGACCACTCAAAATACAATTGTGTCATGGCTGACGGAACAAGAGCATGCTATTCCCATAGATTAAATAAAGAGTTCCACTCACAAATCTGAATAGGTTTCTAAGTTCGGCAGAAAGATTCCCAAGTTCAGCAAGATATACACAAAAAAGGCCTGAGGTTAGATTGTCTGAAATGTAGTGAAAATAATATTCAAGATGAGAACAGTAGTTCGAAGTATCTAAACATCTATAATATAAATCTCACCTGTCTGTTTAAATGTATGTATGTATGTTTGTATGTCTGCCTAAAACTTTCAACAGAGGTGACAGATTTTTACGAGATCAATATTGTTTTGAAGCTCGACCCTTTGGACGACAATCATCGAAAAATTGGCTAAAAGCATTAATTCTTCCACCCTAAACTGAGCACTTTTCTACAAGGAGGGGTCGCTTTTTTTGCCAATATTTTCGAAAGTCATTCCCACTTTCTGATTGACTAGCCTTAATTTAAACCTTCGCCACTTCCAGTTTGGCGATGGACGCAACGGCAAAGATGTCACATTTTTTTTTTTTCATATTCTTTTCCTCCTTTGTAGTACAGATTTGCGCTTGCCTGCCTACTACACTTTTTGGGGTTTTTTTTTTTTTTTTTGCTTAACACACACCTCCAAACACCCGAGCAGTATGTCTCAAAAAGGCTTTTTTCACCGACGGTCTCGGGGGGGGGGGGGGTTGCTATCACTTAGAACTTTTTATATAGCTCCTAGATCATAATATGTACGATTTGCAAACACGCGTTGTCTAGATTATTTACGTCGATTTTTACAAAATTATTGCTATTTCAGCCCGTCTTGTGTTCGTTCAGCATTTTTGTATAAAACCGAAACTAATTCAAACTAAGCTAGGTTCCCGGCAATCACACCAGGAAACGTCCAGAAGCAATCAGCTTTGATCAATGTGAGGCCAAACTCCTTATATCAGACAATTGCTATTCAATCTGGACAATGGGGAGCTGGTTCACCCCCCCAAAAACATCTTGAGGAAATAACCAGCCAAAGTTGGGTAAACAAACCCCAAAGCTGCTCCGCAGCAAAAGTTAACTTTGCTGCTTCTATTTGACCTCATTAATGAGGTCAAATAGAAGCAACACAGTTAACTTTTATTGCGGCCACGTGTCAATTCTGTTTTTAAGACCTAAATAAATAAATTCAAATGCGTTTCAGTTGCTCTTTGTTGGCCGAGCAGGTAACGTGTCAGGTTTTTGCACAATTTATTTTCCACCTTTGCCTCAAGGCTTCGGGTTCGATCCTAACTACTTACCAAAACTGTTCTTTTCTAAGCCCCCCCCTAAAACAAACACCCGGGCAATGATTTCTTTTTTTTTTTTTTTTTTTTTTAAGTTTTAATATTGTTTTTTTTTTTCTTATATTTAAACAGGGTTCTTACTTTGCTTATTCTTTTGTTTTGATTGCACCACCACCCCCGCCCATCATGCACACCTCTAAACACCTGGGCAATGCCGGGTACCCTCGCTAGTCTATATATATAAAAGCGAAAATGTGTGTGTGTTTGTATGTCTCGCAAAAACTTTCTACACGGGTCACGGATTTTCACGAGATTGGTATCATTTCAAAACTCGATCCTTCGCCCGACAAATATCGAAAAATTGGCCAAAAACATTAATTCCTTCACCCTAAAATCATCAATTTTCTACAGGGAGGGGTCAGCAAAAACCGTCCTCTCATGACAAGTTCACTTCTACGCATGCGCAAATGACATTAGTTTAAGTATTAAAAAAAAAACTAATTTTGTCAACGTCGTCTTAGCTCAGTTCATTAGAGCGCGGTCTCATTATCTAAAGGTTTTGGGTTTTAATCGTAGTGTGAAATATGTTTTTGTTTTTTTTTTGATTTTTAAAGGTTTAATATTGAAACAGGCTTATTTAAGCCATTTTTCATGTTCTGTTTTTTTTTCAGCTTTTTTAAAGAAGTTTTAACGTTCGTTTTTCTGGGGGTTTTTTTCCATCACATTCGCGTTTTCTTTTTTTGTTTTTGTTTTTCCGATTTTTACATTTAACATCGTTTGTTTGCCTTACGTTAGTTTCTTTTTGTGTTTTTTTTTCGATTTTTTTAAAAAGTTTTAACATTTATTTTATATAAAATATTTACTATTTAATATTTAAAAATATTTACTTCGCTTATTCTTATGTTTTGATTAACTCCCCCCACCCGCCCGAACACACACACTTCTAAACCACCAGGTACCCCCCGCTACTATTCTATATATATATAAAAGCGATGTTTGTATGTACGTGTGTTTGTATGTCTCGCAAAAACTTTTGACACGGTTCACGGATTTTTGCCAGATCGGTATCATTTTAAACTTCCAACCTTTGCCCGACAAATATTGAAAAATTGGCCAAAAACGTTAATTCCTTCACCCTGAAATCAGCAGTTTTCTACGGGGGGGGGGGGGTCAGCAAAAACCGTCCTCTCATGACGAGTTCGGTTCTACGCATGCATCATACGACGTCGGAACATGATTTAATTTAAATATTTGAAAAAGCGACACAATTTCGTCAACCTCGTCTTAGCTCAGTTGCTTAGAACGCGGCCTCATTATCTAAAGGTTTTGGGTTTGAATCGTGGTGTGAGATGTCTTTTTTTTTTTTTTTTTCGATTTTTAAAATTTTAATATTGAAACAGGGTTATTTAAGCCAGTGTTTTTTTGTTTTTATTTTTCAGATTTTTTAAAGAAGTTTTAACGTTCGTTTTTCTGTTTCGCGTTTTCTTTTTTGTTTTTCCCATTTTTACATTTAACATCGTTTGTTTGCCTTACGTTAGTTTTTTTTTTTTTTTTACTTCGCTTACTATGTTTTGATTAATACCCCCCACGCCCGCCTGAGCACACACACCTCCAAACACCCGGGCAACGCCGGATACCCCCCCCCTAGTCTATATAAAAGCGAAAATGCGTGTTTGTATGTCTCGCAAAAACTTTCGACATGGGTCACGGATTTTCATGATTGGTATCATTTTAAAGTGCGATCCTTCCCCCGACAAATATCGAAAAATTGTCCAAAAGCATTTTCTTCACCCTTAAATCATTAGTTTTCTACAGGGAGGTGTCAGAAAAAACCGTCCTCTCATAACAAGTTCTCTTCTACGCATGTGCAAATGACGTCGGAACATGATTTACTTTAAATATTAAAAAAAACAATCCAATTTCGTCGACGTCATCTTAGCTCAGTTGCTTAGAGCGCGGCCTCATTATCTAAAGGTTTTGGGTTCGAATCGTGGTGTGGGATGTCTTCTTTTTTTTTCTTTTTTTTTTTTTTCTTTTTTTTTTTAAATTTTATTATTGAAGTCAGTGTTTTTTTTTTGTTTTTATTTTTCAGATTTTTTAAAGTAGTTTTAACGTTCGTTTTTCTGTTTTCTTTTTTGTTTTTCCGCTTTTTACATTTAACATCGTTCGTTTGCTTTACTTTTTTTTTTTTTTTTTACACAGTGATCACCACTTATCAAGGCCCAGAAGCCACTCAGAGATAAGGGTTATTGCAAGTACATTACGTTAGTGTGGAGATTTGATGAAGTGTTTACATAAGGGGGGGGGCGGTTCATTAGGAATTTGTTAACAAAACGTTAGTTTTTTTTTTGGGTGTTTTTTTTTTCGATTTTGTTAAGTTTTAATATTTAAAAATATTTACTTCGCTTATTCTTATGTTTTGATTTTGACCCCTCCCCCCACTCCCCGCCTGAGCACCACACACCTCTAAACACCCGGGCAATGCCGGGTACCCCCCCGCTAGTCTATATATATAAAAGGCAAAATGTGTGTGACCATTTCATATATGTCTCGCAAAGGCTTTTTTAGCATACGGTCCCGGGGGGGGGGTAGAAGTATTTATATATCCCCTAGATAATAATATCTATGATTTAGGAACGCAGGTCGCCTCTAGATTTATTTACGTTGACTTCTATGAGATTCACGCCATTTCGCTCTGTTGCCTGTTTGTCCTACTTTTTAGTATAAACAAAATGAAACTAAATTAAAACGGTGTGTTCTCGGCATCGCGCTGGGAAACGTCCAGAAGCAATCAGCTTTGATCAATGTGGGGCCAAACTCCTTATATCAGACAGTTGCTATTCAATCTGGACAATGGGAAGCTTGTTTCCCCCTCCCCATCTTGGGGAAACAACCAACCAAAGTTGGGTAAACAGAATTTAAGTCCGCTACTTCTATTTGACCTCATTAATCAGGTCAAATAGAAGCAGCAGAGTTAATTTTTATTGTGGCCACGTGTCAATTCTGTTTTTAATACTTAAATAAATAAATTCAAACGTGTTTCCGTTGTATGTCGCAGTGGCCCAGTGGTTAACGTCGCATGTTTTTTTGTTTTTTTTTCACACTTTAATTTCCAACTTTGCCTCAAGGGCTCGGGGTCGATCCTCATACTCACCTACCAAAACTTTTTTTTTTATTTTAACCACCCCCTCAGAGTTTTGATTTACCCAAAACCATACACACCTCCAAACACTCGGGCAACGCCGGGTACCCCCCCCCGCTAGTCTATATAGATAAAAGTGAAAATGTATGTATGTGTGTTTGTATGTTTGTATGTCTGCTAAAAACTTTCGACAGACTGAACAAAAATTCACAAACTTGGTATCATATTAAGCTCCACCATCCGGACGACAAATATCGAAATTTGGGCCCAAAAGTACCACTAGAAGTGGGTCAGCTAACAGATTTTCTGCAGGAAGGGGGGCCCCAAAAAGTGACATTTTAACATTAGACATTAAGTATTTTTAAATCGATATATAAGTCCCCCCCCAAAAAAAAACGGCCCACAACTCTCTCACAAAGTGTACATGGAGCCAGTTTTTTTTTTTTTTTTTTTTTTTTTTTTTTTTGAGTCACCCTGTATTCAAAAACCACTGAATCATGTCACGTAATCTTGATGTCAGCAAGCTGTAATGGCGATATGTATATAAAAACATTGTTGTTATCGGTAAAAAAATGCAACACTCATACAAATTAAACTATGAACTTATAGGTTATGAAAACGTTACCAAAGTTATTAGCAGGTTAAAAATAGTAAAATCCGAGACTTAAACCAAAAATAATAAGCAAAAATGATCAGTAAATAAAAAAAATACGTTTAAAAATATTTGTTATGAGACGATCGATGCTTGTTTTCACAACAATAAAAAACGGCCATTTTCTTTTTTATATTATTTACACTATGACCTAATTCTATTTAGAGGGAGGAAG
The DNA here is from genome assembly GCF_053919585.1 of Euprymna scolopes. Taxonomy (NCBI): domain Eukaryota; kingdom Metazoa; phylum Mollusca; class Cephalopoda; order Sepiida; family Sepiolidae; genus Euprymna; species Euprymna scolopes. Next base: position 47,992,512 of record NC_136503.1, read on the forward strand.
GTGGGAGGCATACTATGAGTTAATTAGCGTGTTTCACTACATCCTAATACTTACACATTTTAATATAATACGAAATGAGAGTTAATGGGTTTGGTGACATCCCAAGCATAAATCCTCTTTATTTTCGAGTTTTCTTAGTGGGCGTTGGGGCGAAAGATGACACCGCTTGAATTCTAAGAACAGATACTACACTTTGATCTTAGCCAAAAGACCAAGTAAAAAAAAGATGCGTATTGGAAAAATTGGTGTATATGTACTAACAAAATACCCAGCGTTGCCCGGAATTGTATGACATAGCACTAGCATGATATATATATACTATACTAGCTCATTACCCAGCATGGCCTGGGATTGGATAAAATTCATGGAATTTTTCCTAGCAGAACACTCGGCGACACCTGGGATTGGAAAAAATTGGATATCTGTACTAGCAAAATACCTGGCATAGCCCAGGATTGGATAAAGTAGGTGTATATGCACTAGCAGAGCAGCCGGCATCACCCGGGATTGTATGACATAGGTGTATGTGTACTAGCAGAATACCAAGTGTCGCCTGAGATTGTATGACATAGGTGAGGTATAGGTCCAATTCGACAATTTAGAAGGTGCTTGTGCAGTATAGGTCCGATTTGAAAAATTTAGAAGGTGCTTGTGCAGTATAGGTCCGATTTGACAATGTGGAAGGTGCTTGTTAATTATAGGTACAATTTGACAATTTTGAAGGTGCTTGTGAAGTATATGTCCGATTTGAAAAATAAAGAAGGTGCTTGCACAGTATATGTTATAATATGCAAGTGACTTTCCTTGGATATAGCTTCATTGTCAGATTCCATTAGATTAATATACAATCATTGTTATAATATGCAAGTGACCTCCCTTGAGTGTAGCTTCATTGTCGAATTCAGTTAGATTAATATGCAATCATTTTTACAATATGCAAGTGACCTCCCTTGGATGTAGCTTCATTGTCGAATACCATTAGATTAATATACAATCATTGTTATTATATGCAAGTGACCTCCCTGTGATGTAGCGTCATTGTTGTGTACCATAAGACTAATACACCATAATTGGTATAATATGCAAGTGACCTCCCTTTAGTGTAGCTTCATTCTCGAATTCCATTAGATTAATATACAATTATTGTCATAATATGTAAGTGACCTCCCTTGGATGTAGCTTCATTCTTGAATACCATTAGATTAATATGCAATCATCATTATAATATGCAATTAGATTAATATACAATCATTGTTATAGTATGCAAGTGACCTCCTTCGGATGTAGCTTCATTCCCGAATACCATTAGATTGATATAAAATCATTGTTATAATATGCAAATGACCTCCCTTCGGTATAACTTCATTGTCGAATTCCATTAGAATAATATACAATCATTGTCATAATATGTAAGTGACCACCCTTGGATGTAGCTTTGTTGTTGAATACCATACGATTAATATAAAATCATTGTCCTAGTATGTAAGTTACCTACCTTGGATGTAGCGTCATTATCAAATACAATTAGATTAATATAAAATCATTGGCGTAACATGCAAGTGACCTCCCTTGGGTGTATCTTCATTGTCGAATTCCATTAGATTAATATACAGTCATTGTTATAATATGCGAGTGACCTCCCTTGGATGTAGCATCATTGTCACATTCCATTAGATTGATATACAATCATCAAATCTATTAAGTATTGTACTTAATAAAAGTCCAATTGGCGTGTTTTTTAAAGGGAACGTATGGTGATAGATTCACCTCTCACGAATTAACAATGAATACAATTTCCTAATCTGTTCATGCAATCAACATGGTAGATATAATAAACATTTATGACGAGAGAACGCTATCATTAAATAAAACAATCAGGAGATAAAAATATAAATTAAGTACTGAAATAGAATGTAGTTATTAATATTAGAAATTAAACATAAAAATTAAAATACACTTATCTCGAACACGCATTCGTCTCCAGAGTGCAAACTGATTTTAGAAGACTTTTAGCTTTAATATCAGCGTCCCATTTTTTTTTTAAAGGAGAGTAGAGAACGTTTTGTGGAAGCATTGTCGGCAGCTCCCGTTACTCTCGCTTCTCTTTATTTGTCACTCAGTCCTTATTTTTTTAATGAGTGATTTTTCTGACAAAGGGAGAAGAAAAAGTTGTATTCTAGGTTGGCAGTATTTTGCGTGAACAGTCGACAGATGGTGGAAATTTTCTGTTCTATGTCTATCCTTGTAGCCATGTCACTAGTAAGGGTGCTGGAGGTAAACGTTTTATCTGGGCTGACGTTATCCGCCTGATAGTCAGGGACCCGAACCTTGGATTAACCACTAAGGAGGCTGTCCTATCAGCAGGTGCAAAGTACTGGGGCTGCTGTATTGCCATTTGGTGAATGGATTCTGGACCATGTAGTAGTCTCTGGTGGGGCCTCTCGATGCCATACTAGTGGGTAATTGTTACGGCTTTACCTTATCATGTGCTACAAAAAAAAAAAAAAAATTCTTCGTTACTTTTCTCTTTGTTTCCCCTCTCTGTCCTGCTCTAAGCAAGTCTGACGACCTAGTCCACAAACTCCAAAATTCCATCATGACAAGTTTCAATAAAAAATACACGATTAAACCCAAATCTGAAACTTCCAACGTAGACCCCCACTACCATGTCTCTTTCTCCAACATCAGGGGTCTACGTTCTAACCTTCCAGAGGTTGAAGCCCAATTACAGGAGACTAAACCAGACCTTTTATTTTTAAGCGAAACTGGAATTGGACAGACTATTTCTCTAAATGAGTTCGTAATTAAAGGATACTCTAACCTAACTTCCAAATCTGACCCCCAAGATCGCCATGGGCATGAAATATGTGCCTATATAAAAGATGGCTTTCCATGTGGTAGGGACATCTCCAGAGAAGATCCTAACTTACCCTATATGTGCTTCCGAGTCGCACTAGCTCACTCTACGGCATTTATATTTACTCTCTATCGCCCCCATAACAGCGGAGTTACTATCTTTAAAAGCATATCTGAGAAAATTGACCAAGTTCTATCAGCATATCCTTCAGCTAACATTCACGTATGTGGAGACTTCAATGTTCACAATGTGGAATGGTTGACCCACTCAAACAAGACCGATGATGAGGGGAGATTCTGTCATGATTTCTCCATTGCTTATGACCTCACTCAGATTGTTCACGAACCCACCCGTGTGCTCGACAATGATGGCCAGTATGCAAGTCTCCTAGACCTTTTTCTCACAACTTGCCCTGAACTATGTTCAGTTTCCGTTCTGTCTCCTTTTGGATCTTCGGACCACTCAGTTGTATCAATTAAGATAAAAATCAAATGTAATAAGTCCTCAGACGTACCTCTCCATCGTACAGTATATCGATACACTATGGCTGACTAGGATAGTTTCCGTACACTTATATCGGATCTTCCTCTGCGTTCCATTTTTAAAAAGGATGTGTCGTCTATAGTATCAGACCTGACAGAATGGTTAATTGTAGGTATAGACAATTTCATACCCTCGAAAAAGTTCCAGCAAAAAACCTAACAGCCAGCCATGGTTTTCTCCAGAATGTGCTGCTGCTATTGCGCACGGAAATCACTTTTTCCACTGCTTCCAACGTAATAGATGTATGGAAACTAAAGCCGCTTTCAGGACTGCCAGCAACCATTGTAAGAAAGTAATAAAGAGAGTTGTATGCTCAGTCTGTCAAGTCCAAAGTAACTGAGCAGCAGCTTGATTGCCACCAGTTTTGGCAAATTGCAAACAGAATCCTGAAAGGAAGCGTGTGCTCTATCCCAACTATCATCAATGGACCTGAGTTAATCTCGTCAGCATCAGACAAAGCCAAACTCTTTGCCAAGAACTTTGTAGCCAATTTTACCCTTTGCGACCAAGGCCGCCAACCCCCAATATTTCCTCCTGTATCAGAAAACACACTGTGATATACAAATATCTGTATGTGATGTTGCCAAGCTAATCAAAAACCTTGATTCCAGTAAAGCAACCGGCCCTGATGGTATTCCAATTATAGTACTCAAAAGACTTCAACCAGAAGTAGTGCCCATACTTACAAAACTGTTTAAACATTGTATTAAGGAGAATTGCTTCCCATCACCCTGGAAAATCTCATCAGTATGCCCTGTATTTAATTCAGGTGATCGCTCATCTCCCTCTCAGTACAGGCCAATAAGTCTCGTGTGCGTCATGAGTAAGTTGCTGGAATCTGTGTTAAATAGCAAAAATAACCTTCTTAGTTACACACAATATGGTTTTCGTTCTGCTAGATCTACAGCAGATGTGCTTACAGTTATATCTCATAGGATTAGCGAATCTCTCGACAGAGGCAACCTTTCTAGGGCAATTGCTTTTGACATATCAAAGGCCTTTGATAGGGTATGGCATAAAGGTTTACTTCACAAGACCTCCAGCTACGTATAGCTGGAAATGTCTTCTCAATTATTAAATCATTTCTCTCTGATAGGTTCATAAAAGTAGTAGTTGATGGGCAAAAATCAGAAGCTCACAGTATAAATGCTGGAATCCCTCAGGGGTTCATCCTGGGCCCAACTCTTTTCCTGATCTACATTAATGATCTTCCAAATCACATCCTTACATCATTCGTAGACATTTTTGCTGACGACACTACCATCTATGGTAGCACATCTAAGACAGTAAACGACCAATTCTCTCCGATTCTCTCTCCTCTGATCTTGATCACGTTGTACAATGGGGAAAGGAGTGGCTGGTTACTTTTAATGCATCTAAAACCAAGCTTCTATCTTTACATCATCAACGTTCTGATCCCCATCTGGCATCAATTGAAATGAATGGCTCTCGTCTTGGGGAGGCCTCAAGTTTTGACAGGCTTCTGGGCTTGACCTTTACTCCTGATCTTAAATGGAATACGTACATCAAATCTGTTGCCAAGGCCGCTGGAAAAATGGTGGGATCCTTCTATAGATCCAGTAGATATCTCACTGCTGATGCAATTCTCTATCTATATAAGAGCCAGATATGTCCAAGGATGGAATACTGTTGCCACATATGGGCAGGAGCTGCTATAAAAGACTTGTCCTGCCTTGATAGGGTTCAAAATAGACTTCGTGGCCTCATAGGAGATGTCCTTTTCTCTTCGCTGCAACCTCTATCTCACAGAAGAGATGTTGCGAGTTTGTCCCTGCTTTATCGTTATTTTCATGGAAAGTGTTCGACTGAGCTTCAATCTATGGTCCCCCCTCGTCAAACTTTCACAAGAAACACTAGACTAGCTGAAAACATTATCAATAATTTTCCCCACTCTTTATCTGTGCCTAAACCTAAACATAGATTCCATGATCAAATCTTCTGTCTTAGAACTGCACGCCTGTGGAATTGTCTTCCGTTTTCCTGCTTTCCAGCTGTCTATAATATGGTTGTCTTCAAGTCCAATGTGAACAAGTTTCTGATGAGCCGTTCCACTTAAGTTAACAAATTTACCGAACTTCCATTACTATTGATTACTATATTGTCCTTTTGACTACTCTACACACTTTAACCCTTATCCTTGAGTGGCCGATCGGCCTTGATAAGTGGTCACGCCTATGTAAAAAAAAAAAAAAAAAAAAAAAAATTGTCATAATATGCAAGTGACCTCCCTGTGATGTAGCGTCATTGTCGAATACCATTAGATTAATATAAAATAATTGTTATGGTATGTAAGTTACCTCCCTTGGATGTAGCTACATTGTCAAATTCTTTTAGAATAATATATAATCATTATAATTTGCAAGTGACCTCCCTTTAGTGTAGTTTCATTGTCGTATTCAATTAGATTAATATATAATCATTGTTACAATATGCGAGTGACCTCCCTTTAGTGTAGCTTCATTGTCGAATTCCATTAGATTAATATGCAATCATTGTCATAATATGCAAGTGACCTCCCTTGGATGTAGGTTCGTTGTGGAATACCATTAGATTAATATACACTCATTCTCATAATATGTAAAGGTCCTCCTTTGGATGTAGCTTCATTGTCAAATTCTATTAGAATAATACAATCATTATAATATGCAAGTGACCTCCCTTGGGTGTAGCTTCATTGTCGAATTCCATTAGATTAATAAGCAATCATTGTTATAATATGCGAGTGAACTCCCTTGGGTGTAGCCTCAGTGTCAACTTCCATTAGATTAATATACAATCATTGTTACAATATGCAAGTTATCTCCCTTGGATGTATCGTCATTGTCGAATTTCATTAGAATAATATACAATCATTGCCATAATATGTAAGTTACCTCCCTTGGATGTAGCATCTTTATCGAATACCATTAGAATAATATAAAATCATTGGTGTAATATGCAAGTGACCTCCCTAGAGTGTAGCTTCATTGTCGAATACCATTAGATTAATATACAATTATTGTCATAATATGTAAATGACCTCCCTTGGATGTAGCTTCATTCTCGAATACCATTAGATTAATATACATTCATGGTCATAATATGTAAGTGACCTCCCTTGAATGTAGCTTCATTCTCGAATACCATTAGATTAATATACGATCATTGTTATAATATACAAGTGACCTCCTTTGGATGTAGCTTCACTCTCAGATTCCATTAGAATAATATACAATCATTGTTATAATATTCAAGTGACCTCCCTTTGATGTAACTTCATTGTCGACTACCATTAGATTACGCAAGTGGCCTCACTTGGCTGTAGTTTCATTTTCAAATACCATTAGATTAATATGCAATCATTGTAATATTATGCCAGTGAACGCTCTTGGATATCGCTTCATAGCTGGATATTTGTACTAGCAGAATACCCAGTGTTGCTGAGGATTGTATAAGAAAGGTGGATATATGTACTAGCAAAATACCCGACGTTGCCTGTGATTGGATGAAATAGGTGGGATATTTCCTAGGAGAATACCTGGGATCGGATCAGATAGGTGGATATTTGTGCTAACAGAATACCCCATATAGGAAGATGATGCGATTATGTCGTAAAATCATGAAAAATTATTGTCCAAATTAGTAACATATCCAAGAATTATGAAAAATGATGAAATGCGCGTTATTTGTTGGCGTGTTTGTAATGAAATAACACGCCAGACAATGTCACAAAATAATTATTTTAGCAAAAGGAAACGATATTATGTGGGTTAAATTATAAAAAACGATTGTCGAAATTACTAACATATCCAAGAATTATGAAAAGTGATTTAATGTAAGTTATTGGATTGGTGTGTTTATAATGAAATGAACAGCCCAGATATAGTCTTAAAGTTAATATTTTAGTAAGAGGGGTTCGATTATGTGGGTTACATCATTAAAAATGATTGAAGAAATTAGTAACATATCCAAGAGAAGTGAAAAAGGACGAAATGTGAGTTATGTGATTGGTGTGTTTGTCTGGGTTGGTAATTTCATTACAATGTCTCAAATGTATTATTTTAGTTAGAGGAAGGGGATTATGTGGGTTAACTCATGAAACATGATTGTCGAAAATAGTAACATATCCAAGAATTATGAAAAATGATGAAATGTTAGTTATTTGATGTGTATGTTTGTAATGAAATAGACACCATAGACAATATCGCATGGTTGTTATTTTAGTAAGAGAGGGGCGATTATATGTGTTAAACCATGGAAAATGATTGTCGAAATTAGTAACATATCCAAGAATTATGAAAAATGATAAAATGTGAGTTATTTGATTGGTGTGTTTATCATGAAATAACCAGAGACAATGTCTCAAAGTTATTATTTTAGCAAGAGGAGAGGGGATTATGTGGGTTAAATTATGAAAAACGATTGTCGAAATTAGTAACATATCCAAGAATTATGAAAAGTTATTAAATGTAACTTATTTGATTGGTGTGTTTATAATGAAATAAACAGACCAGATATTGTCTCAAAGTTAGTATTTTAGTATGAGGGGGTCGATTATGTGGGTTAAACCATAAACAATGATTGTCGAAATTAGTAACATATCCAAGAATTATGAAAAATGATTAAATGTGAGTTATTTGATTGGTGTGTTCGTAATGAAATGGACAGGCTAGAAGATGTATCAAAGTTGTTATTTTTGTATCAGGAAGGGGATCGTGTCGATTAAAGGGGGGAGGGGCGATTATTTGGGTTACTTCATTAAAAATAATTGTCGAAATTAGTAACATATCCAAGAATTATAAAATATGGTAAAATGTGAGTAACTTGATAGGTGTGTTTGTAATGAAAAAAAAAACAGCCCTACAATGTTTGAAAGTTATTATTTTAGTGACAGGAGGTGGCGATAATGTGGATTAACTCATGAAAAATTATTGTCGATATTAGTAACATATCCAAGAATTATGAAAAATGAAGTTTTAGTTATTTGATTGGTGTGTTTATAATGAAATAAACAGCCCAGTCAATGTAGCAAATTTATGATTTTAGTAAGAATTGGGCGATTATATTTGATTGTCGATATTCATAACATATCCAAGAATTATAAAAAATGATGAAATGTGAGGTATTTTATTGATGTGTTTGTAATGAAATGAACAGCCCAGAAATGTTTCAAAGGTATTATTTTAGTAAGAGGAGAGGGATTATGTGATTGAACTCAGAAAAAATGTCGTTTGACAATAGCAACATATCCAAAAATTATGAAAAATGATGAAATGTGAGTTATTTGATTGGTGTATTTGTAATGAAGTAGACAGACCAGACAATGTATGGAAGTTATTATTTTAGTTAGAGGATGCGGTTATTTTGGTTACTTCATTAAAAATAAATGTTGAAATTAGTAACATATCCAAGAATTATGAAAAATGATATAATGTGAGTTACTTCTTTGGCGGGTTTGTAATGAAATAACCAGCCATACAATGTCTAAAAGTTATTATTTTAGTGATGGAATGGGACGATAATGTGGATTTACTCATGAAAAGTGATAGTCGAAATTAGTAACATACCATAGCCTATGTATCAAAGTTTTTATTTTAGTAAGAGTGGCGGCGATAATGTAAGTTAAATCATGTGACATGGTTGTTGAAATTAGTAACATATCCAAAAATTATAAAAAAATGATGAAATGCGAGTTATTTGGATGATGTGTTTGTAATGAAAAACCAGCCAAGACAATGTCTCAAAGTTATTATTTTAGACAGGTGAGCGATAATGTGGGTTAAATTGTTGAAATTTGTAACAATCCAAGAATTATGGGATTCAACGAGATACGTCCACATATATACTTACAGATTACCCGGAGTCACCCTGGATGCAAATATATACTAGCAGAATACTTGGCGTTGCCTTAGATTGAATTAGATTGATTGAAATATATACTAACAGAATACCTTGCATTACCCAGGATTTAATGAGATTGATTGAGATATATACTAGCAAAACACCCAGCGTTGCCCGGGATTGAATGAAATAGGTGAGAATATATATTAGTAAAATACCTGGCATCGCTTGGGATTTGATGAGATAAATGTGTTGTATATTACATGTCCTTTCATATACATGCTATAAATGATCTACCCTAGGTAAGATACAATTATTTCATATGTGTAATATCCGTCTTATGTAGGTAAAATATTCTTTTGTTCAAAATAACAAATGATACATAAACATACACAATTCCTCTCTCATGAGAATAACAATTTATCTTACAAAACCAAATTCAATTTTCTCATTGTTTATACGGCCTCGAACAATGCCGGGTAGTCCCGCTAGTATATATATAAAAGGTAAAATGTGTATGTTCGTATGTATCGGAAAAACTTTCGACAGAGGCGACGGATTTCATCAAATAAGTATCATTTTGAAGCCCAAACCCTCGGACAACAAATATCAAAAAATTGGTTAAAAACATTCATTCCTTCACCTTCAACTGGACGCTTTTCTACATGGAAAATGAAGAAACGATTTTTTTTGCTACTTCTCCTTTTCTACTACGATAATGACGTCATATTTGACCTAGAAAACGTTGACGTTAATTTAATTTGCTGTTTTTTAAACGTTTAATTTCATCTGTTTTCATTTCTCAGTCTCTTTGGCGTCTTGGTAACATGTCAGACTCTTTTTTTCCGCCTTAGCCTCGAGGCTTCAGGTTTGAGCCTACCTCCCTACCAAATTTTTTTTTTCTTTTACACCTCCAAACACCCGGGCAACGATTTTTATTTAAACAGGGTTATTACTTCGGTTATTCTTTAGTTTAACCCCCCCCCCTCTACACACACACATACACACACACACACACTTCCAAACACGCGGTTGTTCTGCTTATCGCTGTTTTTGATTTTTGTTTTTTTTTAACAAGTTTAACATGTTTTTTTTTTTTATATAATATTTACGCAGGATTATTACTTACCCCCATCCCCTACACACACACCTAAAAACACCCGGGCATCTCCATTAGTCTATTATATAAATCTCAAATGTCTGTTTATGTGTATGTTTGTATGTTTGCCAAAAACTTTCAACACACATGACGGATCATGACGAGATTAGTATCATTTTGAAGTTCGACGTCTTGGACAACAAATATCGAAAAATTGGCCAAAAAAATTTATTCCTTCACCTTCAACTCAACCATTTTTTCCAAGGAAGGGTTGCATTTTTCGTCGACATTTTTACAAGTCTTTGTCTCCATTGGATTGACTACACTTCATTTCAGTGCTCTTGACTTCCGGTTTCGCCATGGACGCATCCGCTAAGACATTACGTTTTTTTTTTTTTCCTCTTTTGCATCATGGGTTCGAGCCTGCTTGCCAACTACCATTTTTTTTTTTTTATATTTGTTTTGTTTTGTTTTTACAACACCTCTCTCCACCTGGACTACCTACTGTTGTTTTCATTCCCATTCCCCGCTACTACCTCTTTTTTAGGGGGGGGGTAGAATCCTTACTACACCACCGCAACACACCTGGGCAACGCCGGGTAGCCCCGCTAGTGGTTCATAAATTGCTGAATTACTGAACGGATAAAAACAAGAAAATCTCATCACCCTAAAAAAAAGAAGAATCCGCATTTTTTAAAGGGTTAACAGTATAACCCTCACTCCCTAAATGTGCGTTTGTTCCTGCTTGAAACAAAATGCTAGCAAGAACAAATGCACATTGGATGATTTAAAAAAAAATCGTGTTATCAACTAAAATAACCCACCCATATAACTGATTGCACACAACATAAACATTTCGACATTTACAGTTTTCTTTTTATTTGTTTAATACTAATTTTATGAGCGTTTATTTCAACACCATCCTTAAACTGCAGAAGTTTTTCGGTAACAATAATAAACGTTTTTATATTTAAAAATATTTTATAGTTTTAAAAATAATAAAAATCAACATAATGACGTCTGTTGGGATAGAAACTAAAACCTTAGAGCCTTCAGTTCAGCACGCTATCGACTGACCCAAATGGAAAACACTCATTTCAAAAAGCTGAAAATAAATCTTGTTAAACACAGAAATGCTTAAAAGATCTGCGCATGTGCAGACAGTAAACATATCAAAAAGAGATATGATTATACCTGACACCTGACTCCCCTCCCATCAGATTCCGTGGCAATTCTACACCAAGGAATTTACTATTTTTTTCTCAAATTTAGATATCATATGTTCAAGAGATTGAGAATTCAGAAAATATAAACTTTATTGATTTTTGGGTAGTATATATATATATTTTTTTTACTTTTAACTGGACATACACACAAACTTATAGACATTTGCCCTTTATATAATAGACTAGCGTGAGTGCCCGGCGTTTCCCGGGTGTTTGGAGGTGTGCGTTGAGCACACAAAAAAGTATGTTAGTAGACAGCCAGGCTGGCTCGAATCCGTGGCGTGAAGGCAGAAAAGAAAGTGAAAGAAAACCTGACATCTTACCGCTACGCCATGACACGACAAGAAGTGAAAAGTGTTCAAATTTAGCGATGACAATCAAAAAGTTGATTTGCAGAAATGGATATTTGTACATGTTAAGTGAATGAGTTCATGAAGGCACAGAAATGAACGTCTGGCTGCAGGCCAGTTAAGCTTCCAGCTTTCTGCCGTTTTAATTATTTGTTTCCCCACGATGTTGGGGAAAACCAGCCCCCCCCCCAAAAAAAAACAACTAGCAGTGTCCAAATGAATAGCAATTGTCTGATATGAACGGTTTCCCCCACATTGATCAAAGCTAATTACCTTTCTGGATGTCCCAGCATGAAAGGCCAGGCGAATACGTTTACTTCGATTAGTTTTGCTTATTTATAAAAGACAAACAAAAACTAGAAAGGATGGGATTTGTTAAAAGTTGATCAAAATAAATGTAGAGACGATGTCCGTTTTCGAATCTAAGATATTATAATCTAGCAAGTATAAGGAAACTTATAAATAAATGTAACCTCGTTGAGAACCCTGGCGAAAAATAGCCTTTCATGGACATACAAAAACGCGCACAACCGTTTTGCCTTTAATATATATAGAAGAAGACTAGCAGGAATACCAGGTATTGGCCAGGACCACAAATAATAAATAGAGGAAACACTTGTTATGCTAAGGATATTGAGCACTTTTTCATTACTATATATCAATTCCATCATGGACACCGTCGATACCCCTATCCGATAGTAATTGTCTGTATTTTTGAGATGAGGTGTTTTCATTGATTGAGATTATCGGACTGACTTCCTCATCTTGGTTGTTATTGTCACAACGTTTCGGCTGTTTTGCCCTCTGGCCTTCGTCAGGTGTTATGTATCGAACTGGGGAACCGTTTGTTAGGAGTCTCGAACCCAACCTTTTATTATTATTACGGGGGTACCGTGTTCGGACTCCAGCTAGGCTTTGGGGCATAGTTGCTGATTCTCTGTTTTCAATGTTACTTTTTCACTGCCTTCGTTCAGAATTGAACTCAGCACCTTTGGGTAACTGTAAACTTTGATACAACGTCTAGGACCACTCAGCCATATGTCACTAGGACTATCCGAGTATATGAAGGGGTGCATTTGATAACAGTACTTTAATGTAACAATTTCAAAAGCAAAAGATATGGTAATCCTACGTAAAAAAAAAAATGGATAAAAACAGGAACAATTGTCATCGCCCTGAAAAATGAAGTACCTGACTACCTGCCCACCAGATCCGTTAGCAGACTGGATACAAAGAGAAGCTATTCTCAGGATATTGAGCACTTTCCTAAATGCTACCTCCGTCTAGAAAAATTTCTTTTTAGTCTGTTGCAACGGCCGTCTTTGTGGCTGATTATCTCAGTGCAGTCCATAAACTTTAGAATTTTTTTTATGTCTCCTTGAAAGATAGGAAAGAGAAAAACTTAAAAATAAAGCAAACTAAAATTAATTAAATTTTTAAAATAACATAATAGAAAGAATTATTTATTTATTTTTTTTTTTTTACTACACTTGCTGTACAATAATTTATATCAGTTTGAAAAAAAAAAATCCACTGATGTCGGCCCACTGCTACGAATTCGGAAAAAGTATCAAGTAGTTACGATTTAAAAAGAAAAATAATTATGATTTTATTTAACCCTCAGTTAAATCAACTGCCGATAAAAAAAAAAAATTTGAAATGAGAAAAAAGATTTTTTTGTTTTTAATTTAACTGCCAAAAAAAAAAAAAAAATGGCAAGTAAATAATACAAAGTACAAAACAAAAAATCTTTTAACCCTGTTTAAATGCAAAAGAAACAAGTGAAGCATGCATGGTCTCCCGTGAGTGCATAATGAATGAAGCATAAAAAAAATGACTAAGTTCAGCATTTGCCCCCCTCCCCATTTAGCCCCAAAAGTCCCCAGAGGACGTCAAATCCTGGTGAAAATGAACAAACGGTGCAGTTTTAGGCCTTAACATATGTAAATTTCAGTTTTGCACCGTGCAAAAAAAAAAAAAAAAAAAATGACATCCCCACGTTTAGCCCCAAAAGTCCCCGAGGCCTTAACCTATTTAAAATTGAGTTCAGCATCATGCAAAACTGCTAAATAGACATACACAGAAAATTTGGGACAAATATGGTAAAATAGTTCCAAAAATGGAGTGTTTTTATTGGTTCTAAAAGAGCCCCTGATGCACCCCAAGTGTTATCGCGAAGTATAGACAAAATGATATAGAAATCAGTTAGTTACAACTTTTCAGAAAGTTTTATAAAAATCCAAAGCATCTCTTTTTTTTAATAAGCACAAAAGTGTCAATTTTAGCCATTTTAATCTGAAAGGCACCCCTAGTAGGGGGGGGGGCAACCGGAGTTTTCCTGGAAAATCCATTCTGTTACTTTTTTACTCATATCATGTTTAATGTTTGTGCAAAATTTAAAAAAATTCAAGGTGTAGTTATTGAGAAAAGTGCGAACGGACAACGGTGAATTTACCGGTCCACCCTCCTTTTGTCAGGGGACCAAAAACAAAACGCCTACCGTAAACTCAAAAACAAATAGTTATGAGACAATCCTCTAACCCATTCGACTATGGCGATGGTCATAGCATGACATTGCAAATTTATGCATTTAATAAGGTAATCAAGAGATGAACGGTTCACACATGCACAGATTTTAAAATCGTTTATAAAGAGACGATTTTATGTGACCTCCTCCCTTATCAGATTCTGCGGTCATTAAGGTAGAAAAAATGAATATTTTTTTCTTAATTTTCAATATTACACGGCCGAAGGATCAATGGTTCTGACAATACCATATTCATGGTGGTCCGTTTTGTAGTTTTTTACTTTTAACTGGACATACAAACACACACACTAACAGACATCTGCCCTTTATATAATAAACCTAGCATGGATTGCCGGGCATTACCCGGATGGACATGAAGTTCAGTTTGAACAAAGCTACTAACTTCATCGTTACCCCCACAACAATTTCAAAAATAAAAGAACGGCTAAAAACACGAAAATGTAATCGCCTCCAAAAAAGAAGTATGTGGAAACCTTTCCACCAGATATTTCGGCAGAAGGGATACGGAGATAAGAAGATATTGAGCACTTTTTGATGACTATATACCAGTTTAAGCGAACTTCTTTAATGCTGCCTCATTCTGGAAAGATTTTTGCAACGAAAACAAACTGAAAATCATTCAGTTTTAAAAATAACAGCGTAGAATTTATTTTAAACCAAAATAACTGTTATAAAAGATGATTGGTTATGACTTAATGTGTTATTAAAAGAAAAAAAATAGCTGTTACAATTTTAAAAATCATTATGGAACCCTCGAAATAAGAAAAAAAAATGTTCTGTTTTAATTTAATCAACCGCTGATAAAAACACGCCAAATAAATAATACAAAGTTTAAAAATCTTTTAACCTTGTTTAAATGTTAAAGCTGTAAAAATAATATATATAAATGATCGAAAGTTTGTTTGTTTATTGTCTATCGTCATTGGATTGGAATTTTTGTTTCTTTTAAATATAAACTTAACCTTCAGTTTACTTTAACCTTTGATACAAAATTCGAAATAAAGAAAATGTTTTTTGTTTTAATATAATCATCCGCCGAAATTACAAAACAACCTGCACAAAAAAAAAAGATTGCCGTTATGTGTATGCAAATGTCAAAACTAAAGCTTACGAGGCAACCTCCTAATCCACTGGCCCCACAATGCTGATTGCGAAATAACGTTGGAAATTCTTTTATAACATGATAACCAATTCAAAAAAATAATACTTGACACATATGCAGATTTTTAAGTCGTTTAGAAAGAGACAATTTTACTGACCTTCCCTTCGTTTAAAACTTTATTTCTATACAAAATAATTAACCATTTTTTTCTAATTTTCACATATTATGCGGCTGAGGGATTGCTCTTTTAGATGGTACCGGTTTCAACCTGGTTTGATGCGGCTGACGAAAATTTTAGTAGACATACAAACATACATACATTCACACACAAACATACACACTAACAGACAGATGAGATTTATATTATAGACTAGATTTTTTAACCTGTTAAAAACAGGCAAAATTTTAGCCCATTGACTTAGAATGAATGCTTTATGCCAAATTGATTGTTGAATATAATTAAATTTGTGCTTATTTAATACCGGCCTGAGTTCCCGGTGTTGGAGGTGTGTGTTGAGCAGAAAAAAAAGGTTGTAGTAGGCAGGCAGGCTCGAACTTGTGACGCGAAAGCAGAAAAGAAAGTGGAAGTGTGTGTAAAGGTTTTGGTTGAGCCAAAAAAAAAAAAGAAAATTGCAAGCGCAAAAAAAAAAAAAAGAAAATAGGAGTGGTAAGCAGGCTTGAACCTGTAACGCGCCAGAGGAAAAAGAGGTGAAAAAAATTCAAACGCTCTTATCAATGAGCCCACTGTGGTTGTAACAGCACAGTTGGTCAAAATAACCCCTTTCATGCGACGTCATTTATGCGAGCTTTGAATGGCTTGCAAAAAAAAAAAAACAGCAAAAAAAAAAAAAAGAAAAACGACCCTCCCTATAGAAAACTGCCCAGTTGAGGGGGAAGGAATTAATGTTTTTGGCCAATTTTTCGATATTTGTCATCCGAAGAATCAAGCTTCAAATGTTTTTATGAGGCATACAAACATACATACATACATACATACATACATACATTTAAACAGACAGGTGAGTTTTATATTATAGATTAATCCTTATTAATCCCTAACTGTGCATCGAATGGATACCATAATACTTAGTTCGCTGCACTTTATAACAAAGGTCCATACAAAATTTTAGCCAAATCGACCTAGTAATTTTCAAGAAAAAGTTGAATGTAAATACCAATACTATTAACTCCTAACTGTGCATCAAGCAGAGACCATACTACATAATTCACTGAACCTAATAATAATAAAGATCCATACAAGATTTCAGCCAGATCAATTCAGTAGTTTCTGAGAAAAACTGGAACAAACAGACATACAAAGAGAAATATAGATAAAATTAATTTAAATATTGAAAGCAAGTTCTATTACTTACAATAATATTAAATCCTAGAGCTATTAAACACATTTTTTTTTTTACTACATCTTCCTACACATATATTCGATATCTGGGACATTTTTGCTCTTATTTTTTAAGGGAGGTGGTGTTTGATCAACACTGCTGGGGAAGCCATAAAATAAAATAATGTTTTATTTCTAAATTTCTTAAATATTTTCATGGTAAATTCCTACAATAATACTAAGACTAGCGTAATTTTTTGGAGGCGAAATAATGCAATGATTACAAGAGATTAACAAGATTATCAAGAGATTACAAGAGATTGGCTAACTTACAAACAAAGGAGTTTTCCAACAAAGGGCTTGGGACTAAATTTTTTTTTTTTTTTTTATATATATCTTTAAAGGTTGCAAAACTTCCAAGACTATATATAATGTGACAATATAAAAAAAAAAACAGCTCTGTTATATATTTCCGATGGATTCTTATGAACATCAGTTTCTCAAGCAAAGCAAAGCTCAATAGTCAATATTCAAACCTTAAAGAGTTATTATAAAAAGATTAAAATAAAATGGTGTGGATTACGTATGATAACTTGTATTTTCTTCATGTATGCTGTGAATATTCTTTTTGCTCTGATAAAGTGACTGTTGTAAAAAAGTAAGTATACCTGCAAAAAGAAAAGGTAGACATATAACGATGGCATTTATTTACCTTTTATGATAAGCCATAAAATGGAAAGCATCTCGGATGCTGAATAAAAATTTTCCTTCAAAGACATTTGACTAATATATATATATATATATATATATATATATATATATATATATATATATATATAATGTGTGTGTGTGTGTGTGTGTGATGCACATACAGTACTGTTTCTCTGTTTCACAGTTCATCAGTGCAGCTAGACAGGCAACTGCCTCAAGCCAGGATTGAAACTCGACCGCCCAAATATATATATATATTAGATGTGAGTGGTATTGCCCAGTATTAAACGTAACGTTAAATTCTTTAAAAACTATGAAAAAAAAATAATAAATTGAGACATGGTCATGCGAGTATTATGTTTTTTCTAAACAGTTTACTTCTTACAAGTAAAAGAAAAAAGTACTCAAGCTGTGATCGAAACGGAAACCTAAAGACAGAGAGACAAGTAAGTATGATAACCATTAGGTCAGCTTGACACGATCTTTACAAAATGTTTTCAAACTTACTTATTCTTAACATAGTGTAAATGATTCGCGCATGCGCAATCATGAAGCAGTTAACAAACAAGTAAAAATCCGACGAACCCCTGTAACAATGTTTCCATTTTTACCCTTTAACAGCCCTTTTTTTTCCGGATGAAAACGGATTATAAAGTTTTCCACATGTCTGAATACACTATATACCAAATTTCAAGTCTGTAGATAAAGAAATTTGTTGAGCATATGGTTTGAGAAGTATCCACACACACACACACACACACACACACACACACACACACACACACACACATATATTCTCACTTTTACTCGAGTTGCCTCTTGACCTTGATAAGTGGTGATGCCTATGTATATAGATAGATAAATATATAGATAGATAGATTACTGTTGGGATAATTAATCAGAATCTGGATTCGAAAAAAATCAGAACTTTTTTGGGTATTAGTACCAGCATCGAAAAAAATTGTGCCTATTTTACGATGCCAAAAACGATTCCTTTAATTATTTTTTCTTATTTGATTTTGTTTGAAACCAAATCTCTCACTGCTGCTAGTAAATAATAAAATAATAAATATTTACTGATATCAATCTATCAGTAAAACTACTCTATAGTCCTCCCCTACAAATGTATTTTTATGTTTGAGAAAATATCTACACATTTAAAATGTGTTTTTACGGTAATCAGAAAAAAATGGCAACTTTATAATTAAATATTAAGTAATTTATAAAGAATCAGAATTGGTAATTGCATTGGAATCAAGAATTTAGTCAGGAAAAATATTGGAGTTATCCCCTCATTAATATATATATATATAATTATTATTATAATTATTTTTAATATCTACAGACACTAGTGTTTCATCCTTTCAGGAATCATCAGTGCAGGGAGTTATGATTTTATATATATATATATATATATATATATATATATATATATATATATATATATATATATATATATATATATATATATACTAGCAAAAGTACCCGTCGTTGACTGGGTTCAAAAACAGCCTACAGAAAATGGACTCTGATTTATGAAAGTGTGATAGGTTATGAAAACGAAGGGTTGTAAAGAGATAGCTTCGAATTTGGGGGTATCAAAACCAAAGCAAAATATCATGAAAGTAAAAATAAAATAGATAAACCCCATAATTTATTATACCATGCCTGTTCACACTGCAACACTTATCACAATATTCTGTGGATCTATATTCAAAAACCTTATTAAACTTTGTGACATATTTCCATTCTATGGAGGTCAGGCATGAACGAACACCCCATAATTTTATTATACTATATTTCTTCAAACTGAAGCATAATTATCAAAGTATACTTACACAGATAGATATGAAAAGTCTTTATTAAAGTTTGTGCCTATTTCCATTCTATGGAGGCCAGGCGCGAACGCAGACCCCACAATTTTATTATACCATCCCTATTTAAGTTAAAACATACTTATCAAAGTATTCTTATGTACATCTATATCAAAAACCCTTGTAAACGTTTTTTTTTAATTTTTAAATTTTTTATTTCCATACTTTGTGGACCAGGTGCGTATGCAGACCCCACAATTTTAATGAACCATCATTATGCCAGATCAAACATACCCATTCCTGTGTCTCGATACATCTTCTATCATTATATGCGATCAGTTTTCTATAATAGTCAACCATATAGGAGCCTATTTGTGACCAGGCACACACGCAGACGTTCAGCTTTATATTATAGATATATATACCTCCGTAGACCGTCCGGCCGTCCTTGTTTGCTTGTTTGCTTACTTGAATCTTGTGATAATAAAAAAATCTGAATTTGTTTGTCACCCTCTCAAATTTTAACGTCATGTCGTTTATCGCATTTTAACGTCATGACGTTTATCGCATACTTTTCAAACATAATGACTAAGACTGGAATGCTATGTTTTGGTTTCGATTCTAGCTGATGGCACCCATGTCATATTTTTTTTAAACTGTTGGAATCACTAATCTATATTGGGTACAATATAATAAGAGAATTAGCTCTATAATGATAAACATGAAATCTACATATATTCAAATATCATATTTAAGTGTATCTTACGACAGGGCAATGCTAGGTGTCCTTCTAGTGTGTGTGTGTGTGTGTGTATATATATATATATATATATATATATATAATGAAGTAGCATTCACCTTAAGTAGGTTAAACCGGGTTCCTCCAAAGGAGGAAGTTTCTAGAGAATATCAAATTCACAAACAG
The DNA here is from genome assembly GCF_053919585.1 of Euprymna scolopes. Taxonomy (NCBI): domain Eukaryota; kingdom Metazoa; phylum Mollusca; class Cephalopoda; order Sepiida; family Sepiolidae; genus Euprymna; species Euprymna scolopes. Next base: position 48,012,867 of record NC_136503.1, read on the forward strand.
TCCCTAATCGCATGTATATGCCTGTCAGGGGAGATAACGGTAATAGGCTTTTACAGTTCTTGCAGGAAGGTGTCAACGTTTTCCCACATACACTGTCTGATATTCACAAACTCTATCCATGTATCAATATATAGCTTTGATTTCGATCCACTCGCCAACAGCAGCTATTTCGAAACAAGACCAAGATTTCTCTCTAACTGAATAATTCATTGTTCTACACTTTGCACATAAAAAAAAAAAGATAATTGTATTAAGATATTCAAGGAGATTATTTCATATTCACTATTAATGTAGCAAAGCTAGGTATATAAAAATAGTGTTAAAATCGGAAATCTCCCCATAAGGTTAAAATCCAGCAGAGTGGAAATTCCATTAAAACTTAAGTTTATTATCGAGGCGACATGATAGGATATGCCATCATGAACAGGAAGTCCACAGTGAAACATAGCAAAGAGGGTAATAGGTCAGAATTAGTGGGGAGGAAGGGGGTCGACATTTAAACCGATGTTTTTTTTATTTTTTAATATTTTATGTAGTGATTCGTTTACGATTTTCTTTTTTTTTTAAATATTTTATTATGTAGTAATTCGTTTAAGATTTTTCCCCCCAGTTGCCACGGAAAGGTGGAGGAGGAGATAAAGATGAAGGGGACATAGAAGAGGAAAGGAATAGAGATAGAACGAGAGGAATAATAGAGCAGGAGGGAGAGAAGTTTTAAAAGAAAAATGTCACACACTTTTTAACTCTTCTATTCTGTTGCCCATGTCCTCCGGGCGACAACAGGTAATCATGCTAGCTCGATATAAAAAAAAAAATTCAATAAGAATAAATGTGCAATAGTGCATGCGAAACAAATTAAACTTAACCTTGAAATGTGGTATGAAACGTGTTGGTATACACGCCGGTTATGTCGTCAGTGCGTGAGTATAATAACATAATTCCTATCACGCATTGTTATATGAATTACGTAATACAAATCTGTGACTCTTGAGAGACATTCCTGGAGCAAGGAATCTTTGATGATATCCTCTTACATGGAAGAACTCAGTAGACCGTGACAACAATTACAGAGACTTTGAAGACGCTCAATAAACGTGGAGCCAAGCTACCAATTGGAAAACACATTTTCTCGGTTAACCAACTGAAATTCTACGGCTTTTGCCAAACTTGGAATTTTTCCAGATTTAACAATAATCCACAATATTATTAACACTCCACCACTAGCATCAAAGATGAGACTTTTTAGTCCGTTTGACTTAGAATGAGTGCTTTATGCCAAATTCATGGCTGAATTATGGTTAAATTTTTGTTCATTTTTTCTTTTTCACTAGCATTTCAGCCTGGTGTTGTTTGGATGTGTGTGTTGAGCGAAAAAAAAAAAAAAGTGGTATTAGGAAGGCAGGCTTGAACCCATGCTACGAAAGAGGTAAAGAATGGGGAAAAAAACCTGATGTCTTTGCTGTTACGACCACCGCCAAACCAGAAGTGACTTATGTTTACATTAAGGCTAGACAATCGAAAGGAGAGGATGACTTTTAAAAATATCGGCAAAAAAAGCGACCCCTCCTCCCGTAGAAAAGTGCCCAGTTGAAGGTGACGATATTAATGTTTGTAGCCAATTTTTCGATATTTGTCATCTGAAAGGTCAAACTTCAAAACGATACTGATCTAGTAAAAATCCGTTGCCTCTGTCGAAAGTTTTAGGCAGACATGCAAACATACATACATACATACATTTATATATTGGTAACTAAAAATTTTCGACCCAAACTCTGAATAGACCTTGACCTCTCTGCAAGAAAATGGGATCCATCTCTTGGGACATCCTGTATGCTCACTGGACTTGAACCCGATTAAAAATGTTTGAGGATAGATGACAAGAGATGTTTATCAAAATGGCAAACAATATTCAGCAAAAAGTGAACTTTGTCAAGCTGGCACCTTAATGAAAACGTTTATTTCTAGCATGCCCCAAAGAATTTTTGAAGTCATCAAAATCAGTGGAGGTAGAACTCATTATTAAGTTTGGTTGTTGAATGTTTTCATACACTTTTCATACAATTTTGTAGAATTTATACCCCTGAAAGAAAGCCTATTAACTGATACAGATCAAACAAACTGTGGCGAAATCCGACACTGGATAGAACCTATCTCGTACCGAACAAGGGACGTAGTCATAATAACCAGCTATAACCCAAGCCAATGTCTCACAAGTAGGAAATTTTTTATCCGTAAGGACAATGTCATGACGATATGCTAACCTAATAAGCAATCAGCGATGACCACGCCCTTTGTTCTTTTGTGTGTGGCATGTTTGCTCAGTGAGAGTGCTTGCCACACATGCAGGAGGCTCGGGTTTCAAATCCCGATTTTGGATGTGTCTAACTGATGAGCCCAAAATGTGGGCGAAACTCGAGTCTTAAACTTCCGGTTTGTTGGCTGTCATGGCTCTTGTGAGCTGCGACATTGTCTGGCTGTGGAAATAATAATATATTTTCTCACCTTCTTAAGATTCTATTGCTGATTGCTCGCTAAGTTAGTGTGTCGTGATGGTATCATCGTGACAAGTATAAAATTTCTACTTGTGAGACATTGGCTTCCCCCTACAACAAAGTGGCACTGTGCATTGTTTGGGGTAAAAATGTAATAAAAAATAAAAAAATTTTAATAATGAGAAATCATTAAAAATCAAGTCAGTATTATGCACCTAAAATTGAGAAAAAACATGCTTGAAAAGTGTCATGGTTATGGTAAAGAAGCCGAAGAAAACGCGACTTTATATAATTTGTTCTGACATTTTAAATAAGAATACAAAAATAAAACTAACGAGGACTTTAAGCAATGATGAATCTATTATTACATCCACTTGTTTTCTGTTATATCAATCAACTTATGAATTTAGTGCATCCGTTCCGCTTTCATTTGTGTGAAAATTAATTGGCTCGTAACTAACGCAGATGATAGAAAAATATAATAATTATTTATGTACTAATGAATCACTATTTATCGAGGTCATAGACCACTCATGGATAAGGATTAACGTTGCGAGCCTGCCTCTGATCTATCGTTATTTACGTAGCAGGTGCTCGTCTGAGCTCTAATCTATGATTCCCCCCCTTGCCAAACTATCACAAAAAACACTCGACTTGCAATTGTATCCAAATGTATCCCCAGCAGCTAATATCTTCCACGTACCGGTATTATAAATACTAAGTATTTGCTGTAAGTCTACCTCTGTAGTTGTTTTGTTATCTAATATTTCTACCCCAGTTTGATGTTTCCACCATGCATATGGTAATTTTCTGTATGCAACACAATTTTGTAGTCTACCTTCTGCTCTCGTACTAGGTATATTTTTGGTAAAGGTTTTGTTTGGTAACATGTTATTAGTGAAATCACGTTGTTGGAAAATACCATACTTCGAATCCACATATGCAGCCATCCATGGTCTCGTATTGAATGTTGTGTTTGTCACTGTTGTATTTTGTACCTGGCCTAATTCATCAGTGATTGGAACTATGTTAGTTATTTGGAACCCGCAATTTTTTACTCTAAATGATTTACATACACTGAGATATGTTTCTAATTCGACGTTCGTCATGCTTGCATTTAAATAGCTATATGGCATATCAACCATACTCAACCATATGCATACGTAGATGTAAATGTACAGCAT